>NW_026844352.1:20701103-21033603 GCF_029955315.1 Cylas formicarius | reverse complement strand
CCCAAAGACGCCGATTTTGACTAGAATTTGAAAGATATTGACATGAATATATAACTGTTTGTATCAAAAAATGATAGTTTAAACTGATATTTGCAGTTTTGATGAGGTTTTAGATACGATATGAATCGAAGAAGCCGATTTTGACTGGAATCTGTTTTAAATGGCAAAGAAAAACCTATTATCAATTCAAGGAAGTGAATTTTTAAGTAGTTATCTGCAGTTTTAATGTAGATTTCAGTTCGCTAAGTTATGAAAATGCATGTTTTGGCTATAATCTTCCGTAAATCAAGGGCGAAAACCAATTATTTGTCCCAAAAGAAGATGTTTTAAGTATATATCTGCATTTCTAAGGTAGATTTGGGTACAATAAGAGGCGAAAAAGCAGATTCTGACTAAGATTTTATCGAAATCGGCAACTATTTGACTCAGAAAGGTTGCCTTACGTCGAAATCTAATAGTTTATTAAGGTTTTCGTTACTAAAATGCCCAAAGACGCCGATTTTGACTAGAATTTGAAAGATATTGACATGAATATATAACTGTTTGTATCAAAAAATGATAGTTTAAACTGATATTTGCAGTTTTGATGAGGTTTTAGATACGATATGAATCGAAGAAGCCGATTTTGACTGGAATCTGTTTTAAATGGCAAAGAAAAACCTATTATCAATTCAAGGAAGTGAATTTTTAAGTAGTTATCTGCAGTTTTAATGTAGATTTCAGTTCGCTAAGTTATGAAAATGCATGTTTTGGCTATAATCTTCCGTAAATCAAGGGCGAAAACCAATTATTTGTCCCAAAAGAAGGTGTTTTAAGTATATATCTGCATTTCTAAGGTAGATTTGGGTACAATAAGAGGCGAAAAAGCAGATTCTGACTAAGATTTTATCGAAATCGGCAACTATTTGACTCAGAAAGGTTGCCTTACGTCGAAATCTAATAGTTTATTAAGGTTTTCGTTACTAAAATGCCCAAAGACGCCGATTTTGACTAGAATTTGAAAGATATTGACATGAATATATAACTGTTTGTATCAAAAAATGATAGTTTAAACTGATATTTGCAGTTTTGATGCGGTTTTAGATACGATATGAATCGAAGAAGCCGATTTTGACTGGAATCTGTTTTAAATGACAAAGAAAAACCTATTATCAATTCAAGGAAGTGAATTTTTAAGTAGTTATCTGCAGTTTTAATGTAGATTTCAGTTCGCTAAGTTATGAAAATGCATGTTTTGGCTATAATCTTCCGTAAATCAAGGGCGAAAACCAATTATTTGTCCCAAAAGAAGGTGTTTTAAGTATATATCTGCATTTCTAAGGTAGATTTGGGTACAATAAGAGGCGAAAAAGCAGATTCTGACTAAGATTTTATCGAAATCGGCAACTATTTGACTCAGAAAGGTTGCCTTACGTCGAAATCTAATAGTTTATTAAGGTTTTCGTTACTAAAATGCCCAAAGACGCCGATATTGACTAGAATTTGAAAGATATTGACATGAATATATAACTGTATCAAAAAATGATAGTTTAAACTGATATTTGCAGTTTTGCTGCGGTTTTAGATACGATATGAATCGAAGAAGCCGATTTTGACTGGAATCTGTTTAAAATGACAAAGAAAAACCTATTATCAATTCAAGGAAGTGAATTTTTAAGTAGTTATCTGCAGTTTTAATGTAGATTTCAGTTCGCTAAGTGATGAAAATGCATGTTTTGGCTATAATCTTCCGTAAATCAAGGGCGAAAACCGATTATTTGTCCCAAAAGAAGGTGTTTTAAGTATATATCTGCATTTCTAAGGTAGATTTGGGTACAATAAGAGGCGAAAAAGCAGATTCTGACTAAGATTTTATCGAAATCGGCAACTATTTGACTCAGAAAGGTTGCCTTACGTCGAAATCTAATAGTTTATTAAGGTTTTCGTTACTAAAATGCACAAAGACGCCGATTTTGACTAGAATTTGAAAGATATTGACATGAATATATAACTGTTTGTATCAAAAATGATAGTTTAAACTGATATTTGCAGTTTTTTTGATTTTTGATTTTGACTGGAATCTGTTTAAAATGACAAAGAAAAACCTATTATCAATTCAAGGAAGTGAATTTTTAAGTAGTTATCTGCAGTTTTAATGTAGATTTCAGTTCGCTAAGTTATGAAAATGCATGTTTTGGCTATAATCTTCCGCAAATCAAGGGCGAAATCCAATTATTTGTCCCAAAAGAAGGTGTTTTAGGTATATATCTGCATTTCTAAGGTAGATTTGGGTACAATAAGAGGCGAAAAAGCAGATTCTGACTAAGATTTTATCGAAATCGGCAACTATTTGACTCAGAAAGGTTGCCTTACGTCGAAATCTAATAGTTTATTAAGGTTTTCGTTACTAAAATGCCCAAAGACGCCGATTTTGACAAGAATTTGAATGAATGAATATATAACTGTTTGTATCAAAAAATGATAGTTTAAACTAATATTTGCAGTTTTGATGCGGTTTTAGATACGATATGAATCGAAGAAGCCGATGTTGACTGGAATCTGTTTAAAATGACAAAGAAAAATCTATTATCAATTCAAGGAAGTGATTTTTTAAGTAGTTATCTGCAGTTTTAATGTAGATTTCAGTTCGCTAAGTTATGAAAATGCATGTTTTGGCTATAATATTCCGTAAATCAAGGGCGAAAACCAATTATTTGTCCCAAAAGAAGGTGTTTTAAGTATATATCTGCATTTCTAAGGTAGATTTGGGTACAATAAGAGGCGAAAAAGCAGATTCTGACTAAGATTTTATCGAAATCGGCAACTATTTGACTCAGAAAGGTTGCCTTACGTCGAAGTCTAATAGTTTATTAAGGTTTTCGTTACTAAAATGCCCAAAGACGCCGATTTTGACAAGAATTTGAAAGATATTGACATGAATATATAACTGTTTGTATCAAAAAATGATAGTTTAAACTGATATTTGCAGTTTTGATGCGGTTTTAGATACGATATGAATCGAAGAAGCCGATTTTGACTGGAATCTGTTTAAAATGACAAAGAAAAACCTATTATCAATTCAAGGAAGTGAATTTTTAAGTAGTTATCTGCAGTTTTAATGTAGATTTCAGTTCGCTAAGTTATGAAAATGCATGTTTTGGCTATAATCTTCCGCAAATCAAGGGCGAAAACCAATTATTTGTCCCAAAAGAAGGTGTTTTAAGTAGATATCTGCATTTCTAAGAAAGATTTGGGTACAATAAGAGGCGAAAAAGCAGATTCTGACTAAGATTTCGAAATCGGCCACTATTTGACTCAGAAAGGTTGCCTTACGTCGAAATCTAATAGTTTATTAAGGTTTTCGTTACTAAAATGCCCAAAGACGCCGATTTTGACTAGAATTTGAAAGATATTGACATGAATATATAACTGTTTGTATCAAAAAATGATAGTTTAAACTGATATTTGCAGTTTTGATGCGGTTTTAGATACGATATGAATCGAAGAAGCCGATTTTGACTGGAATCTGTTTAAAATGACAAAGAAAAACCTATTATCAATTCAAGGAAGTGAATTTTTAAGTAGTTATCTGCAGTTTTAATGTAGATTTCAGTTCGCTAAGTTATGAAAATGCATGTTTTGGCTATAATCTTCCGTAAATCAAGGGCGAAAACCAATTATTTGTCCCAAAAGAAGGCGTTTTAAGTATATATCTGCATTTCTAAGGTAGATTTGGGTACAATAAGGGGCGAAAAAGCAGATTCTGACTAAGATTTTATCGAAATCGGCAACTATTTGACTCAGAAAGGATGCCTTACGTCGAAATCTAATAGTTTATTAAGGTTTTCGTTACTAAAATGCCCAAAGACGCCGATTTTGACTAGAATTTGAAAGATATTGACATGAATATATAACTGTTTGTATCAAAAAATGATAGTTTAAACTGATATTTGCAGTTTTGATGCGGTTTTAGATACGATATGAATCGAAAAGGCCGATTTTGACTGGAATTTGTTTAAAATGACAAAGAAAAACCTATTATCAATTCAAGGAAGTGAATTTTTAAGTAGTTATCTGCAGTTTTAATGTAGATTTCAGTTCGCTAAGTTATGAAAATGCATGTTTTGGCTATAATCTTCCGTAAATCAAGGGCGAGAACCAATTATTTGTCCCAAAAGAAGGTGTTTTAAGTATATATCTGCATTTCTAAGGTAGATTTGGGTACAATAAGAGGCGAAAAAGCAGATTCTGACTAAGATTTTATCGAAATCGGCAACTATTTGACTCAGAAAGGTTGCCTTACGTCGAAATCTAATAGTTTATTAAGGTTTTCGTTCCAAGAATGCCCAAAGACGCCGATTTTGACTAGAATTTGAAAGATATTGACATGAATATATAACTGTTTGTATCAAAAAATGATAGTTTAAACTGATATTTGCAGTTTTGATGCGGTTTTAGATACGATATGAATCGAAGAAGCCGATTTTGACTGGAATCTGTTTAAAATTACAAAGAAAAACCTATTATCAATTTAAGGAAGTGAATTTTTAAGTAGTTATCTGCAGTTTTAATGTAGATTTCAGTTCGCTAAGTTATGAAAATGCATGTTTTGGCTATAATCTTCCGTAAATCAAGGGCGAAAACCAATTATTTGTCCCAAAAGAAGGTGTTTTAAGTATATATCTGCATTTCTAAGGTAGATTTGGGTACAATAAGAGGCGAAAAAGCAGATTCTGACTAAGATTTTATCGAAATCGGCAACTATTTGACTCAGAAAGGTTGCCTTACGTCGAAATCTAATAGTTTATTAAGGTTTTCGTTACTAAAATGCCCAAAGACGCCGATTTTGACTAGAATTTGAAAGGTAATAGGTTTTTCTTTGTCATTTTAAACAGATTCCAGTCAAAATCGGCTTCTTCGATTCATATCGTATCTAAAACAGCATCAAAACTGCAAATATCAGTTTAAACTATCATTTTTTGATACAAACAGTTATATATTCATGTCAATATCTTTCAAATTCTAGTCAAAATCGGCGTCTTTGGGCATTTTATGCATGTTTTGGCTATAATCTTCCGTAAATCAAGGGCAAAAACCAATTATTTGTCCCAAAAGAAGGTGTTTTAAGTATATATCTGCATTTCTAAGGTAGATTTGGGTACAATAAGAGGCGAAAAAGCAGATTCTGACTAAGATTTTATCGAAATCGGCAACTATTTGACTCAGAAAGGTTGCCTTACGTCGAAATCTAATAGTTTATTAAGGTTTTCGTTACTAAAATGCCCAAAGACGCCGATTTTGACTAGAATTTGAAAGATATTGACATGAATATATAACTGTTTGTATCAAAAAATGATAGTTTAAACTGATATTTGCAGTTTTGATGCGGTTTTAGATACGATATGAATCGAAGAAGCCGATTTTGACTGGAATCTGTTTAAAATGACAAAGAAAAACCTATTATCAATTCAAGGAAGTGAATTTTTAAGTAGTTATCTGCAGTTTTAATGTAGATTTCAGTTCGCTAAGTTATGAAAATGCATGTTTTGGCTATAATCTTAAGTAAATCAAGGGCGAAAACCAATTATTTGTCCCAAAAGAAGGTGTTTTAAGTATATATCTGCATTTCTAAGGTAGATCTGGGTACAATAAGAGGCGAAAAAGCAGATTCTGACTAAGATTTTATCGAAATCGGCAACTATTTGACACAGAAAGGTTGCCTTACGTCGAAATCTAATAGTTTATTAAGGTTTTCGTTACTAAAATGCCCAAAGACGCCGATTTTGACTAGAATTTGAAAGATATTGACATAAATATATAACTGTTTGTATCAAAAAATGATAGTTTAAACTGATATTTGCAGTTTTGATGCGGTTTTAGATACGATATGGATCGAAGAAGCCGATTTTGACTGGAATCTGTTTAAAATGACAAAGAAAAACCTATTATCAATTCAAGGAAGTGAATTTTTAAGTAGTTATCTGCAGTTTTAATGTAGATTTCAGTTCGCTAAGTTATGAAAATGCATGTTTTGGCTATAATCTTTCGTAAATCAAGGGCGAAAACCAATTATTTATCCCAAAAGAAGGTGTTTTAAGTATATATCTGCATTTCTAAGGTAGATTTGGGTACAATAAGAGGCGAAAAAGCAGATTCTGACTTAGATTTTATCGAAATCGGCAACTATTTGACTCAGAAAGGTTGCCTTACGTCGAAATCTAATAGTTTATTAAGGTTTTCGTTACTAAAATGCCCAAAGACGCCGATTTTGACTAGAATTTGAAAGATATTGACATGAATATATAACTGTTTGTATCAAAAAATGATAGTTAAAACTGATATTTGCAGTTTTGATGCGGTTTTAGATACGATATGAATCGAAGAAGCCGATTTTGACTGGAATCTGTTTAAAATGACAAAGAAAAACCTATTATCAATTCAAGGAAGTGAATTTTTAAGTAGTTATCTGCAGTTTTAATGTAGATTTCAGTTCGCTAAGTTATGAAAATGCATGTTTTGGCTATAATCTTCCGTAAATCAAGGGCGAAAACCAATTATTTGTCCCAAAAGAAGGTGTTTTAAGTATATATCTGCATTTCTAAGAAAGATTTGGGTACAATAAGAGGCGAAAAAGCAGATTCTGACTAAGATTTCGAAATCGGCCACTATTTGACTCAGAAAGGTTGCCTTACGTCGAAATTTAAAATTCTAGTCAAAATCGGCGTCTTTGAGCATTCTAGTAACGAAAACCTTAATAAACTATTAGATTTCGACGTAAGGCAACCTTTCTGAGTCAAATAGTTGCCGATTTCGATAAAATCTTAGTCAGAATCTGCTTTTTCGCCTCTTATTGTAACCAAATCTACCTTAGAAATGCAGATATATACTTAAAACACCTTCTTTTATACAAATAATTGGTTTTCGCCCTTGATTTACGGAAGATTATAGCCAAAACATGCATTTTCATAACTTAGCGAACTGAAATCTACATTAAAACTGCAGATAACTACTTAAAAATTCACTTCCTTGAATTGATAATAGGTTTTTCTTTGTCATTTTAAACAGATTCCAGTCAAAATCGGCTTCTTCGATTCATATCGTATCTAAAACCGCAACAAAACTACAAATATCAGTTTAAACTATCATTTTTTGATACAAACAGTTATATATTCATGTCAATATCTTTGAAATTCTAGTCAAAATCGGCGTCTTTGGGCATTTTAGTAACGAAAACCTTAATAAACTATTAGATTTCGACGTAAGGCAACCTTTCTGAGTCAAATAGTTGCCGATTTCGATAAAATCTTAGTCAGAATCTGCTTTTTCGCCTCTTATTGTACCCAAATCTACCTTAGAATTGCAGATATATACTTAAAACACCTTCTTTTGGGACAAATAATTGGTTTTCGCCCTTGATTTACGAAAGAATATAGCCAAAATATGCATTTTCATAACTTAGCGTACTAAAATCTACATTAAAACTGCAGATAACTACTTAAAAATTCACTTCCTTGAATTGATAATACAATAAGAGGCGAAAAAGCAGATTCTGACTAAGATTTTATCGAAATCGGCAACTATTTGACTCAGAAAGGTTGCCTTACGTTCGCTAAGTTATGAAAATGCATGTTTTGGCTATAATCTTCCGTAAATCAAATGCGAAAACCAATTATTTGTCCCAAAAGAAGGTGTTTTAAGTATATATCTGCATTTCTAAGGTAGATTTGGGTACAATAAGAGGCGAAAAAGCAGATTCTGACTAAGATTTTATCGAAATCGGCAACTATTTGACTCAGAAAGGTTGCCTTATTTCGAAATCTAATAGTTTATTAAGGTTTTCGTTACTAAAATGCCCAAAGACGCCGATTTTGACTAGAATTTGAAAGATATTGACATGAATATATAACTGTTTGTATCAAAAAATGATAGTTTAAACTGATATTTGCAGTTTTGATGAGGTTTTAGATACGATATGAATCGAAGAAGCCGATTTTGACTGGAATCTGTTTTAAATGGCAAAGAAAAACCTATTATCAATTCAAGGAAGTGAATTTTTAAGTAGTTATCTGCAGTTTTAATGTAGATTTCAGTTCGCTAAGTTATGAAAATGCATGTTTTGGCTATAATCTTCCGTAAATCAAGGGCGAAAACCAATTATTTGTCCCAAAAGAAGGTGTTTTAAGTATATATCTGCATTTCTAAGGTAGATTTGGGTACAATAAGAGGCGAAAAAGCAGATTCTGACTAAGATTTTATCGAAATCGGCAACTATTTGACTCAGAAAGGTTGCCTTACGTCGAAATCTAATAGTTTATTAAGGTTTTCGTTACTAAAATGCCCAAAGACGCCGATTTTGACTAGAATTTGAAAGATATTGACATGAATATATAACTGTTTGTATCAAAAAATGATAGTTTAAACTGATATTTGCAGTTTTGATGCGGTTTTAGATACGATATGAATCGAAGAAGCCGATTTTGACTGGAATCTGTTTTAAATGACAAAGAAAAACCTATTATCAATTCAAGGAAGTAAATTTTTAAGTATTTATCTGCAGTTTTAATGTAGATTTCAGTTCGCTAAGTTATGAAAATGCATGTTTTGGCTATAATCTTCCGTAAATCAAGGGCGAAAACCAATTATTTGTCCCAAAAGAAGGTGTTTTAAGTATATATCTGCATTTCTAAGGTAGATTTGGGTACAATAAGAGGCGAAAAAGCAGATTCTGACTAAGATTTTATCGAAATCGGCAACTATTTGACTCAGAAAGGTTGCCTTACGTCGAAATCTAATAGTTTATTAAAAAACTGCAGATAACTACTTTAAAATTCACTTCCTTGAATTGATAATAGGTTTTTCTTTGTCATTTTAAACAGATTACAGTCAAAATCGGCTTCTTCGATTCATATCGTATCTAAAACCGCATCAAAACTGCAAATATCAGTTTAAACTATCATTTTTTGTTACAAACAGTTATATATTCATGTCAATATCTTTCAAATTCTTGTCAAAATCGGCGTCTTTGGGCATTTTAGTAACGAAAACCTTAATAAACTATTAGATTTCGACGTAAGGCAACCTTTCTGAGTCAAATAGTTGCCGATTTCGATAAAATCTTAGTCAGAATCTGCTTTTTCGCCTCTTATTGTACCCAAATCTACCTTAGAAATGCAGATATATACTTAAAACACCTTCTTTTGGGACAAATAATTGGTTTTCGCCCTTGATTTACGGAAGATTATAGCCAAAACATGCATTTTCATAACTTAGCGAACTGAAATCTACATTAAAACTGCAGATAACTACTTAAAAATTCACTTCCTTGAATTGATAATAGGTTTTTCTTTGTAATTTTAAACAGATTCCAGTCAAAATCGGCTTCTTCGATTCATATCGTATCTAAAACCGCATCAAAACTGCAAATATCAGTTTAAACTATCATTTTTTGATACAAACAGTTCTATATTCATGTCAATATCTTTCAAATTCTAGTCAAAATCGGCGTCTTTGGGCATTCTAGTAACGAAAACCTTAATAAACTATTAGATTTCGACGTAAGGCAACCTTTTTGAGTCAAATAGATGCCGATTTCGATAAAATCTTAGTCAGAATCTGCTTTTTCGCCTCTTATTGTACCCAAATCTACCTTAGAAATGCAGATATATACTTAAAACACCTTCTTTTGGGACATATAATTGGTTTTCGCCCTTGATTTACGGAAGATTATAGCCAAAAACATGCATTTTCATAACTTAGCGAACTGAAATCTACATTAAAACTGCAGATAACTACTTAAAAATTCACTTCCTTGAATTGATAATAGGTTTTTCTTTGTCATTTTAAACAGATTCCAGTCAAAATCGGCTTCTTCGATTCATATCGTATCTAAAACCGCATCAAAACTGCAAATATCAGTTTAAACTATCATTTTTTGATACAAACAGTTATATATTCATGTCAATATCTTTCAAATTCTAGTCAAAATCGGCGTCTTTGGGCATTTTAGTAACGAAAACCTTAATAAACTATTAGATATCGACGTAAGGCAACCTTTCTGAGTCAAATAGTTGCCGATTTCGATAAAATCTTAGTCAGAATCTGCTTTTTCGCCTCTTATTGTACCCAAATCTACCTTAGAAATGCAGATATGTACTTAAAACACCTTCTTTTGGGACAAATAATTGGTTTTCGCCCTTGATTTACGGAAGATTATAGCCAAAACATGCATTTTCATAACTTAGCGAACTGAAATCTACATTAAAACTGCAGATAACTACTTAAAAATTCACTTCCTTGAATTGATAATACAATAAGAGGCGAAAAAGCAGATTCTGACTAAGATTTTATCGAAATCGGCAACTATTTGACTCAGAAAGGTTGCCTTACTTCGAAATCTAATAGTTTATTAAGGTTATCGTTACTAAAATGCCCAAAGACGCCGATTTTGACTAGAATTTGAAAGATATTGACATGAATATATTACTGTTTGTATCAAAAAATGATAGTTTAAACTGATATTTGAAATTTTGATGCGGTTTTAGATACGATATGAATCGAAGAAGCCGATTTTGACTGGAATCTGTTTAAAATGACAAAGAAAAACCTATTATCAATTCAAGGAAGTGAATTTTTAAGTAGTTATCTGCAGTTTTAATGTAGATTTCAGATCGCTAAGATATGAAAATGCATGTTTTGGCTATAATCTTCCGTAAATCAAGGGCGAAAACCAATTATTTGTTCCAAATGAAGGTGTTTTAAGTATATATCTGCATTTCTAAGGTAGATTTGGGTACAATAAGAGGCGAAAAAGCAGATTCTGACTAAGATTTTATCGAAATCGGCAACTATTTGACTCAGAAAGGTTGCCTTACGTCGAAATCTAATGGTTTATTAAGGTTTTTGTTACTAAAATGCCCAAAGACGCCGATTTTGACTAGAATTTGAAAGATATTGACATGAATATATAACTGTTTGTATCAAAAAATGATAGTTTAAACTGATATTTGCAGTTTTGATGCGGTTTTAGATACGATATGAATCGAAGAAGCCGATTTTGACTGGAATCTGTTTTAATGACAAAAAAAAACCTATTATCAATTCAAGGAAGTGAATTTTTAAGTAGTTATCTGCAGTTTTAATGTAGATTTCAGTTCGCTAAGTTATGAAAATGCATGTTTTGGCTATAATCTTCCGTAAATCAAGGGCGAAAACCGATTATTTGTCCCAAAAGAACGTGTTTTAAGTATATATCTGCATTTCTAAGGTAGATTTGGGTACAATAAGAGGCGAAAAAGCAGATTCTGACTAAGATTTTATCGAAATCGGCAACTATTTGACTCAGAAAGGTTGCCTTACGTCGAAATCTAATAGTTTATTAAGGTTTTCGTTACTAAAATGCACAAAGACGCCGATTTTGACTAGAATTTGAAAGATATTGACATGAATATATAACTGTTTGTATCAAAAATGATAGTTTAAACTGATATTTGCAGTTTTTTTGATTTTTGATTTTGACTGGAATCTGTTTAAAATGACAAAGAAAAACCTATTATCAATTCAAGGAAGTGAATTTTTAAGTAGTTATCTGCAGTTTTAATGTAGATTTCAGTTCGCTAAGTTATGAAAATGCATGTTTTGGCTATAATCTTCCGCAAATCAAGGGCGAAATCCAATTATTTGTCCCAAAAGAAGGTGTTTTAGGTATATATCTGCATTTCTAAGGTAG
The DNA here is from genome assembly GCF_029955315.1 of Cylas formicarius. Classification (NCBI taxonomy): domain Eukaryota; kingdom Metazoa; phylum Arthropoda; class Insecta; order Coleoptera; family Brentidae; genus Cylas; species Cylas formicarius. The sequence goes on along the minus strand of NW_026844352.1, from coordinate 21,021,899 downwards.
ATTTGGGTACAATAAGAGGCGAAACAGCAGATTCTGACTAAGTTTTTATCGAAATCGGCAACTATTTGACTCAGAAAGGTTGCCTTACGTCGAAATCTAATAGTTTATTAAGGTTTTCGTTACTAATATGCCCAAAGACGCCGATTTTGACTAGAATTTGAAAGATATTGACATGAATATATAACTGTTTGTATCAAAAAATGATAGTTTAAATTGATATTTTCAGTTTTGATGCGGTTTTAGATACGATATGAATCGAAGAAGCCGATTTTGACTGGAATCTGTTTAAAATGACAAAGAAAAACCTATCATCAATTCAAGGAAGTGAATTTTTAAGTAGTTATCTGCAGTTTTAATGTAGATTTTAGTTCGCTAAGTTATGAAAATGCATGTTTTGGCTATAATCTTCCGTAAATCAAGGGCGAAAACCAATTATTTGTCCCAAAAGAAGGTGTTTTAAGTATATATCTGCATTTCTAAGGTATATTTGGGTACAATAAGAGGCGAAAAAGCAGATTCTGACTAAGATTTTATCGAAATCGGCAACTATTTGACTCAGAAAGGTTGCCTTACGTCGAAATCTAATAGTTTATTAAGGTTTTCGTTACTAAAATGCCCAAAGACGCCGATTTTGACTAGAATTTGAAAGATATTGACATGAATATATAACTGTTTGTATCAAAAATGATAGTTTAAACTGATATTAGCAGTTTTGATGCGGTTTTAGATACGATATGAATCGAAGAAGCCGATGTTGACTGGAATCTGTTTAAAATGACAAAGAAAAATCTATTATCAATTCAAGGAAGTGATTTTTTAAGTAGTTATCTGCAGTTTTAATGTAGATTTCAGTTCGCTAAGTCATGAAAATGCATGTTTTGGCTATAATATTCCGTAAATCAAGGGCGAAAACCAATTATTTGTCCCAAAAGAAGGTGTTTTAAGTATATATCTGCATTTCTAAGGTAGATTTGGGTACAATAAGAGGCGAAAAAGCAGATTCTGACTAAGATTTTATCGAAATCGGCAACTATTTGACTCAGAAAGGTTGCCTTACGTCGAAATCTAATAGTTTATTAAGGTTTTCGTTACTAAAATGCCCAAAGACGCCGATTTTGACAAGAATTTGAAAGATATTGACATGAATATATAACTGTTTGTATCAAAAAATGATAGTATAAACTAATATTTGCAGTTTTGATGCGGTTTTAGATACGATATGAATCGAAGAAGCCGATTTTGACTGGAATCTGTTTAAAATGACAAAGAAAAACCTATCATCAATTCAAGGAAGTGAATTTTTAAGTAGTTATCTGCAGTTTTAATGTAGATTTTAGTTCGCTAAGTTATGAAAATGCATGTTTTGGCTATAATCTTCCGTAAATCAAGGCCGAAAACCAATTATTTGTCCCAAAAGAAGGTGTTTTAAGTATATATCTGCATTTCTAAGGTATATTTGGGTACAATAAGAGGCGAAAAAGCAGATTCTGACTAAGATTTTATCGAAATCGGCAACTATTTGACTCAGAAAGGTTGCCTTACGTCGAAATCTAATAGTTTATTAAGGTTTTCGTTACTAAAATGCCCAAAGACGCCGATTTTGACTAGAATTTGAAAGATATTGACATGAATATATAACTGTTTGTATCAAAAATGATAGTTTAAACTGATATTAGCAGTTTTGATGCGGTTTTAGATACGATATGAATCGAAGAAGCCGATGTTGACTGGAATCTGTTTAAAATGACAAAGAAAAATCTATTATCAATTCAAGGAAGTGATTTTTTAAGTAGTTATCTGCAGTTTTAATGTAGATTTCAGTTCGCTAAGTTATGAAAATGCATGTTTTGGCTATAATATTCCGTAAATCAAGGGCGAAAACCAATTATTTGTCCCAAAAGAAGGTGTTTTAAGTATATATCTGCATTTCTAAGGTAGATTTGGGTAGGATTGGCGAAAAAGCAGATTCTGACTAAGATTTTATCGAAATCGGCAACTATTTGACTCAGAAAGGTTGCCTTACGTCGAAATCTAATAGTTTATTAAGGTTTTCGTTACTAAAATGCCCAAAGACGCCGATTTTGACAAGAATTTGAAAGATATTGACATGAATATATAACTGTTTGTATCAAAAAGTGATAGTTTAAACTGATATTTGCAGTTTTGATGCGGTTTTAGATACGATATGAATCGAAGAAGCCGATTTTGACTGGAATCTGTTTAAAATGACAAAGAAAAACCTATTATCAATTCAAGGAAGTGAATTTTTAAGTAGTTATCTGCAGTTTTAATGTAGATTTCAGTTCGCTAAGTTATGAAAATGCATGTTTTGGCTATAATCTTCCGCAAATCAAGGGCGAAAACCAATTATTTGTCCCAAAAGAAGGTGTTTTAAGTATATATCTGCATTTCTAAGGTAGTTTTGGGTACAATAAGAGGCGAAAAAGCAGATTCTGACTAAGGTTTTATCGAAATCGGCAACTATTTGACTCAGAAAGGTTGCCTTACGTCGAAATCTAATAGTTTATTAAGGTTTTCGTTACTAAAATGCCCAAAGACGCCGATTTTGACTATAGTTTGAAAGATATTGACATGAATATATAACTGTTTGTATCAAAAAATGATAGTTTAAACTGATATTTGCAGTTTTGATGCGGTTTTAGATACGATATGAATCGAAGAAGCCGATTTTGACTGGAATCTGTTTAAAATGACAAAGAAAAACCTATTATCAATTCAAGGAAGTGAATTTTTAAGTAGTTATCTGCAGTTTTAATGTAGATTTCAGTTCGCTAAGTTATGAAAATGCATGTTTTGGCTATAATCTTCCGTAAATCAAGGGCGAAAACCAATTATTTGTCCCAAAAGAAGGTGTTTTAAGTATATATCTGCATTTCTAAGAAAGATTTGGGTACAATAAGAGGCGAAAAAGCAGATTCTGACTAAGATTTCGAAATCGGCCACTATTTGACTCAGAAAGGTTGCCTTACGTCGAAATCTAATAGTTTATTAAGGTTTTCGTTACTAAAATGCCCAAAGACGCCGATTTTGACTAGAATTTGAAAGATATTGACATGAATATATAACTGTTTGTATCAAAAAATGATAGTTTAAACTGATATTTGCAGTTTTGATGCGGTTTTAGATACGATATGAATCGAAGAAGCCGATTTTGACTGGAATCTGTTTAAAATGACAAAGAAAAACCTATTATCAATTCAAGGAAGTGAATTTTTAAGTAGTTATCTGCAGTTTTAATGTAGATTTCAGTTCGCTAAGTTATGAAAATGCATGTTTTGGCTATAATCTTCCGTAAATCAAGGGCGAAAACCAATTAATTGTCCCAAAAGAAGGCGTTTTAAGTATATATCTGCATTTCTAAGGTAGATTTGGGTACAATAAGGGGCGAAAAAGCAGATTCTGACTAAGATTTTATCGAAATCGGCAACTATTTGACTCAGAAAAGTTGCCTTACGTCGAAATCTAATAGTTTATTAAGGTTTTCGTTATTAAAATGCCCAAAGACGCCGATTTTGACTAGAATTTGAAAGATATTGACATGAATATATAACTGTTTGTATCAAAAAATGGTAGTTTAAACTGATATTTGCAGTTTTGATGCGGTTTTAGATACGATATGAATCGAAGAAGCCGATTTTGACTGGAATCTGTTTAAAATGACAAAGAAAAACCTATTATCAATTCAAGGAAGTGAATTTTTAAGTAGTTATCTGCAGTTTTAATGTAGATTTCAGTTCGCTAAGTTATGAAAATGCATGTTTTGGCTATAATCTTTCGTAAATCAACGGCGAAAACCAATTATTTGTCCCAAAAGAAGGTGTTTTAAGTATATATCTGCATTTCTAAGGTAGATTTGGGTACAATAAGAGGCGAAAAAGCAGATTCTGACTAAGATTTTATCGAAATCGGCAACTATTTGACTCAGAAAGGATGCCTTACTTCGAAATCTAATAGTTTATTAAGGTTTTCGTTACTAAAATGCCCAAAGACGCCGATTTTGACTAGAATTTGAAAGATATTGACATGAATATATAACTGTTTGTATCAAAAAATGATAGTTTAAACTGATATTTGCAGTTTTGATGCGGTTTTAGATACGATATGAATCGAAGAGGCCGATTTTGACTGGAATTTGTTTAAAATGACAAAGAAAAACCTATTATCAATTCAAGGAAGTGAATTTTTAAGTAGTTATCTGCAGTAAGCTAAGTTATGAAAATGCATGTTTTGGCTATAATCTTCCGTAAATCAAGGGCGAAAACCAATTATTTGTCCCAAAAGAAGGTGTTTTAAGTATATATCTGCATTTCTAAGGTAGATTTTGACTAGAATTTGAAAGATATTGACATGAATATATAACTGTTTGTATCAAAAAATGATATTTTAAACTGATATTTGCAGTTTTGATGCGGTTTTAGATACGATATGAATCGAAGAAGCCGATTTTGACTGGAATCTGTTTAAAATTACAAAGAAAAACCTATTATCAATTTAAGGAAGTGAATTTTTAAGTAGTTATCTGCAGTTTTAATGTAGATTTCAGTTCGCTAAGTTATGAAAATGCATGTTTTGGCTATAATCTTCCGTAAATCAAGGGCGAAAACCAATTATTTGTCCCAAAAGAAGGTGTTTTAAGTATATATCTGCATTTCTAAGGTAGATTTGGGTACAATAAGAGGCGAAAAAGCAGATTCTGACTAAGATTTTATCGAAATCGGCAACTATTTGACTCAGAAAGGTTGCCTTACGTCGAAATCTAATAGTTTATTAAGGTTTTCGTTACTAAAATGCCCAAAGACGCCGATTTTGACTAGAATTTGAAAGATATTGACATGAATATATAACTGTTTGTATCAAAAAATGATAGTTTAAACTGATATTTGCAGTTTTGATGCGGTTTTAGATACGATATGAATCGAAGAAGCCGATTTTGACTGGAATCTGTTTAAAATGACAAAGAAAAACCTATTATCAATTCAAGGAAGTGAATTTTTAAGTAGTTATCTGCAGTTTTAATGTAGATTTCAGTTCGCTAAGTTATGAAAATGCATGTTTTGGCTATAATCTTAAGTAAATCAAGGGCGAAAACCAATTATTTGTCCCAAAAGAAGGTGTTTTAAGTATATATCTGCATTTCTAAGGTAGATTTGGGTACAATAAGAGGCGAAAAAGCAGATTCTGACTAAGATTTTATCGAAATCGGCAACTATTTGACTCAGAAAGGTTGCCTTACGTCGAAATCTAATAGTTTATTAAGGTTTTCGTTACTAAAATGCCCAAAGACGCCGATTTTGACTAGAATTTGAAAGATATTGACATAAATATATAACTGTTTGTATCAAAAAATGATAGTTTAAACTGATATTTGCAGTTTTGTTGCGGTTTTAGATACGATATGGATCGAAGAAGCCGATTTTGACTGGAATCTGTTTAAAATGACAAAGAAAAACCTATTATCAATTCAAGGAAGTGAATTTTTAAGTAGTTATCTGCAGTTTTAATGTAGATTTCAGCCCGCTAAGTTATGAAAATGCATGTTTTGGCTATAATCTTTCGTAAATCAAGGGCGAAAACCAATTATTTATCCCAAAAGAAGGTGTTTTAAGTATATATCTGCATTTCTAAGGTAGATTTGGGTACAATATTAGTCAGAATCTGCTTTTTTGCCTCTTATTGTACCCAAATCTACCTTAGAAATGCAGATATATACTTAAAACACCTTCTTTTGGGACAAATAATTGGTTTTCGCCCTTGATTTACGGAAGATTATAGCCAAAACATGCATTTTCATAACTTAGCGAACTGAAATCTATATTAAAACTGCAGATAACTACTTAAAAATTCACTTCCTTGAATTGATAATAGGTTTTTCTTTGTCATTTTAAACAGATTCCAGTCAAAATCGGCTTCTTCGACTCATATCGTACCTAAAACCGCATCAAAACTGCAAATATCAGTTTAAACTATCATTTTTTGATACAAACAGTTATATATTCATATCAATATCTTTCAAATTCTAGTTAAAATCGGCGTCTTTGGGCATTTTAGTAACGAAAACCTTAATAAACTATTAGATTTCGACGTAAGGCAACCTTTCTGAGTCAAATAGTTGCCGATTTCGATAATATCTTAGTCAGAATTTGCTTTTTCGCCTCTTATTGTACCCAAATCTACCTTAGAAATGCAGATATATACCTAAAACACCTTCTTTTAGGACAAATAATTGGTTTTCGCCCTTGATTTACGGAAGAATATAGCCAAAACATGCATTTTCATAACTTAGCGAACTGAAATCTACATTAAAACTGCAGATAACTACTTAAAAATTCACTTCCTTGAATTGATAATAGGTTTTTCTTTGTCATTTTAAACAGATTCCAGTCAAAATCGGCTTCTTCGATTCATATCGTATCTAAAACCGCATCAAAACTGCAAATATCAGTTTAAACTATCATTTTTTGATACAAACAGTTATATATTCATGTCAATATCTTTCAAATTATAGTCAAAATCGGCGTCTTTGGGCATTTTATGCATGCATTTTCATAACTTAGCGAACTAAGATCTACATTAAAACTGCAGATAACTACTTAAAAATTCACTTCCTTGAATTGATAATAGGTTTTTCTTTGTCATTTTAAACAGATTCCAGTCAAAATCGGCTTCTTCGATTCATATCGTATCTAAAACCGCATCAAAACTGCAAATATCAGTTTAAACTATCATTTTTTGATACAAACAGTTATATATTCATGTCAATATCTTTCAAATTCTAGTCAAAATCGGCGTCTTTGGGCATTTTTGTAACGAAAACCTTAATAAACTATTAGATTTCGACGTAAGGCAACCTTTCTGAGTCAAATAGTTGCCGATTTCGATAAAATCTTAGTCAGAATCTGCTTTTTCGCCTCCTATTGTACCCAAATCTACCTTAGAAATGCAGATATATACTTAAAACACCTTCTTTTGGGACAAATAATTGGTTTTCGCCCAAAGACGCCGATTTTGACTATAATTTGAAAGATATTGACATGAATATATAACTGTTTGTATCAAAAAATGATAGTTTAAACTGATATTTGCAGTTTTGATGGGGTTTTAGATACGATATGAATCGAAGAAGCCGATTTTGACTGGAATCTGTTTAAAATGACAAAGAAAAACCTATTATCAATTCAAGGAAGTGAATTTTTAAGTAGTTATCTGCAGTTTTATTGTAGATTTCAGTTCGCTAAGTTATGAAAATGCATGTTTTGGCTATAATCTTCCGTAAATCAAGGGCGAAAACCAATTATTTGTCCCAAAAGAAGGTGTTTTAAGTATATATCTGCATTTCTAAGGTAGATTTGGGTACAATAAGAGGCGAAAAAGCAGATTCTGACTAAGATTTTATCGAAATCGGCAACTATTTGACTCAGAAAGGTTGCCTTACGTCGAAATCTAATAGTTTATTAAGGTTTTCGTTACTAAAATGCCCAAAGACGCCGATATTGACTAGAATATGAAAGATATTGACATGAATATATAACTGTATCAAAAAATGATAGTTTAAACTGATATTTGCAGTTTTGCTGCGGTTTTAGATACGATATGAATCGAAGAAGCCGATTTTGACTGGAATCTGTTTAAAATGACAAAGAAAAACCTATTATCAATTCAAGGAAGTGAATTTTTAAGTAGTTATCTGCAGTTTTAATGTAGATTTCAGTTCGCTAAGTTATGAAAATGCATGTTTTGGCTATAATCTTCCGTAAATCAAGGGCGAAAACCGATTATTTGTCCCAAAAGAAGGTGTTTTAAGTATATATCTGCATTTCTAAGGTAGATTTGGGTACAATAAGAGGCGAAAAAGCAGATTCTGACTAAGATTTTATCGAAATCGGCAACTATTTGACTCAGAAAGGTTGCCTTACGTCGAAATCTAATAGTTTATTAAGGTTTTCGTTACTAAAATGCACAAAGACGCCGATTTTGACTAGAATTTGAAAGATATTGACATGAATATATAACTGTTTGTATCAAAAATGATAGTTTAAACTGATATTTGCAGTTTTTTTGATTTTTGATTTTGACTGGAATCTGTTTAAAATGACAAAGAAAAACCTATTATCAATTCAAGGAAGTGAATTTTTAAGTAGTTATCTGCAGTTTTAATGTAGATTTCAGTTCGCTAAGTTATGAAAATGCATGTTTTGGCTATAATCTTCCGCAAATCAAGGGCGAAATCCAATTATTTGTCCCAAAAGAAGGTGTTTTAGGTATATATCTGCATTTCTAAGGTAGATTTGGGTACAATAAGAGGCGAAACAGCAGATTCTGACTAAGTTTTTATCGAAATCGGCAACTATTTGACTCAGAAAGGTTGCCTTACGTCGAAATCTAATAGTTTATTAAGGTTTTCGTTACTAATATGCCCAAAGACGCCGATTTTGACTAGAATTTGAAAGATATTGACATGAATATATAACTGTTTGTATCAAAAAATGATAGTTTAAATTGATATTTTCAGTTTTGATGCGGTTTTAGATACGATATGAATCGAAGAAGCCGATTTTGACTGGAATCTGTTTAAAATGACAAAGAAAAACCTATCATCAATTCAAGGAAGTGAATTTTTAAGTAGTTATCTGCAGTTTTAATGTAGATTTTAGTTCGCTAAGTTATGAAAATGCATGTTTTGGCTATAATCTTCCGTAAATCAAGGGCGAAAACCAATTATTTGTCCCAAAAGAAGGTGTTTTAAGTATATATCTGCATTTCTAAGGTATATTTGGGTACAATAAGAGGCGAAAAAGCAGATTCTGACTAAGATTTTATCGAAATCGGCAACTATTTGACTCAGAAAGGTTGCCTTACGTCGAAATCTAATAGTTTATTAAGGTTTTCGTTACTAAAATGCCCAAAGACGCCGATTTTGACTAGAATTTGAAAGATATTGACATGAATATATAACTGTTTGTATCAAAAATGATAGTTTAAACTGATATTAGCAGTTTTGATGCGGTTTTAGATACGATATGAATCGAAGAAGCCGATGTTGACTGGAATCTGTTTAAAATGACAAAGAAAAATCTATTATCAATTCAAGGAAGTGATTTTTTAAGTAGTTATCTGCAGTTTTAATGTAGATTTCAGTTCGCTAAGTCATGAAAATGCATGTTTTGGCTATAATATTCCGTAAATCAAGGGCGAAAACCAATTATTTGTCCCAAAAGAAGGTGTTTTAAGTATATATCTGCATTTCTAAGGTAGATTTGGGTACAATAAGAGGCGAAAAAGCAGATTCTGACTAAGATTTTATCGAAATCGGCAACTATTTGACTCAGAAAGGTTGCCTTACGTCGAAATCTAATAGTTTATTAAGGTTTTCGTTACTAAAATGCCCAAAGACGCCGATTTTGACAAGAATTTGAAAGATATTGACATGAATATATAACTGTTTGTATCAAAAAATGATAGTTTAAACTAATATTTGCAGTTTTGATGCGGTTTTAGATACGATATGAATCGAAGAAGCCGATTTTGACTGGAATCTGTTTAAAATGACAAAGAAAAACCTATCATCAATTCAAGGAAGTGAATTTTTAAGTAGTTATCTGCAGTTTTAATGTAGATTTTAGTTCGCTAAGTTATGAAAATGCATGTTTTGGCTATAATCTTCCGTAAATCAAGGCCGAAAACCAATTATTTGTCCCAAAAGAAGGTGTTTTAAGTATATATCTGCATTTCTAAGGTATATTTGGGTACAATAAGAGGCGAAAAAGCAGATTCTGACTAAGATTTTATCGAAATCGGCAACTATTTGACTCAGAAAGGTTGCCTTACGTCGAAATCTAATAGTTTATTAAGGTTTTCGTTACTAAAATGCCCAAAGACGCCGATTTTGACTAGAATTTGAAAGATATTGACATGAATATATAACTGTTTGTATCAAAAATGATAGTTTAAACTGATATTAGCAGTTTTGATGCGGTTTTAGATACGATATGAATCGAAGAAGCCGATGTTGACTGGAATCTGTTTAAAATGACAAAGAAAAATCTATTATCAATTCAAGGAAGTGATTTTTTAAGTAGTTATCTGCAGTTTTAATGTAGATTTCAGTTCGCTAAGTTATGAAAATGCATGTTTTGGCTATAATATTCCGTAAATCAAGGGCGAAAACCAATTATTTGTCCCAAAAGAAGGTGTTTTAAGTATATATCTGCATTTCTAAGGTAGATTTGGGTACAATAATTGGCGAAAAAGCAGATTCTGACTAAGATTTTATCGAAATCGGCAACTATTTGACTCAGAAAGGTTGCCTTACGTCGAAATCTAATAGTTTATTAAGGTTTTCGTTACTAAAATGCCCAAAGACGCCGATTTTGACAAGAATTTGAAAGATATTGACATGAATATATAACTGTTTGTATCAAAAAGTGATAGTTTAAACTGATATTTGCAGTTTTGATGCGGTTTTAGATACGATATGAATCGAAGAAGCCGATTTTGACTGGAATCTGTTTAAAATGACAAAGAAAAACCTATTATCAATTCAAGGAAGTGAATTTTTAAGTAGTTATCTGCAGTTTTAATGTAGATTTCAGTTCGCTAAGTTATGAAAATGCATGTTTTGGCTATAATCTTCCGCAAATCAAGGGCGAAAACCAATTATTTGTCCCAAAAGAAGGTGTTTTAAGTATATATCTGCATTTCTAAGGTAGTTTTGGGTACAATAAGAGGCGAAAAAGCAGATTCTGACTAAGGTTTTATCGAAATCGGCAACTATTTGACTCAGAAAGGTTGCCTTACGTCGAAATCTAATAGTTTATTAAGGTTTTCGTTACTAAAATGCCCAAAGACGCCGATTTTGACTATAGTTTGAAAGATATTGACATGAATATATAACTGTTTGTATCAAAAAATGATAGTTTAAACTGATATTTGCAGTTTTGATGCGGTTTTAGATACGATATGAATCGAAGAAGCCGATTTTGACTGGAATCTGTTTAAAATGACAAAGAAAAACCTATTATCAATTCAAGGAAGTGAATTTTTAAGTAGTTATCTGCAGTTTTAATGTAGATTTCAGTTCGCTAAGTTATGAAAATGCATGTTTTGGCTATAATCTTCCGTAAATCAAGGGCGAAAACCAATTATTTGTCCCAAAAGAAGGTGTTTTAAGTATATATCTGCATTTCTAAGAAAGATTTGGGTACAATAAGAGGCGAAAAAGCAGATTCTGACTAAGATTTCGAAATCGGCCACTATTTGACTCAGAAAGGTTGCCTTACGTCGAAATCTAATAGTTTATTAAGGTTTTCGTTACTAAAATGCCCAAAGACGCCGATTTTGACTAGAATTTGAAAGATATTGACATGAATATATAACTGTTTGTATCAAAAAATGATAGTTTAAACTGATATTTGCAGTTTTGATGCGGTTTTAGATACGATATGAATCGAAGAAGCCGATTTTGACTGGAATCTGTTTAAAATGACAAAGAAAAACCTATTATCAATTCAAGGAAGTGAATTTTTAAGTAGTTATCTGCAGTTTTAATGTAGATTTCAGTTCGCTAAGTTATGAAAATGCATGTTTTGGCTATAATCTTCCGTAAATCAAGGGCGAAAACCAATTATTTGTCCCAAAAGAAGGCGTTTTAAGTATATATCTGCATTTCTAAGGTAGATTTGGGTACAATAAGGGGCGAAAAAGCAGATTCTGACTAAGATTTTATCGAAATCGGCAACTATTTGACTCAGAAAGGTTGCCTTACGTCGAAATCTAATAGTTTATTAAGGTTTTCGTTATTAAAATGCCCAAAGACGCCGATTTTGACTAGAATTTGAAAGATATTGACATGAATATATAACTGTTTGTATCAAAAAATGGTAGTTTAAACTGATATTTGCAGTTTTGATGCGGTTTTAGATACGATATGAATCGAAGAAGCCGATTTTGACTGGAATCTGTTTAAAATGACAAAGAAAAACCTATTATCAATTCAAGGAAGTGAATTTTTAAGTAGTTATCTGCAGTTTTAATGTAGATTTCAGTTCGCTAAGTTATGAAAATGCATGTTTTGGCTATAATCTTTCGTAAATCAACGGCGAAAACCAATTATTTGTCCCAAAAGAAGGTGTTTTAAGTATATATCTGCATTTCTAAGGTAGATTTGGGTACAATAAGAGGCGAAAAAGCAGATTCTGACTAAGATTTTATCGAAATCGGCAACTATTTGACTCAGAAAGGATGCCTTACTTCGAAATCTAATAGTTTATTAAGGTTTTCGTTACTAAAATGCCCAAAGACGCCGATTTTGACTAGAATTTGAAAGATATTGACATGAATATATAACTGTTTGTATCAAAAAATGATAGTTTAAACTGATATTTGCAGTTTTGATGCGGTTTTAGATACGATATGAATCGAAGAGGCCGATTTTGACTGGAATTTGTTTAAAATGACAAAGAAAAACCTATTATCAATTCAAGGAAGTGAATTTTTAAGTAGTTATCTGCAGTAAGCTAAGTTATGAAAATGCATGTTTTGGCTATAATCTTCCGTAAATCAAGGGCGAAAACCAATTATTTGTCCCAAAAGAAGGTGTTTTAAGTATATATCTGCATTTCTAAGGTAGATTTGGGTACAATAAGAGGCGAAAAAGCAGATTCTGACTAAGATTTTATCGAAATCGGCAACTATTTGACTCAGAAAGGTTGCCTTACGTCGAAATCTAATAGTTTATTAAGGTTTTCGTTCCTAGAATGCCCAAAGACGCCGATTTTGACTAGAATTTGAAAGATATTGACATGAATATATAACTGTTTGTATCAAAAAATGATATTTTAAACTGATATTTGCAGTTTTGATGCGGTTTTAGATACGATATGAATCGAAGAAGCCGATTTTGACTGGAATCTGTTTAAAATTACAAAGAAAAACCTATTATCAATTTAAGGAAGTGAATTTTTAAGTAGTTATCTGCAGTTTTAATGTAGATTTCAGTTCGCTAAGTTATGAAAATGCATGTTTTGGCTATAATCTTCCGTAAATCAAGGGCGAAAACCAATTATTTGTCCCAAAAGAAGGTGTTTTAAGTATATATCTGCATTTCTAAGGTAGATTTGGGTACAATAAGAGGCGAAAAAGCAGATTCTGACTAAGATTTTATCGAAATCGGCAACTATTTGACTCAGAAAGGTTGCCTTACGTCGAAATCTAATAGTTTATTAAGGTTTTCGTTACTAAAATGCCCAAAGACGCCGATTTTGACTAGAATTTGAAAGATATTGACATGAATATATAACTGTTTGTATCAAAAAATGATAGTTTAAACTGATATTTGCAGTTTTGATGCGGTTTTAGATACGATATGAATCGAAGAAGCCGATTTTGACTGGAATCTGTTTAAAATGACAAAGAAAAACCTATTATCAATTCAAGGAAGTGAATTTTTAAGTAGTTATCTGCAGTTTTAATGTAGATTTCAGTTCGCTAAGTTATGAAAATGCATGTTTTGGCTATAATCTTAAGTAAATCAAGGGCGAAAACCAATTATTTGTCCCAAAAGAAGGTGTTTTAAGTATATATCTGCATTTCTAAGGTAGATTTGGGTACAATAAGAGGCGAAAAAGCAGATTCTGACTAAGATTTTATCGAAATCGGCAACTATTTGACTCAGAAAGGTTGCCTTACGTCGAAATCTAATAGTTTATTAAGGTTTTCGTTACTAAAATGCCCAAAGACGCCGATTTTGACTAGAATTTGAAAGATATTGACATAAATATATAACTGTTTGTATCAAAAAATGATAGTTTAAACTGATATTTGCAGTTTTGATGCGGTTTTAGATACGATATGGATCGAAGAAGCCGATTTTGACTGGAATCTGTTTAAAATGACAAAGAAAAACCTATTATCAATTCAAGGAAGTGAATTTTTAAGTAGTTATCTGCAGTTTTAATGTAGATTTCAGCCCGCTAAGTTATGAAAATGCATGTTTTGGCTATAATCTTTCGTAAATCAAGGGCGAAAACCAATTATTTATCCCAAAAGAAGGTGTTTTAAGTATATATCTGCATTTCTAAGGTAGATTTGGGTACAATATTAGTCAAAATCTGCTTTTTTGCCTCTTATTGTACCCAAATCTACCTTAGAAATGCAGATATATACTTAAAACACCTTCTTTTGGGACAAATAATTGGTTTTCGCCCTTGATTTACGGAAGATTATAGCCAAAACATGCATTTTCATAACTTAGCGAACTGAAATCTATATTAAAACTGCAGATAACTACTTAAAAATTCACTTCCTTGAATTGATAATAGGTTTTTCTTTGTCATTTTAAACAGATTCCAGTCAAAATCGGCTTCTTCGACTCATATCGTACCTAAAACCGCATCAAAACTGCAAATATCAGTTTAAACTATCATTTTTTGATACAAACAGTTATATATTCATATCAATATCTTTCAAATTCTAGTTAAAATCGGCGTCTTTGGGCATTTTAGTAACGAAAACCTTAATAAACTATTAGATTTCGACGTAAGGCAACCTTTCTGAGTCAAATAGTTGCCGATTTCGATAATATCTTAGTCAGAATTTGCTTTTTCGCCTCTTATTGTACCCAAATCTACCTTAGAAATGCAGATATATACCTAAAACACCTTCTTTTAGGACAAATAATTGGTTTTCGCCCTTGATTTACGGAAGAATATAGCCAAAACATGCATTTTCATAACTTAGCGAACTGAAATCTACATTAAAACTGCAGATAACTACTTAAAAATTCACTTCCTTGAATTGATAATAGGTTTTTCTTTGTCATTTTAAACAGATTCCAGTCAAAATCGGCTTCTTCGATTCATATCGTATCTAAAACCGCATCAAAACTGCAAATATCAGTTTAAACTATCATTTTTTGATACAAACAGTTATATATTCATGTCAATATCTTTCAAATTATAGTCAAAATCGGCGTCTTTGGGCATTTTATGCATGCATTTTCATAACTTAGCGAACTAAGATCTACATTAAAACTGCAGATAACTACTTAAAAATTCACTTCCTTGAATTGATAATAGGTTTTTCTTTGTCATTTTAAACAGATTCCAGTCAAAATCGGCTTCTTCGATTCATATCGTATCTAAAACCGCATCAAAACTGCAAATATCAGTTTAAACTATCATTTTTTGATACAAACAGTTATATATTCATGTCAATATCTTTCAAATTCTAGTCAAAATCGGCGTCTTTGGGCATTTTTGTAACGAAAACCTTAATAAACTATTAGATTTCGACGTAAGGCAACCTTTCTAAGTCAAATAGTTGCCGATTTCGATAAAATCTTAGTCAGAATCTGCTTTTTCGCCTCCTATTGTACCCAAATCTACCTTAGAAATGCAGATATATACTTAAAACACCTTCTTTTGGGACAAATAATTGGTTTTCGCCCAAAGACGCCGATTTTGACTATAATTTGAAAGATATTGACATGAATATATAACTGTTTGTATCAAAAAATGATAGTTTAAACTGATATTTGCAGTTTTGATGGGGTTTTAGATACGATATGAATCGAAGAAGCCGATTTTGACTGGAATCTGTTTAAAATGACAAAGAAAAACCTATTATCAATTCAAGGAAGTGAATTTTTAAGTAGTTATCTGCAGTTTTATTGTAGATTTCAGTTCGCTAAGTTATGAAAATGCATGTTTTGGCTATAATCTTCCGTAAATCAAGGGCGAAAACCCATTATTTGTACCAAAAGAAGGTGTTTTAAGTATATATCTGCATTTCTAAGGTAGATTTGGGTACAATCTTAGTCAGAATCTGCTTTTTCGCCTCTTATTGTACCCAAATCTACCTTAGAAATGCAGATATATACTTAAAACACCTTCTATTGGGACAAATAATTGGTTTTCGCCCTTGATTTACGGAAGATTATAGCCAAAACATGCATTTTCATAACTTAGCAAACTGAAATCTACATTAAAACTGCAGATTACTACTTAAAAATTCACTTCCTTGAATTGATAATAGGTTTTTCTTTGTCATTTTAAACAGATTCCGGTCAAAATCGGCTTCTTCGACTGATATCGTACCTAAAACCGCATCAAAACTGCAAATATCAGTTTAAACTATCATTTTTTGATACCAACAGTTATATATTCATGTCAATATCTTTCAAATTCTAGTCAAAATCGGCGTCTTTGGGCATTTTAGTAACGAAAACCTTAATAAACTATTAGATTTCGACGTAAGGCAACCTTTATGAGGTCAAATAGTTGCCGATTTCGATAAAATCTTAGTCAGAATCTGCTTTTTCGCCTCTTATTGTACCCAAATCTACCTTAGAAATGCAGATATATACTTAAAACACCTTCTTTTGGGACAAATAATTGGTTTTCGCCCTTGATTTACGGAAGATTATAGCCAAAACATGCATTTTCATAACTTAGCGAACTGAGATCTACATTAAAACTGCAGATAACTACTTAAAAATTCACTTCCTTGAATTGATAATAGGTTTTTCTTTGTCATTTTAAACAGATTCCAGTCAAAATCGGCTTCTTCGATTCATATCGTATCTAAAACCGCATCAAAACTGCAAATATCAGTTTAAACTATCATTTTTTGATACAAACAGTTATATATTCATGTCAATATCTTTCAAATTCTAGTCAAAATCGGCGTCTTTGGGCATTTTTGTAACGAAAACCTTAATAAACTATTAGATTTCGACGTAAGGCAACCTTTCTGAGTCAAATAGTTGCCGATTTCGATAAAATCTTAGTCAGAATCTGCTTTTTCGCCTCCTATTGTACCCAAATCTACCTTCGAAATGCAGATATATACTTAAAACAGCTTCTTTTGGGACAAATAATTGGTTTTCGCCCTTGATTTATGGAAGATTATAGGCAAAACATGCATTTTCATAAATTAGCGAACTGAAATCTACATTAAAACTGCAGATAACTACTTAAAAATTCACTTCCTTGAATTGATAATAGGTTTTTCTTTGTCATTTTAAACAGATTCTAGTCAAAATCGGCTTCTTCGATTCATATCGTATCTAAAACCGCATCAAAACTGCAAATATCAGTTTAAAGTATCATTTTTTGATACAAACAGTTATATATTCATGTCAATATCTTTCAAATTCTAGTCAAAATTGCGTCTTTGGGCATTTTATGCATATTTTGGCTATAATCTTCCGTAAATCAAAGGCGAAAACCAATTATTTGTCCCAAAAGAAGGTGTTTTAAGTATATATCTGCATTTCTAAGGTAGATTTGGGTACAATAAGAGGCGAAAAAGCAGATTCTGACTAAGATTTTATCGAAATCGGCAACTATTTGACTCAGAAAGGTTGCCTTACGTCGAAATCTAATAGTTTATTAAGGTTTTCGTTACTAAAATGCCCAAAGACGCCGATTTTGACTAGAATTTGAAAGATATTGACATGAATATATAACTGTTTGTATCAAAAAATGATAGTTTAAACTGATATTTGCAGTTTTGATGCGGTTTTAGGTACGATATGAGTCGAAGAAGCCGATTTTGACTGGAATCTGTTTAAAATGATAAGGAAAAACCTACTATCAATCCAAGAAAGTGAATTTTGTGTGAAGTTGGTGAAGTTACCTGTAGTTTTTGAACTGGCCCGACGTCTCCACGTGGCCATAACTTAGCGGAATGAAATTTACATTAAAACTACAGGTAACTTCACCAACTTCACACAAAATTCACTTTCTTGGATTGATAGTAGGTTTTTCCTTATCATTTTAAACAGATTACAGTCAAAATCGGCTTCTTCGACTCATATCGTACCTAAAACAGCATCAAAACTGCAAATATCAGTTTAAACTATCATTTTTTGATACAAACAGTTATATATTCATGTCAATATCTTTCAAATTCTAGTCAAAATCGGCGTCTCTGATCATTTTAGTAACGAAAACCTTAATAAACTATTAGATTTCGATGTAAGGCAACCTTTCTGAGTCAAATAGTTGCCGATTTCGATAAAATCTTAGTCAGAATCTGCTTTTTCGCCTCTTATTGTACCCAAATCTACCTTAGAAATGCAGATATATACTTAAAACACCTTCTTTTGGGACAAATAATTGGTTTTCGCCCTTGATTTACGGAAGATTATAGGCAAAACATGCATTTTCATAACTTAGCGAACTGAAATCTACATTAAAACTGCAGATAACTATTTAAAAATTCACTTCCATGAAATGATAATAGGTTTTTCTTTGTCATTTTAAACAGATTCTAGTCAAAATCGGCTTCTTCGATTCATATCGTATCTAAAACCGCATCAAAACTGCAAATATCAGTTTAAACTATCATTTTTTGATACAAACATTTATATATTCATGTCAATATCTTTCAAATTCTAGTCAAAATCGGCGTCTTTGGGCATTTTAGTAACGAAAACCTTAATAAACTATTAGATTTCGACGTAAGGCAACCTTTCTGAGTCAAATAGTTGCCGATTTCGATAAAATCTTATTCAGAATCTGCTTTTTCGCCTCTTATTGTACCCAAATCTACCTTAGAAATGCAGATATATACTTAAAACACCTTCTTTTGGGACAAATAATTGGTTTTCGCCCTTGATTTACGGAAGATTATAGCCAAAACATGCATTTTCATAACTTAGCGAACTAAAATCTACATTAAAACTGCAGATAACTACTTAAAAATTCACTTCCTTGAATTGATAATAGGTTTTTCTTTGTTATTTTAAACAGATTCCAGTCAAAATCGGCTTCTTCGATTCATATCGTATCTAAAACCGCATCAAAACTGCAAATATCAGTTTAAACTATCATTTTTTGATACAAACAGTTATATATTCATGTCAATATCTTTCAAATTCTAGTCAAAATCGGCGTCTTTGGGCATTTTAGTAACGAAAACCTTAATAAACTATTAGATTTCGACGTAAGGCAACCTTTCTGAGTCAAATAGTTGCCGATTTCGATAAAATCTTAGTCAGAATCTGCTTTTTCGCCTCTTAATGTACCCTAATCTGCCTTAGAAATGCAGATATATACTTAAAACACCTTCTTTTGGGACAAATAATTGGTTTTCGCCCTTGAAAATGCAAAGACGTCGATTTTGACTAGAATTTGAAAGATATTGACATGAATATATAACTGTTTGTATCAAAAAATGATAGTTTAAACTGATATTTGCAGTTTTGATGCGGTTTTAGATACGATATGAATCGAAGAAGCCGATTTTGACTGGAATCTGTTTAAAATAACAAAGAAAAACCTATTATCAATTCAAGGAAGTGAATTTTTAAGTAGTTATCTGCAGTTTTAATGTAGATTTCAGTTCGCTAAGTTATGAAAATGCATGTTTTGGCTATAATCTTCCGTAAATCAAGGGCGAAAACCAATTATTTGTCCCAAAAGAAGGTGTTTTAAGTATATATCTGCATTTCTAAGGTAGATTTGGGTACAATAAGAGGCGAAAAAGCAGATTCTGACTAAGATTTTATCGAAATCGGCAACTATTTGACTCAGAAAGGGTGCCTTACGTCGAAATCTAATAGTTTATTAAGGTTTTCGTTACTAAAATGCCCAAAGACGCCGATTTTGACTAGAATTTGAAAGATATTGACATGAATATATAACTGTTTGTATCAAAAAAGGATAGTTTAAACTGATATTTGCAGTTTTGATGCGGTTTTAGGTACGATATGAGTCGAAGAAGCCGATTTTGACTGGAATCTGTTTAAAATGACAAAGAAAAACCTATTATCAATTCAAGGAAGTGAATTTTTAAGTAGTTATCTGCAGTTTTAATGTAGATTTCAATTCGCTAAGTCATGAAAATGCATGTTTTAGCTATAATCTTCCGTAAATCAAGGGCGAAAACCAATTATTTGTCCCAAAAGAAGGTGTTTTAAGTATATATCTGCATTTCTAAGGTAGATTTGGGTACAATAAGAGGCGAAAAAGCAGATTCTGACTAAGATTTTATCGAAATCGGCAACTATTTGACTCAGAAAGGTTGCCTTACGTCGAAATCTAATAGTTTATTAAGGTTTTCGTTACTAAAATGCCCAAAGACGCCGATTTTGACTAGAATTTGAAAGATATTGACATGAATATATAACTGTTTGTATTAAAAAATGATAGTTTAAACTGATATTTGCAGTTTTGATGCGGTTTTAGATACGATATGTAACGAAGAAGCCGATTTTGACTGGAATCTGTTTAAAATGACAAAGAAAAACCTATTATCAATTCAAGGAAGTGAATTTTTAAGTAGTTATCTGCAGTTTTAATGTAGATTTCAGTTCTCTAAGTTATGAAAATGCATGTTTTGGCTATAATCTTCCGTAAATCAAGGGCGAAAACCAATTATTTGTCCCAAAAGAAGGTGTTTTAAGTATATATCTGCATTTCTAAGGTAGATTTGGTACAATAAGAGGCGAAAAAGCAGATTCTGACTAAGATTTTATCGAAATCGGCAACTATTTGACTCAGAAAGGTTGCCTTACGTCGAAATATAATAGTTTATTAAGGTTTTCGTTACTAAAATTCCCAAAGACGCCGATTTTGACTAGAATTTGAAAGATATTGACATGAACATATAACTGTTTGTATCAAAAAATGATAGTTTAAACTGATATTTGCAGTTTTGATGCGGTTTTAGGTACGATATGAGTCGAAGAAGCCGATTTTGACTGGAATCTGTTTAAAATGATAAGGAAAAACCTACTATCAATCCAAGAAAGTGAATTTTGTGTGAAGTTGGTGAAGTTACCTGTAGTTTTAATGTAAATTTCATTCCGCTAAGTTATGGCCACGTGGAGACGTCGGGCCAGTTCGTACCTATATCCGCAGCAGGTCTCCAAGGTCAAGAGCCTCTAGTCGATAGAATAATGTCGGTAAGAAAAGTCGGCAAATTGGATCCGTAACTTCGGGATAAGGATTGGCTCTAAGGATCGGGGCATGTTTTCACAGAACCACACGGCAATTCTAGATGTGGTCCATTCATGGAGTATGTGATGACGGCGTACAGCAAGGCTTCCACGGTAATATCAGTGGCCGGTCAAGTTTCTGAGAAGTGGCGGTTCGGTGGAAGTCCGTCAAGGCGATCCATTGTCACCGCTACTGTTTAAGGACAGATCCGTCATGATGCAGTTTGCCCTGCCTTGGCGGGTGGACTACGGAATAACAGCTGCCACGTCGAGCGGGAGCGGATCTTTTGAAAGCCCGACATCATCGCTAGCAAGGCTAGCCTCGCTGTCATAGTAGACGGCCAGGTGGTCTCACCGCCGCAGGAGCATCAAGCAACGGTTGCGAAATACGCTGGCAACAGTGCACTCATCACAGGTGTGTCCCTCTTAATGCACCCAAATCTACATTAGAAGAGCAAATATGATCTTAAAATTCCTCTTTTTGGGACAAATTTGGGTTTTTTTCGCTCTTGATTTCGAGTAGATTATAGTCAAAACCTGCATTTCCATAACTTGGCAGACTGAAATATACATTGAAACTGCAGATGACTTCTACGGATTTTCAAGGTCCCAGGGGAAGATGCGGTCACCGCTGCAACTGCGGTGCTCTTCGCGTTGCAAACCATATCTCCCTGATGGAAGTTTCCACGGAACATTAAGTGTGTTTATGGACTTTCGACACCACACCCCGTTCCATGAAATGGTCGCTGCGGTGGTGGAGGTTTTCTCTTCCGAGACGTGTAGGTTTTTGGGACACAACTGTGATGAGTGCACTGTTGCCAGCGTATTTCGCAACCGTTGCTTGATGCTCCTGCGGCGGTGAGACCACCTGGCCGTCTACTATGACAGCGAGGCTAGCCTTGCTAGCGATGATGTCGGGCTTTCAAAAGATCCGCTCCCGCTCGACGTGGCAGCCGTTATTCCGTAGTCCACCCGCCAAGGCAGGGCAAACTGCATCATGCCGGATCTGTCCTTAAACAGTAGCGGTGACAATGGATCGACTTGACGGACTTCCACCGAACCGCCACTTCTCAGAAACTTGACCGGCCACTGATATTACCGTGGAAGCCTTGCTGTACGCCGTCATCACATACTCCATGAATGGACCACATCTAGAATTGCCGTGTGGTTCTGTGAAAACATGCCCCGATCCTTAGAGCCAATCCTTATCCCGAAGTTACTGATCCAATTTGCCGACTTCCCTTACCGACATTATTCTATCGACTAGAGGCTCTTCACCTTGGAGACCTGCTGCGGATATAGGTACGAACTGGCCCGACGTCTCCACGTGGCCATAACTTAGCGGAATGAAATTTACATTAAAACTACAGGTAACTTCACCAACTTCACACAAAATTCACTTTCTTGGATTGATAGTAGGTTTTTCCTTATCATTTTAAACAGATTCCAGTCAAAATCGGCTTCTTCGACTCATATCGTACCTAAAACCGCATCAAAACTGCAAATATCAGTTTAAACTATCATTTTTTGATACAAACAGTTATATATTCATGTCAATATCTTTCAAATTCTAGTCAAAATCGGCGTCTCTGATCATTTTAGTAATGAAAACCTTAATAAACTATTAGATTTCGACGTAAGGCAACCTTTCTGAGTCAAATAGTTGCCGATTTCGATAAAATCTTAGTCAGAATCTGCTTTTTCGCCTCTTATTGTACCCAAATCTACCTTAGAAATGCAGATATATACTTAAAACACCTTCTTTTGGGACAAATAATTGGTTTTCGCCCTTGATTTACGGAAGATTATAGCCAAAACATGCATTTTCATAACTTAGCGAACTGAAATCTACATTAAAACTGCAGATAACTACTTAAAAATTCACTTCCTTGAATTGATAATAGGTTTTTCTTTGTCATTTTAAACAGATTCCAGTCAAAATCGGCTTCTTCGATTCATATCGTATCTAAAACCGCATCAAAACTGCAAATATCAGTTTAAACTATCATTTTTTGATACAAACAGTTATATATTCATGTCAATATCTTTCAAATTCTAGTCAAAATCGGCGTCTTTGGGCATTTTAGTAACGAAAACCTTAATAAACTCTTAGATTTCGACGTAAGGCAACCTTTCTGAGTCAAATAGTTGCCGATTTCGATAAAATCTTAGTCAGAATCTGCTTTTTCGCCTCTTATTGTACCCAAATCTACCTTAGAAATGCAGATATATACCTAAAACACCTTCTTTTGGGACAAATTATTGGTTTTCGCCCTTGATTTACGGAAGATTACAGCCAAAACATGCATTTTCATAACTTAGCGAACTGAAATCTACATTAAAACTGCAGATAACTACTTAAAAATTCACTTCCTTGAATTGATAATAGGTTTTTCTTTGTCATTTTAAACAGATTATAGTCAAAATCGGCTTCTTCGATTCATATCGTATCTAAAACCGCATCAAAACTGCAAATATCAGTTTAAACTATCATTTTTTGATACAAACAGTTATATATTCATGTCAATATCTTTCAAATTCTGGTCAAAATCGGCGTCTTTGGGCATTTTAGTAACGAAAACCTTAATAAACTATTAGATTTCGACGTAAGGCAACCTTTCTGAGTCAAATAGTTGCCGATTTCGATAAAATCTTAGTCAGAATCTGCTTTTTCGCCTCTTAATGTACCCAAATCTACCTTAGAAATGCAGATATATACTTAAAACACCTTCTTTTGGGACAAATAATTGGTTTTCGCCCTTGATTTACGGAAGATTATAGGCAAAACATGCATTTTCATAACTTAGCGAACTGAAATCTACATTAAAACTGCAGATAACTACTTAAAAATTCACTTCCTTGAAATGATAATAGGTTTTTCTTTGTCATTTTAAACAGATTCTAGTCAAAATCGGCTTCTTCGATTCATATCGTATCTAAAACCGCATCAAAACTGCAAATATCAGTTTAAACTATCATTTTTTGATACAAACATTTATATATTCATGTCAATATCTTTCAAATTCTAGTCAAAATCGGCGTCTTTGGGCATTTTAGTAACGAAAACCTTAATAAACTATTAGATTTCGACGTAAGGCAATCTTTCTGAGTCAAATAGTTGCCGATTTCGATAAAATCTTATTCAGAATCTGCTTTTTCGCCTCTTATTGTACCCAAATCTACCTTAGAAATGCAGATATATACTTAAAACACCTTCTTTTGGGACAAATAATTGGTTTTCGCCCTTGATTTACGGAAGATTATAGCCAAAACATGCATTTTCATAACTTAGCGAACTAAAATCTACATTAAAACTGCAGATAACTACTTAAAAATTCACTTCCTTGAATTGATAATAGGTTTTTCTTTGTTATTTTAAACAGATTCCAGTCAAAATCGGCTTCTTCGATTCATATCGTATCTAAAACCGCATCAAAACTGCAAATATCAGTTTAAACTATCATTTTTTGATACAAACAGTTATATATTCATGTCAATATCTTTCAAATTCTAGTCAAAATCGGCGTCTTTGGGCATTTTAGTAACGAAAACCTTAATAAACTATTAGATTTCGACGTAAGGCAACCTTTCTGAGTCAAATAGTTGCCGATTTCGATAAAATCT
Organism: Cylas formicarius; assembly: GCF_029955315.1. Classification (NCBI taxonomy): domain Eukaryota; kingdom Metazoa; phylum Arthropoda; class Insecta; order Coleoptera; family Brentidae; genus Cylas; species Cylas formicarius. The sequence continues at coordinate 20,997,313 of NW_026844352.1, read as the reverse complement.
TAGTCAGAATCTGCTTTTTCGCCTCTTAATGTACCCTAATCTGCCTTAGAAATGCAGATATATACTTAAAACACCTTCTTTTGGGACAAATAATTGGTTTTCGCCCTTGAAAATGCAAAGACGTCGATTTTGACTAGAATTTGAAAGATATTGACATGAATATATAACTGTTTGTATCAAAAAATGATAGTTTAAACTGATATTTGCAGTTTTGATGCAATTTTAGATACGATATGAATCGAAGAAGCCGATTTTGACTGGAATCTGTTTAAAATAACAAAGAAAAACCTATTATCAATTCAAGGAAGTGAATTTTTAAGTAGTTATCTGCAGTTTTAATGTAGATTTCAGTTCGCTAAGTTATGAAAATGCATGTTTTGGCTATAATCTTCCGTAAATCAAGGGCGAAAACCAATTATTTGTCCCAAAAGAAGGTGTTTTAAGTATATATCTGCATTTCTAAGGTAGATTTGGGTACAATAAGAGGCGAAAAAGCAGATTCTGACTAAGATTTTATCGAAATCGGCAACTATTTGACTCAGAATGGGTGCCTTACGTCGAAATCTAATAGTTTATTAAGGTTTTCGTTACTAAAATGCCCAAAGACGCCGATTTTGACTAGAATTTGAAAGATATTGACATGAATATATAACTGTTTGTATCAAAAAAGGATAGTTTAAACTGATATTTGCAGTTTTGATGCGGTTTTAGGTACGATATGAGTCGAAGAAGCCGATTTTGACTGGAATCTGTTTAAAATGACAAAGAAAAACCTATTATCAATTCAAGGAAGTGAATTTTTAAGTAGTTATCTGCAGTTTTAATGTAGATTTCAATTCGCTAAGTCATGAAAATGCATGTTTTAGCTATAATCTTCCGTAAATCAAGGGCGAAAACCAATTATTTGTCCCAAAAGAAGGTGTTTTAAGTATATATCTGCATTTCTAAGGTAGATTTGGGTACAATAAGAGGCGAAAAAGCAGATTCTGACTAAGATTTTATCGAAATCGGCAACTATTTGACTCAGAAAGGTTGCCTTACGTCGAAATCTAATAGTTTATTAAGGTTTTCGTTACTAAAATGCCCAAAGACGCCGATTTTGACTAGAATTTGAAAGATATTGACATGAATATATAACTGTTTGTATTAAAAAATGATAGTTTAAACTGATATTTGCAGTTTTGATGCGGTTTTAGATACGATATGTAACGAAGAAGCCGATTTTGACTGGAATCTGTTTAAAATGACAAAGAAAAACCTATTATCAATTCAAGGAAGTGAATTTTTAAGTAGTTATCTGCAGTTTTAATGTAGATTTCAGTTCGCTAAGTTATGAAAATGCATGTTTTGGCTATAATCTTCCGTAAATCAAGGGCGAAAACCAATTATTTGTCCCAAAAGAAGGTGTTTTAAGTATATATCTGCATTTCTAAGGTAGATTTGGTACAATAAGAGGCGAAAAAGCAGATTCTGACTAAGATTTTATCGAAATCGGCAACTATTTGACTCAGAAAGGTTGCCTTACGTCGAAATCTAATAGTTTATTAAGGTTTTCGTTACTAAAATGCCCAAAAACGCCGATTTTGACTAGAATTTGAAAGATATTGACATGAATATATAACTGTTTGTATCAAAAAATGATAGTTTAAACTGATATTTGCAGTTTTGATGCGGTTTTAGATACGATATGAATCGAAGAAGCCGATTTTGACTGGAATCTGTTTAAAATGACAAAGAAAAACCTATTATCAATTCAAGGAAGTGAATTTTTAAGTAGTTATCTGCAGTTTTAATGTAGATTTCAGTTCGCTAAGTAATGAAAATGCATGTTTTGCCTAAAATCTTCCGTAAATCAAGGGCGAAAACCAATTATTTGTCCCAAAAGAAGGTGATTTAAGTATATATCTGCATTTCTAAGGTAGATTTGGGTACAATAAGAGGCGAAAAAGCAGATTCTGACTAAGATTTTATCGAAATCGGCAACTATTTGACTCAGAAAGGTTGCCTTACGTCGAAATATAATAGTTTATTAAGGTTTTCGTTACTAAAATTCCCAAAGACGCCGATTTTGACTAGAATTTGAAAGATATTGACATGAATATATAACTGTTTGTATCAAAAAATGATAGTTTAAACTGATATTTGCAGTTTTCATGCGGTTTTAGGTACGATATGAGTCGAAGAAGCCGATTTTGACTGGAATCTGTTTAAAATGATAAGGAAAAACCTACTATCAATCCAAGAAAGTGAATTTTGTGTGAAGTTGGTGAAGTTACCTGTAGTTTTAATGTAAATTTCATTCCGCTAAGTTATGGCCACGTGGAGACGTCGGGCCAGTTCGTACCTATATCCGCAGCAGGTCTCCAAGGTCAAGAGCCTCTAGTCGATAGAATAATGTCGGTAAGAAAAGTCGGCAAATTGGATCCGTAACTTCGGGATAAGGATTGGCTCTAAGGATCGGGGCATGTTTTCACAGAACCACACGGCAATTCTAGATGTGGTCCATTCATGGGGTATGTGATGACGGCGTACAGCAAGGCTTCCACGGTAATATCAGTGGCCGGTCAAGTTTCTGAGAAGTGGCGGTTCGGTGGAAGTCCGTCAAGGAGATCCATTGTCACCGCTACTGTTTAAGGACAGATCCGTCATGATGCAGTTTGCCCTGCCTTGGCGGGTTAACTACTTAATAACAGCTGCCACGTCGAGCGGGAGCGGATCTTTTGAAAGCCCGACATCATCGCTAGCAAGGCTAGCCTCGCTGTCATAGTAGACGGCCAGGTGGTCTCACCGCCGCAGGAGCATCAAGCAACGGTTGCGAAATACGCTGGCAACAGTGCACTCATCACAGGTGTGTCCCTCTTAATGCACCCAAATCTACATTAGAAGAGCAGATATGATCTTAAAATTCCTCTTTTTGGGACAAATTTGGGTTTTTTTCGCTCTTGATTTCGAGTAGATTATAGTCAAAACCTGCATTTCCATAACTTGGCAGACTGAAATATACATTGAAACTGCAGATGACTTCTACGGATTTTCAAGGTCCCAGGGGAAGATGCGGGCACCGCTGCAACTGCGGCGCTCTTCGCGTTGCAAACCATATCTCCCTGATGGAAGTTTCCACGGAACATTAAGTGTGTTTATGGACTTTCGACACCACACCCCGTTCCATGAAATGGTCGCTGCGGTGGTGGAGGTTTTCTCTTCCGAGACGTGTAGGTTTTTGGGACACAACTGTGATGAGTGCACTGTTGCCAGCGTATTTCGCAACCGTTGCTTGATGCTCCTGCGGCGGTGAGACCACCTGGCCGTCTACTATGACAGCGAGGCTAGCCTTGCTAGCGATGATGTCGGGCTTTCAAAAGATCCGCTCCCGCTCGACGTGGCAGCCGTTATTCCGTAGTCCACCCGCCAAGGCAGGGCAAACTGCATCATGCCGGATCTGTCCTTAAACAGTAGCGGTGAAAATGGATCGACTTGACGGACTTCCACCGAACCGCCACTTCTCAGAAACTTGACCGGCCACTGATATTACCGTGGAAGCCTTGCTGTACGCCGTCATCACATACTCCATGAATGGACCACATCTAGAATTGCCGTGTGGTTCTGTGAAAACATGCCCCGATCCTTAGAGCCAATCCTTATCCCGAAGTTACTGATCCAATTTGCCGACTTCCCTTACCGACATTATTCTATCGACTAGAGGCTCTTCACCTTGGAGACCTGCTGCGGATATAGGTACGAACTGGCCCGACGTCTCCACGTGGCCATAACTTAGCGGAATGAAATTTACATTAAAACTACAGGTAACTTCACCAACTTCACACAAAATTCAATTTCTTGGATTGATAGTAGGTTTTTCCTTATCATTTTAAACAGATTCCAGTCAAAATCGGCTTCTTCGACTCATATCGTACCTAAAACCGCATCAAAACTGCAAATATCAGTTTAAACTATCATTTTTTGATACAAACAGTTATATATTCATGTCAATATCTTTCAAATTCTAGTCAAAATCGGCGTCTTTGGGAATTTTAGTAACGAAAACCTTAATAAACTATTATATTTCGACGTAAGGCAACCTTTCTGAGTCAAATAGTTGCCGATTTCGATAAAATCTTAGTCAGAATCTGCTTTTTCGCCTCTTATTGTACCCAAATCTACCTTAGAAATGCAGATATATACCTAAAACACCTGCTTTTGGGACAAATTATTGGTTTTCGCCCTTGATTTACGGAAGATTATAGCCAAAACATGCATTTTCATAACTTAGCGAACTGAAATCTACATTAAAACTGCAGATAACTACTTAAAAATTCACTTCCTTGAATTGATAATAGGTTTTTCTTTGTCATTTTAAACAGATTCCAGTCAAAATCGGCTTCTTCGATTCATATCGTATCTAAAACCGCATCAAAACTGCAAATATCAGTTTAAACTATCATTTTTTGATACAAACAGTTATATATTCATGTCAATATCTTTCAAATTCTAGTCAAAATCGGCGTCTTTGGGCATTTTAGTAACGAAAACCTTAATAAACTATTAGATTTCGACGTAAGGCAACCTTTCTGAGTCAAATAGTTGCCGATTTCGATAAAATCTTAGTCAGAATCTGCTTTTTCGCCTCTTAATGTACCCAAATCTACCTTAGAAATGCAGATATATACTTAAAACACCTTCTTTTGGGACAAATAATTGGTTTTCGCCCTTGATTTACGGAAGATTATAGGCAAAACATGCATTTTCATAACTTAGCGAACTGAAATCTACATTAAAACTGCAGATAACTACTTAAAAATTCACTTCCTTGAAATGATAATAGGTTTTTCTTTGTTATTTTAAACAGATTCCAGTCAAAATCGGCTTCTTCGATTCATATCGTATCTAAAACCGCATCAAAACTGCAAATATCAGTTTAAACTATCATTTTTTGATACAAACAGTTATATATTCATGTCAATATCTTTCAAATTCTAGCCAAAATCGGCGTCTTTGGGCATTTTAGTAACGAAAACCTTAATAAACTATTAGATTTCGACGTAAGGCAACCTTTCTGAGTCAAATAGTTGCCGATTTCGATAATATCTTAGTCAGAATCTGCTTTTTCGCCTCTTATTGTACCCAAATCTACCTTAGAAATGCAGATATATACTTAAAACACCTTCTTTTGGGACAAATAATTGGTTTTCGCCCTTGATTTACTTAAGATTATAGCCAAAACATGCATTTTCATAACTTAGCGAACTGAAATCTACATTAAAACTGCAGATAACTACTTAAAAATTCACTTCCTTGAATTGATAATAAGTTTTTCTTTGTCATTTTAAACAGATTCCAGTCAAAATCGGCTTCTTCGATTCATATCGTATCTAAAACCGCATCAAAACTGCAAATATCAGTCTAAACTATCATTTTTTGATACAAACAGTTATATATTCATGTCAATATCTTTCAATTTCTAGTCAAAATCGGCGTCTTTGGGCATTTTAGTAACGAAAACCTTAATAAACTATTAGATTTCGACGTAAGGCAACCTTTCTGAGTCAAATAGTTGCCGATTTCGATAAAATCTTAGTCAGAATCTGCTTTTTCGCCTCTTATTGTACCCAAATCTACCTTAGAAATGCAGGTATATACTTAAAACACCTTCTTTTGGGACAAATAATTGGTTTTCGCCCTTTATTTACGGAAGATTATAGCCAAAACATGCATAAAATGCCCAAAGACGCCGATTTTGACTAGAATTTGAAAGATATTGACATGAATATATAACTGTTTGTATCAAAAAATGATAGTTTAAACTGATATTTGCAGTTTTGATGCGGTTTTAGATACGATATGAATCGAAGAAGCCGATTTTGACTGGAATCTGTTTAAAATGACAAAGAAAAACCTATTATCAATTCAAGGAAGTGAATTTTTAAGTAGTTATCTGCAGTTTTAATGTAGATTTCAGTCCGCTAAGTTATGAAAATGCTTGTTTTGGCTATAATCTTCCGTAAATCAAGGGCGAAAACCAATTATTTGTCCCAAAAGAAGGTGTTTTAAGTATATATCTGCATTTCTAAGGTAGATTTGGGTACAATAAGAGGCGAAAAAGCAGATTCTGACTAAGATTTTATCGAAATCGGCAACTATTTGACTCAGAAAGGTTGCCTTACGTCGAAATCTAATAGTTTATTAAGGTTTTCGTTACTAAAATGCCCAAAGACGCCGATTTTGACTAGAATTTGAAAGATATTGACATGAATATATAACTGTTTGTATCAAAAAATGATAGTTTAAACTGATATTTGCAGTTTTGATGCGGTTTTAGATACGATATGAATCGAAGAAGCCGATTTTGACTAGAATCTGTTTAAAATGACAAAGAAAAACCTATTATCAATTCAAGGAAGTGAATTTTTAAGTAGTTATCTGCAGTTTTAATGTAGATTTCAGTTTGCTAAGTTATGAAAATGCATGTTTTGCCTATAATCTTCCATAAATCAAGGGCTAAAACCAATTATTTGTCCCAAAAGAAGGTGTTTTAAGTATATATCTGCATTTCTAATGTAGATTTGGGTACAATAGGAGGCGAAAAAGCAGATTCTGACTAAGATTTTATCGAAATCGGCAACTATTTGACTCAGAAAGGTTGCCTTACGTCGAAATCTAATAGTTTATTAAGGTTTTCGTTACAAAAATGCCCAAAGACGCCGATTTTGACTAGAATTTGAAAGATATTGACATGAATATATAACTGTTTGTATCAAAAAATGATAGTTTAAACTGATATTTGCAGTTTTGATGCGGTTTTAGATACGATATGAATCGAAGAAGCCGATTTTGACTGGAATCTGTTTAAAATGACAAAGAAAAACCTATTATCAATTCAAGGAAGTGAATTTTTAAGTAGTTATCTGCAGTTTTAATGTAGATTTCAGTTCGCTAAGTTATGAAAATGCATGTTTTGGCTATAATCTTCCGTAAATCAAGGGCGAAAACCAATTATTTGTCCCAAAAGAAGGTGTTTTAAGTATATATCTGCATTTCTAAGGTAGATTTGGGTACAATAAGAGGCGAAAAAGCAGATTCTGACTAAGATATTATCGAAATCGGCAACTATTTGACTCAGAAAGGTTGCCTTACGTCGAAATCTAATAGTTTATTAAGGTTTTCGTTACTAAAATGCCCAAAGACGCCGATTTTGACTAGAATTTAAAAGATATTGACATGAATATATAACTGTTTGTATCAAAAAAAGATAGTTTAAACTGATATTTGCCGTTTTGATGCGGTTTTAGATACGATATGAATCGAAGAAGCCGATTTTGACTGGAATCTGTTAAAAATGACAAAGAAAAACCTATTATCATTTCAAGGAAGTGAATTCTTAAGTAGTTATCTGCAGTTTTAATGTAGATTTCAGTTCGCTAAGTTATGGAAATGCATGTTTTGGCTATAATCTTCCGTAAATCAAGGGCGAAAACCAATTATTTGTCCCAAAAGAAGGTGTTTTAAGTATATATCTGCATTTCTAAGGTAGATTTGGGTACAATAAGAGGCGAAAAAGCAGATTCTGACTAAGATTTTATCGAAATCGGCAACTATTTGACTCAGAAAGGTTGCCTTACGTCGAAATCTAATAGTTAATTAAGGTTTTCGTTACTAAAATGAACAAAGACGCCGATTTTGACTAGAATTTGAAAGATATTGACATGAATATATAACTGTTGGTATCAAAAAGTGATAGTTTAAACTGATATTTGCAGTTTTGATGCGGTTTTAGGTACGATATGAGTCGATGAAGCCGATTTTGACTGGAATCTGTTTAAAATGACAAAGAAAAACCTATTATCAATTCAAGGAAGTGAATTTTTAAGTAGTTATCTGCAGTTTTAATGTAGATTTCAGTTCGCTAAGTTATGAAAATGCATGTTTTGGCTATAATCTTCCGTAAATCAAGGGCAAAAACCAATTATTTGTCCCAAAAGAAGGTGTTTTAAGTATATATCTGCATTTCTAAGGTAGATTTGGGTACAATAAGAGGCGAAAAAGCAGATTCTGACTAAGATTGTACCCAAATCTACCTTAGAAATGCAGATATATACTTAAAACACCTTCTTTTGGGACAAATAATTGGTTTTCGCCCTTGATTTACGGAAGATTATAGCCAAAACATGCATTTTCATAACTTAGCGAACTGAAATCTACATTAAAACTGCAGATAACTACTTAAAAATTCATTTCCTTGAATTGATAATAGGTTTTTCTTTGTCATTTTAAACAGATTCCAGTCAAAATCGGCTTCTTCGATTCATATCGTATCTAAAACCGCATCAAAACTGCAAATATCAGTTTAAACTATCATTTTTTCATACAAACAGATATATATTCATGTCAATATCATTCAAATTCTAGTCAAAATCGGCGTCTTTGGGCATTTTAGTAACGAAAACCTTAATAAACTATTAGATTTCGACGTAAGGCAACCTTTCTGAGTCAAATAGTTGCCGATTTCGATAAAATCTTAGTCAGAATCTGCTTTTTCGCCTCTTATTGTACCCAAATCTACCTTAGAAATGCAGATATATACTTAAAACACCTTCTTTTGGGACAAATAATTGGTTTTCGCCCTTGATTTACGGAAGATTATAGCCAAAACATGCATTTTCATAACTTAGCGAACTGAAATCTACATTAAAACTGCAGATAACTACTTAAAAATTCACTTCCTTGAATTGATAATAGGTTTTTCTTTGTCATTTTAAACAGATTCCAGTCAAAATCGGCTTCTTCGATTCATATCGTATCTAAAACCGCAAAAACTGCAAATATCAGTTTAAACTATCATTTTTTGATAGAAACAGTTATATATTCATGTCAATATCTTTCAAATTCTAGTCAAAATCGGCGTCTTTGGGCATTTTAGTAACGAAAACCTTAATAAACTATTAGATTTCGACGTAAGGCAACCTTTCTGAGTCAAATAGTTGCCGATTTCGATAAAATCTTAGTCAGAATCTGCTTTTTGGCCTCTTATTGTACCCAAATCTACCTTAGAAATGCAGATATATACTTAAAACACCTTCTTTTGGGACAAATAATTGGCTTTCGCCCTTGATTTACGGAAGATTATAGCCAAAACATGCATAAAATGCCCAAAGACGCCGATTTTGACTAGAATTTGAAAGATATTGACATGAATATATAACTGTTTGTATCAAAAAATGATAGTTTAAACTGATATTTGCAGTTTTGATGCGGTTTTAGATACGATATGAATCGAAGAATCCGATTTTGACTAGATATATACTTAAAACTCCTTCTTTTGGGACAAATAATTGGTTTTCGCCCTTGATTTACGGAAGATTATAGCCAAAACATGCATTTTCATAACTTAGCGAACTGAAATCTACATTAAAACTGCAGATAACTACTTAAAAATTCACTTCCTTGAATTGATAATAGGTTTTTCTTTGTCATTTTAAACAGATTCCAGTCAAAATCGGCTTCTTCGATTCATATCGTATCTAAAACCGCATCAAAACTGCAAATATCAGTTTAAACTATCATTTTTTGATACAAACAGTTATATATTCATGTCAATATCTTTCAAATTCTAGTCAAAATCGGCGTCTTTGGGCATTTTAGTAACGAAAACCTTAATAAACTATTAGATTTCGACGTAAGGCAACCTTTCTGAGTCAAATAGTTGCCGATTTCGATAAAATCTTAGTCAGAATCTGCTTTTTCGCCTCTTATTGTACCCAAATCTACCTTAGAAATGCAGATATATACTTAAAACACCCTCTTTTGGGACAAATAATTGGTTTTCGCCCTTGATTTATTCAAGATTATAGGAAAAACATGCATTTTCATAACTTAGCGAACTGAAATCTACATTAAAACTGCAGATAATTACTTAAAAATTGACTTCCTTGAATTGATAATAGGTTTTTCTTTGTCATTTTAAACAGATTCTAGCCAAAATCGGCTTCTTCGATTCATATCGTATCTAAAACCGCATCAAAACTGCAAATATCAGTTTAAACTATCATTTTTTGATACAAACAGTTATATATTCATGTCAATATCTTTCAAATTCTAGTCAAAATCGGCGTCTCTGGGCATTTTATGCATGTTTTGGCTATAATCTTCCGTAAATCAAGGGCGAAAACCAATTATTTGTCCCAAAAGAAGGTGTTTTAAGTATATATCTGCATTTCTAAGGTAGATTTGGGTACAATAAGAGGCGAAAAAGCAGATTCTGACTAAGATTTTATCGAAATCGGCAACTATTTGACTCAGAAAGGTTGCCTTACGTCGAAATCTAATAGTTTATTAAGGTTTTCGTTACTAAAATGCCCAAAGACGCCGATTTTGACTAGAATTTCAAAGATATTGACATGAATATATAACTGTTTGTATCAAAAAATGATAGTTTAAACTGATATTTGCAGTTTGCAGAGTGATGCGGATTCGTAACCACTATAGCCTGGTAGGTTTCCGACGTTCCTCCTATCCATTCAAGTTTTAAATTTTAAATCGAGGTAGGCTCGCAATACTCTATACGATGCCGGCGGGACTAAACGGACCGGCCGACTCGGCGTGGGGAATCGACTGGCAAAGTCTCAACCCCCCACCCCCCTCCAAATTTTACCCCCTCGAATTTTGTAATTTTTGAAAAAAAAAATCGGAGAAAATGTCTTGTAAGGGTAAAGGGGGGTATGAAGCGACCCCTTTGGGGTAAAAATTTCGTGCGTTTTTGGATCCGACGAGCCGTTTTCGCGATTTCGACATTTTCGAAAAATTTTCGAAAAAAGGCCGTATCTCGGAAACCGTGCGTCGGAGGCGAAAAATAAGCGAATTTTCGTACCGAGTTTCTTAAAAGCGCGTAGAGTGATGCGGATTCGTAACCACTATAGCCTGGTAGGTTTCCGACGTTCCTCCTATCCATTCAAGTTTTAAATTTTAAATCGAGGTAGGCTCGCAATACTCTATACGATGCCGGCGGGACTAAACGGACCGGCCGACTCGGCGTGGGGAATCGACTGGCAGTCTCAACCCCCCCCCTCCAAATTTTACCTCCTCGAATTTTGTAATTTTTGAAAAAAAAAATCGGAGAAAATGTCTTCTAAGGGTAAAGGGGGGTATGAAGCGACCCCTTTGGGGTAAAAATTTCGTGCGTTTTTCGATCCGACGAGCCGTTTTCGCGATTTCGACATTTTCGAAAAATTTTCGAAAAAAGGCCGTATCTCGGAAACGGTGCGTCGGAGGCGAAAAATAAGCGAATTTTCGTACCGGCTTCGCCATTTTCAATTAGATGGACCGGCCGACTCGGCGTGGGGAATCGACTGACAAAGTCTCAACCCCCCCCTCCAAATTTTACCCCCTCGAATTTTGTAATTTTTGAAAAAAAAAAATCGGAGAAAATGTCTTCTAAGGGTAAAGGGGGGTATGAAGCGACCCCTTTGGGGTAAAAATTTCGTGAGTTTTTCGATCTGACGAGCCGTTTTCGCGATTTCGACATTTTCGAAAAATTTTCGAAAAAAGGCCGTATCTCGGAAACCGTGCGTCGGAGGCGAAAAATAAGCGAATTTTCGTACCGAGTTTCTTAAAAGCGCGTAGAGTGATGCGGATTCGTAACCAGTATAGCCTGGTAGGTTTCCGACGTTCCTCCTAAATTTTGTAATTTTTGAAAAAAAAAAATCGGAGAAAATGTCTTAAGGGTAAAGGGGGGTATGGAGCGACCCCTTTGGGGTAAAAATTTCGTGCGTTTTTCGATCCGACGAGCCGTTTTCGCGATTTCGACATTTTCGAAAAATTTTCGAAAAAAGGCCGTATCTCGGAAACCGTGCGTCGGAGGCGAAAAATAAGCGAATTTTCGTACCGAGTTTCTTAAAAGCGCGTAGAGTGATGCGGATTCGTAACCACTATAGCCTGGTAGGTTTCCGACGTTCCTCCTATCCATTCAAGTTTTAAATTTTAAATCGAGCGACCCCTTTGGGGTAAAAATTTCGTGCGTTTTTCGATCCGACGAGCCGTTTATCTCGGAAACGGTGCGTCGGAGGCGAAAAATAAGCGAATTTTCGTACCGGCCTCGCCGTTTTCAACTGGGACCGGCCGACTCGGCGTGGGGAATCGACTGACAAAGTTTCAACCCCCCCCTCCAAATTTTACCCCCTCGAATTTTGTAATTTTTGAAAAAAAAAATCGGAGAAAATGTCTTCTAAGGGTAAGGGGGGTATGAAGCGACCCCTTTGGGGTCAAAATTTCGTGCGTTTTTCGATCCGACGAGCCGTTTTCGCGATTTCGACATTTTCGAAAAATTTTCGAAAAAAGGCCGTATCTCGGAAACGGTGCGTCGGAGGCGAAAAATAAGCGAATTTTCGTACCGAGTTTCTTAAAAGCGCGTAGAGTGATGCGGATTCGTAACCAGTATAGCCTGGTAGGTTTCCGACGTTCCTCCTAAATTTTGTAATTTTTGAAAAAAAAAAATCGGAGAAAATGTCTTAAGGGTAAAGGGGGGTATGGAGCGACCCCTTTGGGGTAAAAATTTCGTGCGTTTTTCGATCCGACGAGCCGTTTTCGCGATTTCGACATTTTCGAAAAATTTTCGAAAAAAGGCCGTATCTCGGAAACCGTGCGTCGGAGGCGAAAAATAAGCGAATTTTCGTACCGAGTTTCTTAAAAGCGCGTAGAGTGATGCGGATTCGTAACCAGTATAGCCTGGTAGGTTTCCGACGTTCCTCCTAAATTTTGTAATTTTTGAAAAAAAAAATCGGAGAAAATGTCTTCTAAGGGTAAAGGGGGGTATGGAGCGACCCCTTTGGGGTAAAAATTTCGTGCGTTTTTCGATCCGACGAGCCGTTTTCGCGATTTCGACATTTTCGAAAAATTTTCGAAAAAAGGCCGTATCTCGGAAACGGTGCGTCGGCCGACTCGGCGTGGGGAATCGACTGACAAAGTCCAAGTTCCTCCTATCCATTCAAGTTTTAAATTTTAAATCGAGGTAGGCTCGCAATACTCTATACGATGCCGGCGGGACTAAACGGACCGGCCGACTCGGCGTGGGGAATCGACTGGCAGTCTCAACCCCCCCCTCCAAATTTTACCTCCTCGAATTTTATAATTTTTGAAAAAAAAAATCGGAGAAAATGTCTTCTAAGGGTAAGGGGGGTATGAAGCGACCCCATTGGGGTAAAAATTTCGTGCGTTTTTCGATCCGACGAGCCGTTTTCGCGATTTCGACATTTTCGAAAAATTTTCGAAAAAAGGCCGTATCTCGGAAACGGTGCGTCGGAGGCGAAAAATAAGCGAATTTTCGTACCGGCCTCGCCGTTTTCAATTAGGCGGACCGGCCGACTCGGCGTGGGGAATCGACTGACAAAGTCTCAACCCCCCCCTCCAAATTTTACCCCCTCGAATTTTGTAATTTTTGAAAAAAAAAAAATCGGAGAAAATGTCTTCTGAGGGTAAAGGGGGGTATGAAGCGACCCCTTTGGGGTAAAAATTTCGTGCGTTTTTCGATCCGACGAGCCGTTTTCGCGATTTCGACATTTTCGAAAAATTTTCGAAAAAAGGCCGTATCTCGGAAACCGTGCGTCGGAGGCGAAAAATAAGCAAATTTTCGTACCGAGTTTCCTAAAAACGCGTAGAGTGATGCGGATTCGTAACCACTATAGCCTGGTAGGTTTCCGACGTTCCTCCTAAATTTTGTAATTTTTAAAAAAAAAAATCGGAGAAAATGTCTTAAGGGTAAAGGGGGGTATGGAGCGACCCCTTTGGGGTAAAAATTTCGTGCGTTTTTCGATCCGACGAGCCGTTTTCGCGATTTCGACATTTTCGAAAAATTTTCGAAAAAAGGCCGTATCTCGGAAACCGTGCGTCGGAGGCGAAAAATAAGCGAATTTTCGTACCGAGTTTCTTAAAAGCGCGTAGAGTGATGCGGATTCGTAACCAGTATAGCCTGGTAGGTTTCCGACGTTCCTCCTAAATTTTGTAATTTTTGAAAAAAAAAATCGGAGAAAATGTCTTCTAAGGGTAAAGGGGGGTATGGAGCGACCCCTTTGGGGTAAAAATTTCGTGCGTTTTTCGATCCGACGAGCCGTTTTCGCGATTTCGACATTTTCGAAAAATTTTCGAAAAAAGGCCGTATCTCGGAAACGGTGCGTCGGCCGACTCGGCGTGGGGAATCGACTGACAAAGTCCAAGTTCCTCCTATCCATTCAAGTTTTAAATTTTAAATCGAGGTAGGCTCGCAATACTCTATACGATGCCGGCGGGACTAAACGGACCGGCCGACTCGGCGTGGGGAATCGACTGGCAGTCTCAACCCCCCCCTCCAAATTTTACCTCCTCGAATTTTATAATTTTTGAAAAAAAAAATCGGAGAAAATGTCTTCTAAGGGTAAGGGGGGTATGAAGCGACCCCATTGGGGTAAAAATTTCGTGCGTTTTTCGATCCGACGAGCCGTTTTCGCGATTTCGACATTTTCGAAAAATTTTCGAAAAAAGGCCGTATCTCGGAAACGGTGCGTCGGAGGCGAAAAATAAGCGAATTTTCGTACCGGCCTCGCCGTTTTCAATTAGGCGGACCGGCCGACTCGGCGTGGGGAATCGACTGACAAAGTCTCAACCCCCCCCTCCAAATTTTACCCCCTCGAATTTTGTAATTTTTGAAAAAAAAAAAATCGGAGAAAATGTCTTCTGAGGGTAAAGGGGGGTATGAAGCGACCCCTTTGGGGTAAAAATTTCGTGCGTTTTTCGATCCGACGAGCCGTTTTCGCGATTTCGACATTTTCGAAAAATTTTCGAAAAAAGGCCGTATCTCGGAAACCGTGCGTCGGAGGCGAAAAATAAGCAAATTTTCGTACCGAGTTTCCTAAAAACGCGTAGAGTGATGCGGATTCGTAACCACTATAGCCTGGTAGGTTTCCGACGTTCCTCCTAAATTTTGTAATTTTTAAAAAAAAAAATCGGAGAAAATGTCTTCTAAGGGTAAAGGGGGGTATGGAGCGACCACTTTGGGTAAAAATTTCGTGCGTTTTTCGATCCGACGAGCCGTTTTCGCGATTTCGACATTTTCGAAAAATTTTCGAAAAAAGGCCGTATCTCGGAAACGGTGCGTCGGAGGCGAAAAATAAGCGAATTTTCGTTCCGAGTTTCTTAAAAGCGCGTAGAGTGATGCGGATTCGTAACCACTATAGCCTGGTAGGTTTCCGACGTTCCTCCTATCCATTCAAGTTTTAAATTTTAAATCGAGGTAGGCTCGCAATACTCTATACGATGCCGGCGGGACTAAACGGACTGGCCGACTCGGCGTGGGGAATCGACTAGCAAAGTCTCAACCCCCCCCTCCAAATTTTACCCATTCGAATTTTGTAATTTTTGAAAAAAAAAAATCGGAGAAAATGTCTTCTAAGGGTAAGGGGGGTATGAAGCGACCCCTGTGGGGTAAAAATTTCGTGCGTTTTTCGATCCGACAAGCCGTTTTCGCGATTTCGACATTTTCGAAAAATTTTCGAAAAAAGGCCGTATCTCGGAAACGGTGCGTCGGAGGCGAAAAATAAGCGAATTTTCGTACCGGCCTCGGCATTCTCGGTTAGGCGGACCGGCCGACTCGGCGTGGGGAATCGACTGACAAAGTCTCAACCCCCCCCTCCAAATTTTACCCCCTCGAATTTTGTAATTTTTGAAAAAAAAAATCGGAGAAAATGTCTTCTAAGGGTAAAGGGGGGTATGAAGCGACCCCTTCGGGGTAAAAATTTCGTGCGTTTTTCGATCCGACGAGCCGTTTTCGCGATTTCGACATTTTCGAAAAATTTTCGAAAAAAGGTCGTATCTCGGAAACGGTGCGTCGGAGGCGAAAAATAAGCGAATTTTCGTACCGAGTTTCTTAAAAGCGCGTAGGGTGATGCGGATTCGTAACCACTATAGCCTGGTAGGTTTCCGACGTTCCTCCTATCCATTCAAGTTTTAAATTTTAAATCGAGGTAGGCTCGCAATACTCTATACGATGCCGGCGGGACTAAACGGACTGGCCGACTCGGCGTGGGGAATCGACTAGCAAAGTCTCAACCCCCCCCTCCAAATTTTACCCATTCGAATTTTGTAATTTTTGAAAAAAAAAATCGGAGAAAATGTCTTCTAAGGGTAAGGGGGGTATGAAGCGACCCCTTTGGGGTAAAAATTTCGTGCGTTTTTCGATCCGACAAGCCGTTTTCGCGATTTCGACATTTTCGAAAAATTTTCGAAAAAAGGCCGTATCTCGGAAACGGTGCGTCGGAGGCGAAAAATAAGCGAATTTTCGTACCGGCCTCGGCATTGTCGGTTAGGCGGACCGGCCGACTCGGCGTGGGGAATCGACTGACAAAGTCTCAACCCCCCCTCCAAATTTTACCCCCTCGAATTTTGTAATTTTTGAAAAAAAAAATCGGAGAAAATGTCTTCTAAGGGTAAAGGGGGGTATGAAGCGACCCCTTTGGGGTAAAAATTTCGTGCGTTTTTCGATCCGACGAGCCGTTTTCGCGATTTCGACATTTTCGAAAAATTTTCGAAAAAAGGTCGTATCTCGGAAACGGTGCGTCGGAGGCGAAAAATAAGCGAATTTTCGTACCGAGTTTCTTAAAAGCGCGTAGGGTGATGCGGATTCGTAACCACTATAGCCTGGTAGGTTTCCGACGTTCCTCCTATCCATTCAAGTTTTAAATTTTAAATCGAGGTAGGCTCGCAATACTCTATACGATGCCGGCGGGACTAAACGGACCGGCCGACTCGGCGTGGGGAATCGACTGGCAAAGTCTCAACCCCCCCCCTCCAAATTTTACCTCCTCGAATTTTGTAATTTTTGAAAAAAAAAATCGGAGAAAATGTCTTCTAAGGGTAAAGGGGGGTATGGAGCGACCGCTTTGGGGTAAAAATTTCGTGCGTTTTTCGATCCGACGAGCCGTTTTCGCGATTTCGACATTTTCGAAAAATTTTCGAAAATAGGCCGTATCTCGGAAACGGTGCGTCGGCCGACTCGGCGTGGGGAATCGACTGACAAAGTCTCAACCCCCCCTCCAAATTGTACCCCCTCGAATTTTGTAATTTTTGAAAAAAAAAATCGTAGAAAAAGTCTTCTAAGGGTAAAGGGGGGTATGAAGCGACCCCTTGGGGGAAAAATTTCGTGCGTTTTTCGATCCGACGAGCCGTTTTCGCGATTTCGACATTTTCGAAAAATTTTCGAAATAAGGCCGTATCTCGGAAACGGTGCGTCGGAGGCGAAAAATAAGCGAATTTTCGTACCGAGTTTCTTAAAAGCGCGTAGAGTGATGCGGATTCGTAACCACTATAGCATGGTAGGTTTCCGACGTTCCTCCTATCCATTCAAGTTTTAAATTTTAAATCGAGGTAGGCTCGCAATACTCTATACGATGCCGGCGGGACTAAACGGACTGGCCGACTCGGCATGGGGAATCGACTGGCAAAGTCTCAACCCCCCCCCTCCAAATTTTACCCATTCGAATTTTGTAATTTTTGAAAAAAAAAAATTGGAGAAAATGTCTTCTAAGGGTAAGGGGGGTATGAAGCGACCCCTTTGGGGTAAAAATTTCGTGCGTTTTTCGATCCGACGAGCCGTTTTCGCGATTTCGACATTTTCGAAAAATTTTCGAAAAAAGGCCGTATCTCGGAAACGGTGCGTCGGAGGCGAAAAATAAGCGAATTTTCGTACCGAGTTTCTTAAAAGCGCGTAGAGTGATGCGGATTCGTAACCACTATAGCCTGGTAGGTTTCCGACGTTCCTCCTATCCATTCAAGTTTTAAATTTTAAATCGAGGTAGGCTCGCAATACTCTATACGATGCCGGCGGGACTAAACGGACCGGCCGACTCGGCGTGGGGAATCGACTGGCAAAGTCTCAACCCCCCCCTCCAAATTTTACCTCCTCGAATTTTGTAATTTTTGAAAAAAAAAAAATCGGAGAAAATGTCTTCTAAGGGTAAAGGGGGGTATGGAGCGACCCCTTTGGGGTAAAAATTTCGTGCGTTTTTCGATCCGACGAGCCGTTTTCGCGATTTCGACATTTTCGAAAAATTTTCGAAAAAAGGCCGTATCTCGGAAACGGTGCGTCGGCCGACTCGGCGTGGGGAATCGACTGACAAAGTCTCAACCCCCCCTCCAAATTTTACCCCCTCGAATTTTGTAATTTTTGAAAAAAAAAAATCGTAGAAAATGTCTTCTAAGGGTAAAGGGGGGTATGAAGCGACCCCTTTGGGGTAAAAATTTCGTGCGTTTTTCGATCCGACGAGCCGTTTTCGCGATTTCGACATTTTCGAAAAATTTTCGAAAAAAGGCCGTATCTCGGAAACGGTGCGTCGGAGGCGAAAAATAAGCGAATTTTCGTACCGAGTTTCTTAAAAGCGCGTAGAGTGATGCGGATTCGTAACCACTATAGCCTGGTAGGTTTCCGACGTTCCTCCTATCCATTCAAGTTTTAAATTTTAAATCGAGGTAGGCTCGCAATACTCTATACGATGCCGGCGGGACTAAACGGACTGGCCGACTCGGCATGGGGAATCGACTGGCAAAGTCTCAACCCCCCCCTCCAAATTTTACCCATTCGAATTTTGTAATTTTTGAAAAAAAAAATCGGAGAAAATGTCTTCTAAGGGTAAGGGGGGTATGAAGCGACACATTTGGGGTAAAAATTTCGTGCGTTTTTCGATCCGACGAGCCGTTTTCGCGATTTCGACATTTTCGAAAAATTTTCGAAAAAAGGCCGTATCTCGGAAACGGTGCGTCGGAGGCGAAAAATAAGCGAATTTTCGTATCGGTTAGGCGGACCGGCCGACTCGGCGTGGGGAATCGACTGACAAAGTCTCAACCCCCCCCTCCAAATTTTACCCCCTCGAATTTTGTAATTTTTGAAAAAAAAAATCGGAGAAAATGTCTTCTAAGGGTAAAGGGGGGTATGAAGCGACCCCTTTGGGGTAAAAATTTCGTGCGTTTTTCGATCCGAAGAGCCGTTTTCGCGATTTCGACATTTTCGAAAAATTTTCGAAAAAAGGCCGTATCTCGGAAACGGTGCGTCGGAGGCGAAAAATAAGCGAATTTTCGTACCGGCCTCGGCATTATCGGTTAGGCGGACCGGCCGACTCGGCGTGGGGAATCGACTCGGAAACGGTGCGTCGGAGGCGAAAAATAAGCGAATTTTCGTACCGGCCTCGGCATTTTTGAGTAGGCGGACCGGCCGACTCGGCGTGGGGAATCGACTGGCAAAGTCTCAACCCCCCCCTCCAAATTTTACCCCCTCGAATTTTGTAATTTTTGAAAAAAAAAAAATCGGAGAAAATGTCTTCTAAGGGTAAAGGGGGGTATGAAGCGACCCCTTTGGGGTAAAAATTTCGTGCGTTTTTCGATCCGACGAGCCGTTTTCTTAAAAGCGCGTAGAGTGATGCGGATTCGTAACCACTATAGCCTGGTAGGTTTCCGACGTTCCTCCTATCCATTCAAGTTTTAAATTTTAAATCGAGGTAGGCTCGCAATACTCTATACGATGCCGGCGGGACTAAACGGACCGGCCGACTCGGCGTGGGGAATCGACTCGGAAACGGTGCGTTGGAGGCGAAAAATAAGCGAATTTTCGTACCAGCCTCGGCATCATCCACTAGGCGGACCGGCCGACTCGGCGTGGGGAATCGACTGACAAAGTCTCAACCCCCCCTCCAAATTTTACCCCCTCGAATTTTGTAATTTTTGAAAAAAAAATCGGAGAAAATGTCTTCTAAGGGTAAAGGGGGGTATGAAGCGACCCCTTTAGGGTAAAAATTTCGTGCGTTTTTCGATCCGACGAGCCGTTTTCGCGATTTCGACCTTTTTGAAAAATTTTCGAAAAAAGGCCGTATCTCGGAAACGGTGCGTCGGAGGCGAAAAATAAGCGAATTTTCGTACCGAGTTTCTTAAAAGCGCGTAGAGTGATGCGGATTCGTAACCACTATAGCCTGGTAGGTTTCCGACGTTCCTCCTATCCATTCAAGTTTTAAATTTTAAATCGAGGTAGGCTCGCAATACTCTATACGATGCCGGCGGGACTAAACGGACCGGCCGACTCGGCGTGGGGAATCGACTCGGAAACAGTGCGTCGGAGGCGAAAAATAAGCGAATTTTCGTACCGGCCTCGGCATTTTTGAGTAGGCGGACCGGCCGACTCGGCGTGGGGAATCGACTGACAAAGTCTCAACCCCCCCTCCAAATTTTACCCCCTCGAATTTTGTAATTTTTGAAAAAAAAAATCGGAGAAAATGTCTTCTAAGGGTAAAGGGGGGTATGAAGCGACCCCTTTGGGGTAAAAATTTCGTGCGTTTTTCGATCCGACGAGCCGTTTTCGCGATTTCGACATTTTCGAAAAATTTTCGAAAAAAGGCCGTATCTCGGAAACGGTGCGTCGGAGGCGAAAAATAAGCGAATTTTCGTACCGAGTTTCTTAGAAGCGCGTAGAGTGATGCAGATTCGTAACCACTATAGCCTGGTAGGTTTCCGACGTTCCTCCTATCCATTCAAGTTTTAAATTTTAAATCGAGGTAGGCTCGCAATACTCTATACGATGCCGGCGGGACTAAACGGACTGGCCGACTCGGCATGGGGAATCGACTGGCAAAGTCTCAACCCCCCCCTCCAAATTTTACCCATTCGAATTTTGTAATTTTTGAAAAAAAAAATCGGAGAAAATGTCTTCTAAGGGTAAGGGGGGTATGAAGCGACACATTTGGGGTAAAAATTTCGTGCGTTTTTCGATCCGACGAGCCGTTTTCGCGATTTCGACATTTTCGAAAAATTTTCGAAAAAAGGCCGTATCTCGGAAACGGTGCGTCGGAGGCGAAAAATAAGCGAATTTTCGTATCGGTTAGGCGGACCGGCCGACTCGGCGTGGGGAATCGACTGACAAAGTCTCAACCCCCCCCTCCAAATTTTACCCCCTCGAATTTTGTAATTTTTGAAAAAAAAAATCGGAGAAAATGTCTTCTAAGGGTAAAGGGGGGTATGAAGCGACCCCTTTGGGGTAAAAATTTCGTGCGTTTTTCGATCCGAAGAGCCGTTTTCGCGATTTCGACATTTTCGAAAAATTTTCGAAAAAAGGCCGTATCTCGGAAACGGTGCGTCGGAGGCGAAAAATAAGCGAATTTTCGTACCGGCCTCGGCATTATCGGTTAGGCGGACCGGCCGACTCGGCGTGGGGAATCGACTCGGAAACGGTGCGTCGGAGGCGAAAAATAAGCGAATTTTCGTACCGGCCTCGGCATTTTTGAGTAGGCGGACCGGCCGACTCGGCGTGGGGAATCGACTGGCAAAGTCTCAACCCCCCCCTCCAAATTTTACCCCCTCGAATTTTGTAATTTTTGAAAAAAAAAAAATCGGAGAAAATGTCTTCTAAGGGTAAAGGGGGGTATGAAGCGACCCCTTTGGGGTAAAAATTTCGTGCGTTTTTCGATCCGACGAGCCGTTTTCTTAAAAGCGCGTAGAGTGATGCGGATTCGTAACCACTATAGCCTGGTAGGTTTCCGACGTTCCTCCTATCCATTCAAGTTTTAAATTTTAAATCGAGGTAGGCTCGCAATACTCTATACGATGCCGGCGGGACTAAACGGACCGGCCGACTCGGCGTGGGGAATCGACTCGGAAACGGTGCGTTGGAGGCGAAAAATAAGCGAATTTTCGTACCAGCCTCGGCATCATCCACTAGGCGGACCGGCCGACTCGGCGTGGGGAATCGACTGACAAAGTCTCAACCCCCCCTCCAAATTTTACCCCCTCGAATTTTGTAATTTTTGAAAAAAAAATCGGAGAAAATGTCTTCTAAGGGTAAAGGGGGGTATGAAGCGACCCCTTTAGGGTAAAAATTTCGTGCGTTTTTCGATCCGACGAGCCGTTTTCGCGATTTCGACCTTTTTGAAAAATTTTCGAAAAAAGGCCGTATCTCGGAAACGGTGCGTCGGAGGCGAAAAATAAGCGAATTTTCGTACCGAGTTTCTTAAAAGCGCGTAGAGTGATGCGGATTCGTAACCACTATAGCCTGGTAGGTTTCCGACGTTCCTCCTATCCATTCAAGTTTTAAATTTTAAATCGAGGTAGGCTCGCAATACTCTATACGATGCCGGCGGGACTAAACGGACCGGCCGACTCGGCGTGGGGAATCGACTCGGAAACAGTGCGTCGGAGGCGAAAAATAAGCGAATTTTCGTACCGGCCTCGGCATTTTTGAGTAGGCGGACCGGCCGACTCGGCGTGGGGAATCGACTGACAAAGTCTCAACCCCCCCTCCAAATTTTACCCCCTCGAATTTTGTAATTTTTGAAAAAAAAAATCGGAGAAAATGTCTTCTAAGGGTAAAGGGGGGTATGAAGCGACCCCTTTGGGGTAAAAATTTCGTGCGTTTTTCGATCCGACGAGCCGTTTTCGCGATTTCGACATTTTCGAAAAATTTTCGAAAAAAGGCCGTATCTCGGAAACGGTGCGTCGGAGGCGAAAAATAAGCGAATTTTCGTACCGAGTTTCTTAGAAGCGCGTAGAGTGATGCGGATTCGTAACCACTATAGCCTGGTAGGTTTCCGACGTTCCTCCTATCCATTCAAGTTTTAAATTTTAAATCGAGGTAGGCTCGCAATACTCTATACGATGCCGGCGGGACTAAACGGACTGGCCGACTCGGCATGGGGAATCGACTGGCAAAGTCTCAACCCCCCCCTCCAAATTTTACCCATTCGAATTTTGTAATTTTTGAAAAAAAAAATCGGAGAAAATGTCTTCTAAGGGTAAGGGGGGTATGAAGCGACCCATTTGGGGTAAAAATTTCGTGCGTTTTTCGATCCGACGAGCCGTTTTCGCGATTTCGACATTTTCGAAAAATTTTCGAAAAAAGGCCGTATCTCGGAAACGGTGCGTCGGAGGCGAAAAATAAGCGAATTTTCGTACCGGCCTCGGCATTATCGGTTAGGCGGAAAGGCCGACTCGGCGTGGGGAATCGACTCGGAAACGGTGCGTCGGAGGCGAAAAATAAGCGAATTTTCGTACCGGCCTCGGCATTTTTGAGTAGGCGGACCGGCCGGCTCGGCGTGGGGAATCGACTGGCAAAGTCTCAACCCCCCCCTCCAAATTTTACCCCCTCGAATTTTGTAATTTTTGAAAAAAAAAATCGGAGAAAATGTCTTCTAAGGGTAAAGGGGGGTATGAAGCGACCCCTTTGGGGTAAAAATTTCGTGCGTTTTTCGATCCGACGAGCCGTTTTCGCGATTTGGACATTTTCGAAAAATTTTCGAAAAAAGGCCGTATCTCGGAAACGGTGCGTCGGAGGCGAAAAATAAGCGAATTTTCGTACCGAGTTTCTCAAAAGCGCGTAGAGTGATGCGGATTCGTAACCACTATAGCCTGGTAGGTTTCCGACGTTCCTCCTATCCATTCAAGTTTTAAATTTTAAATCGAGGTAGGCTCGCAATACTCTATACGATGCCGGCGGGACTAAACGGACTGGCCGACTCGGCATGGGGAATCGACTGGCAAAGTCTCAACCCCCCCCTCCAAATTTTACCCATTCGAATTTTGTAATTTTTGAAAAAAAAAATCGGAGAAAATGTCTTCTAAGGGTAAGGGGGGTATGAAGCGACCCATTTGGGGTAAAAATTTCGTGCGTTTTTCGATCCGACGAGCCGTTTTCGCGATTTCGACATTTTCGAAAAATTTTCGAAAAAAGGCCGTATCTCGGAAACGGTGCGTCGGAGGCGAAAAATAAGCGAATTTTCGTATCGGTTAGGCGGACCGGCCGACTCGGCGTGGGGAATCGACTGACAAAGTCTCAACCCCCCCCTCCAAATTTTACCCCCTCGAATTTTGTAATTTTTGAAAAAAAAAATCGGAGAAAATGTCTTCTAAGGGTAAAGGGGGGTATGATGCGACCCCTTTGGGGTAAAAATTTCGTGCGTTTTTCGATCCGACGAGCCGTTTTCGCGATTTCGACATTTTCGAAAAATTTTCGAAAAAAGGCCGTATCTCGGAAACGGTGCGTCGGAGGCGAAAAATAAGCGAATTTTCGTACCGGCCTCGGCATTATCGGTTAGGCGGACCGGCCGACTCGGCGTGGGGAATCGACTCGGAAACGGTGCGTCGGAGGCGAAAAATAAGCGAATTTTCGTACCGGCCTCGGCATTTTTGAGTAGGCGGACCGGCCGACTCGGCGTGGGGAATCGACTGGCAAAGTCTCAACCCCCCCCTCCAAATTTTACCCCCTCGAATTTTGTAATTTTTGAAAAAAAAAAATCGGAGAAAATGTCTTCTAAGGGTAAAGGGGGGTATGAAGCGACCCCTTTGGGGTAAAAATTTCGTGCGTTTTTCGATCCGACGAGCCGTTTTCTTAAAAGCGCGTAGAGTGATGCGGATTCGTAACCACTATAGCCTGGTAGGTTTCCGACGTTCCTCCTATCCATTCAAGTTTTAAATTTTAAATCGAGGTAGGCTCGCAATACTCTATACGATGCCGGCGGGACTAAACGGACCGGCCGACTCGGCGTGGGGAATCGACTCGGAAACGGTGCGTTGGAGGCGAAAAATAAGCGAATTTTCGTACCGGCCTCGGCATCATCCACTAGGCGGACCGGCCGACTCGGCGTGGGGAATCGACTGACAAAGTCTCAACCCCCCCTCCAAATTTTACCCCCTCGAATTTTGTAATTTTTGAAAAAAAAAATCGGAGAAAATGTCTTCTAAGGGTAAAGGGGGGTATGAAGCGACCCCTTTGGGGTAAAAATTTCGTGCGTTTTTCGATCCGACGAGCCGTTTTCGCGATTTCGACATTTTCGAAAAATTTTCGAAAAAAGGCCGTATCTCGGAAACGGTGCGTCGGAGGCGAAAAATAAGCGAATTTTCGTACCGAGTTTCTTAAAACCGCGTAGAGTGATGCGGATTCGTAACCACTATAGCCTGGTAGGTTTCCGACGTTCCTCCTATCCATTCAAGTTTTAAATTTTAAATCGAGGTAGGCTCGCAATACTCTATACGATGCCGGCGGGACTAAACGGACCGGCCGACTCGGCGTGGGGAATCGAGTGGCAAAGTCTCAACCCCCCCTCCAAATTTTACCCCCTCGAATTTTGTAATTTTTGAAAAAAAAATCGGAGAAAATGTCTTCTAAGGGTAAAGGGGGGTATGAAGCGACCCCTCTGGGGTAAAAATTTCGTGCGTATTTCGATCCGACGAGCCGTTTTCGCGATTTCGACATTTTCGAAAAATTTTCGAAAAAAGGCCGTATCTCGGAAACGATGCGTCGGAGGCGAAAAATAAGCGAATTTTCGTACCGAGTTTCTTAAAAGCGCGTAGAGTGATGCGGATTCGTAACCACTATAGCCTGGTAGGTTTCCGACGTTCCTCCTATCCATTCAAGTTTTAAATTTTAAATCGAGGTAGGCTCGCAATACTCTATACGATGCCGGCGGGACTAAACGGACCGGCCGACTCGGCGTGGGGAATCGACTCGGAAACGGTGCGTCGGAGACGAAAAATAAGCGAATTTTCGTACCGGCCTCGGCATTTTTGAGTAGGCGGACCGGCCGACTCGGCGTGGGGAATCGACTGGCAAAGTCTCAACCCCCCCCCTCCAAATTTTACCCCCTCGAATTTTGTAATTTTTGAAAAAAAAAAATCGGAGAAAATGTCTTCTAAGGGTAAGGGGGGTATGAAGCGACCCCTTTGGGGTAAAAATTTCGTGCGTTTTTCGATCCGACGAGCCGTTTTCGCGATTTCGACATTTTCGAAAAATTTTCGAAAAAAGGCCGTATCTCGGAAACGGTGCGTCGGAGGCGAAAAATAAGCGAATTTTCGTACCGGCCTCGGCATTATCGGTTAAGCGGACCGGCCGACTCGGCGTGGGGAATCGACTGACAAAGTCTCAACCCCCCCTCCAAATTTTACCCCCTCGAATTTTGTAATTTTTGAAAAAAAAAAATCGGAGAAAATGTCTTCTAAGGGTAAAGGGGGGTATGAAGCGACCCCTTTGGGGTAAAAATTTCGTGCGTTTTTCGATCCGACGAGCCGTTTTCGCGATTTCGACATTTTCGAAAAATTTTCGAAAAAAGGCCGTATCTCGGAAACGGTGCGTCGGAGGCGAAAAATAAGCGAATTTTCGTACCGAGTTACTTAAAAGCGCGTAGAGTGATGCGGATTCGTAACCACTATAGCCTGGTAGGTTTCCGACGTTCCTCCTATCCATTCAAGTTTTAAATTTTAAATCGAGGTAGGCTCGCAATACTCTATACGATGCCGGCGGGACTAAACGGACTGGCCGACTCGGCGTGGGGAATCGACTGGCAAAGTCTCAACCCCCCCTCCAAATTTTACCCATTCGAATTTTGTAATTTTTGAAAAAAAAAAATCGGAGAAAATGTCTTCTAAGGGTAAGGGGGGTATGAAGCGACCCATTTGGGGTAAAAATTTCGTGCGTTTTTCGATCCGACGAGCCGTTTTCGCGATTTCGACATTTTCGAAAAATTTTCGAAAAAAAAGGCCGTATCTCGGAAACGGTGCGTCGGAGGCGAAAAATAAGCGAATTTTCGTACCGAGTTTCCTAAAAGCGCGTAGAGTGATGCGGATTCGTAACCACTATAGCCTGGTAGGTTTCCGACGTTCCTCCTATCCATTCAAGTTTTAAATTTTAAATCGAGGTAGGCTCGCAATACTCTATACGATGCCGGCGGGACTAAACGGACTGGCCGACTCGGCGTGGGGAATCGACTGGCAAAGTCTCAACCCCCCCTCCAAATTTTACCCATTCGAATTTTGTAATTTTTGAAAAAAAAAAATCGGAGAAAATGTCTTCTAAGGGTAAGGGGGGTATGAAGCGACCCATTTGGGGTAAAAATTTCGTGCGTTTTTCGATCCGACGAGCCGTTTTCGCGATTTCGACATTTTCGAAAAATTTTCGAAAAAAGGCCGTATCTCGGAAACGGTGCGTCGGAGGCGAAAAATAAGCGAATTTTCGTACCGAGTTTCTTAAAAGCGCGTAGAGTGATGCGGATTCGTAACCACTATAGCCTGGTAAGTTTCCGACGTTCCTCCTATCCATTCAAGTTTTAAATTTTAAATCGAGGTAGGCTCGCAATACTCTATACGATGCCGGCGGGACTAAACGGACCGGCCGACTCGGCGTGGGGAATCGACTCGGAAACGGTGCGTCGGAGGCGAAAAATAAGCGAATTTTCGTACCGGCCTCGGCATTTTTGAGTAGGCGGACCGGCCGACTCGGCGTGGGGAATCGACTGGCAAAGTCTCAACCCCCCCCCCTCCAAATTTTACATCCTCGAATTTTGTAATTTTTGAAAAAAAAAATCGGAGAAAATGTCTTCTAAGGGTAAAGGGGGGTATGAAGCGACCCCTTCGGGGTAAAAATTTCGTGCGTTTTTCGATCCGACGAGCCGTTTTCGCGATTTCGACATTTTCGAAAAATTTTCGAAAAAAGGCCGTATCTCGGAAACGGTGCGTCGGAGGCGAAAAATAAGCGAATTTTCGTACCGAGTTTCTTAAAAGCGCGTAGAGTGATGCGGATTCGTAACCACTATAGCCTGGTAGGTTTCCGACGTTCCTCCTATCCATTCAAGTTTTAAATTTTAAATCGAGGTAGGCTCGCAATACTCTATACGATGCCGGCGGGACTAAACGGACCGGCCGACTCGGCGTGGGGAATCGACTCGGAAACGGTGCGTCGGAGGCGAAAAATAAGCGAATTTTCGTACCGGCCTCGGCATTTTTGAGTAGGCGGACCGGCCGACTCGGCGTGGGGAATCGACTGACAAAGTCTCAACCCCCCCTCCAAATTTTACCCCCTCGAATTTTGTAATTTTTGAAAAAAAAATCGGAGAAAATGTCTTCTAAGGGTAAAGGGGGGTATGAAGCGACCCCTTTGGGGTAAAAATTTCGTGCGTTTTTCGATCCGACGAGCCGTTTTCGCGATTTCGACATTTTCGAAAAATTTTCGAAAAAAGGCCGTATCTCGGAAACGGTGCGTCGGAGGCGAAAAATAAGCGAATTTTCGTACCGAGTTTCTTAAAAGCGCGTAGAGTGATGCGGATTCGTAACCACTATAGCCTGGTAGGTTTCCGACGTTCCTCCTATCCATTCAAGTTTTAAATTTTAAATCGAGGTAGGCTCGCAATACTCTATACGATGCCGGCGGGACTAAACGGACCGGCCGACTCGGCGTGGGGAATCGACTCGGAAACGGTGCGTCGGAGGCGAAAAATAAGCGAATTTTCGTACCGGCCTCGGCATTTTTGAGTAGGCGGACCGGCCGACTCGGCGTGGGGAATCGACTGACAAAGTCTCAACCCCCCCTCCAAATTTTACCCCCTCGAATTTTGTAATTTTTGAAAAAAAAAATCGGAGAAAATGTCTTCTAAGGGTAAAGGGGGGTATGAAGCGACCCCTTTGGGGTAAAAATTTCGTGCGTTTTTCGATCCGACGAGCCGTTTTCGCGATTTCGACATTTTCGAAAAATTTTCGAAAAAAGGCCGTATCTCGGAAACGGTGCGTCGGAGGCGAAAAATAAGCGAATTTTCGTACCGAGTTTCTTAAAAGCGCGTAGAGTGATGCGGATTCGTAACCACTATAGCCTGGTAGGTTTCCGACGTTCCTCCTATCCATTCAAGTTTTAAATTTTAAATCGAGGTAGGCTCGCAATACTCTATACCGTATCTCGGAAACGGTGCGTCGGAGGCGAAAAATAAGCGAATTTTCGTACCGGCCTCGGCATTATCGGTTAGGCGGACCGGCCGACTCGGCGTGGGGAATCGACTCGGAAACGGTGCGTCGGAGGCGAAAAATAAGCGAATTTTCGTACCGGCCTCGGCATTTTTGAGTAGGCGGACCGGCCGACTCGGCGTGGGGAATCGACTGGCAAAGTCTCAACCCCCCCCTCCAAATTTTACCCCCTCGAATTTTGTAATTTTTGAAAAAAAAAAATCGGAGAAAATGTCTTCTAAGGGTAAAGGGGGGTATGAAGCGACCCCTTTGGGGTAAAAATTTCGTGCGTTTTTCGATCCGACGAGCCGTTTTCTTAAAAGCGCGTAGAGTGATGCGGATTCGTAACCACTATAGCCTGGTAGGTTTCCGACGTTCCTCCTATCCATTCAAGTTTTAAATTTTAAATCGAGGTAGGCTCGCAATACTCTATACGATGCCGGCGGGACTAAACGGACCGGCCGACTCGGCGTGGGGAATCGACTCGGAAACGGTGCGTTGGAGGCGAAAAATAAGCGAATTTTCGTACCGGCCTCGGCATCATCCACTAGGCGGACCGGCCGACTCGGCGTGGGGAATCGACTGACAAAGTCTCAACCCCCCCTCCAAATTTTACCCCCTCGAATTTTGTAATTTTTGAAAAAAAAAATCGGAGAAAATGTCTTCTGAGGGTAAAGGGGGGTATGAAGCGACCCCTTTGGGGTAAAAATTTCGTGCGTTTTTCGATCCGACGAGCCGTTTTCGCGATTTCGACATTTTCGAAAAATTTTCGAAAAAAGGCCGTATCTCGGAAACGGTGCGTTGGAGGCGAAAAATAAGCGAATTTTCGTACCGAGTTTCTTAAAAGCGCGTAGAGTGATGCGGATTCGTAACCACTATAGCCTGGTAGGTTTCCGACGTTCCTCCTATCCATTCAAGTTTTAAATTTTAAATCGAGGTAGGCTCGCAATACTCTATACGATGCCGGCGGGACTAAACGGACCGGCCGACTCGGCGTGGGGAATCGACTGGCAAAGTCTCAACCCCCCCTCCAAATTTTACCCCCTCGAATTTTGTAATTTTTGAAAAAAAAAATCGGAGAAAATGTCTTCTAAGGGTAAAGGGGGGTATGAAGCGACCCCTCTGGGGTAAAAATTTCGTGCGTATTTCGATCCGACGAGCCGTTTTCGCGATTTCGACATTTTCGAAAAATTTTCGAAAAAAGGCCGTATCTCGGAAACGATGCGTCGGAGGCGAAAAATAAGCGAATTTTCGTACCGAGTTTCTTAAAAGCGCGTAGAGTGATGCGGATTCGTAACCACTATAGCCTGGTAGGTTTCCGACGTTCCTCCTATCCATTCAAGTTTTAAATTTTAAATCGAGGTAGGCTCGCAATACTCTATACGATGCCGGCGGGACTAAACGGACCGGCCGACTCGGCGTGGGGAATCGACTCGGAAACGGTGCGTCGGAGACGAAAAATAAGCGAATTTTCGTACCGGCCTCGGCATTTTTGAGTAGGCGGACCGGCCGACTCGGCGTGGGGAATCGACTGGCAAAGTCTCAACCCCCCCCCTCCAAATTTTACCCCCTCGAATTTTGTAATTTTTGAAAAAAAAAAATCGAAGAAAATGTCTTCTAAGGGTAAGGGGGGTATGAAGCGACCCCTTTGGGGTAAAAATTTCGTGCGTTTTTCGATCCGACGAGCCGTTTTCGCGATTTCGACATTTTCGAAAAATTTTCGAAAAAAGGCCGTATCTCGGAAACGGTGCGTCGGAGGCGAAAAATAAGCGAATTTTCGTACCGAGTTACTAAAAAGCGCGTAGAGTGATGCGGATTCGTAACCACTATAGCCTGGTAGGTTTCCGACGTTCCTCCTATCCATTCAAGTTTTAAATTTTAAATCGAGGTAGGCTCGCAATACTCTATACGATGCCGGCGGGACTAAACGGACTGGCCGACTCGGCGTGGGGAATCGACTGGCAAAGTCTCAACCCCCCCTCCAAATTTTACCCATTCGAATTTTGTAATTTTTGAAAAAAAAAAATCATAGAAAATGTCTTCTAAGGGTAAGGGGGGTATGAAGCGACCCATTTGGGGTAAAAATTTCGTGCGTTTTTCGATCCGACGAGCCGTTTTCGCGATTTCGACATTTTCGAAAAATTTTCGAAAAAAAAGGCCGTATCTCGGAAACGGTGCGTCGGAGGCGAAAAATAAGCGAATTTTCGTACCGAGTTTCTTAAAAGCGCGTAGAGTGATGCGGATTCGTAACCACTATAGCCTGGTAGGTTTCCGACGTTCCTCCTATCCATTCAAGTTTTAAATTTTAAATCGATTTAGGCTCGCAATACTCTATACGATGCCGGCGGGACTAAACGGACTGGCCGACTCGGCGTGGGGAATCGACTGGCAAAGTCTCAACCCCCCCCTCCAAATTTTACCCATTCGAATTTTGTAATTTTTGAAAAAAAAAATCGGAGAAAATGTCTTCTAAGGGTAAGGGGGGTATGAAGCGACCCATTTGGGGTAAAAATTTCGTGCGTTTTTCGATCCGACGAGCCGTTTTCGCGATTTCGACATTTTCGAAAAATTTTCGAAAAAAAAGGCCGTATCTCGGAAACGGTGCGTCGGAGGCGAAAAATAAGCGAATTTTCGTACCGAGTTTCTTAAAAGCGCGTAGAGTGATGCGGATTCGTAACCACTATAGCCTGGTAGGTTTCCGACGTTCCTCCTATCCATTCAAGTTTTAAATTTTAAATCGAGGTAGGCTCGCAATACTCTATACGATGCCGGCGGGACTAAACGGACTGGCCGACTCGGCGTGGGGAATCGACTGGCAAAGTCTCAACCCCCCCCTCCAAATTTTACCCATTCGAATTTTGTAATTTTTGAAAAAAAAAATCGGAGAAAATGTCTTCTAAGGGTAAGGGGGGTATGAAGCGACCCCTTTGGGGTAAAAATTTCGTGCGTTTTTCGATCCGACGAGCCGTTTTCGCGATTTCGACATTTTCGAAAAATTTTCGAAAAAAGGCCGTATCTCGGAAACGGTGCGTCGGAGGCGAAAAATAAGCGAATTTTCGTACCGAGTTACATAAAAGCGCGTAGAGTGATGCGGATTCGTAACCACTATAGCCTGGTAGGTTTCCGACGTTCCTCCTATCCATTCAAGTTTTAAATTTTAAATCGAGGTAGGCTCGCAATACTCTATACGATGCCGGCGGGACTAAACGGACCGGCCGACTCGGCGTGGGGAATCGACTGGCAAAGTCTCAACCCCCCCTCCAAATTTTACCCCCTCGAATTTTGTAATTTTCGAAAAAAAAAATCGGAGAAAATGTCTTCTAAGGGTAAAGGGGGGTATGATGCGACCCCTTTGGGGTAAAAATGTCGTGCGTTTTTCGATCCGACGAGCCGTTTTCGCGATTTCGACATTTTCGAAAAATTTTCGAAAAAAGGCCGTATCTCGGAAACGGTGCGTCGGAGGCGAAAAATAAGCGAATTTTCGTACCGGCCTCGGCATTATCGGTTAGGCGGACCGGCCGACTCGGCGTGGGGAATCGACTCGGAAACGGTGCGTCGGAGGCGAAAAATAAGCGAATTTTCGTACCGGCCTCGGCATTTTTGAGTAGGCGGACCGGCCGACTCGGCGTGGGGAATCGACTGGCAAAGTCTCAACCCCCCCCTCCAAATTTTACCCCCTCGAATTTTGTAATTTTTGAAAAAAAAAAATCGGAGAAAATGTCTTCTAAGGGTAAAGGGGGTATGAAGCGACCCCTTTGGGGTAAAAATTTCGTGCGTTTTTCGATCCGACGAGCCGTTTTCTTAAAAGCGCGTAGAGTGATGCGGATTCGTAACCACTATAGCCTGGTAGGTTTCCGACGTTCCTCCTATCCATTCAAGTTTTAAATTTTAAATCGAGGTAGGCTCGCAATACTCTATACGATGCCGGCGGGACTAAACGGACCGGCCGACTCGGCGTGGGGAATCGACTCGGAAACGGTGCGTTGGAGGCGAAAAATAAGCGAATTTTCGTACCGGCCTCGGCATCATCCACTAGGCGGACCGGCCGACTCGGCGTGGGGAATCGACTGACAAAGTCTCAACCCCCCCTCCAAATTTTACCCGCTCGAATTTTGTAATTTTTGAAAAAAAAAATCGGAGAAAATGTCTTCTAAGGGTAAAGGGGGGTATGAAGCGACCCCTTTGGGGTAAAAATTTCGTGCGTTTTTCGATCCGACGAGCCGTTTTCGCGATTTCGACATTTTCGAAAAATTTTCGAAAAAAGGCCGTATCTCGGAAACGGTGCGTCGGAGGCGAAAAATAAGCGAATTTTCGTACCGAGTTTCTTAAAAGCGCGTAGAGTGATGCGGATTCGTAACCACTATAGCCTGGTAGGTTTCCGACGTTCCTCCTATCCATTCAAGTTTTAAATTTTAAATCGAGGTAGGCTCGCAATACTCTATACGATGCCGGCGGGACTAAACGGACCGGCCGACTCGGCGTGGGGAATCGACTCGGAAACGGTGCGTCGGAGGCGAAAAATAAGCGAATTTTCGTACCGGCCTCGGCATTTTTGAGTAGGCGGACCGGCCGACTCGGCGTGGGGAATCGACTGGCAAAGTCTCAACCCCCCCCCCTCCAAATTTTACCCCCTCGAATTTTGTAATTTTTGAAAAAAAAAAAATCGGAGAAAATGTCTTCTAAGGGTAAAGGGGGGTATGAAGCGACCCCTCTGGGGTAAAAATTTCGTGCGTATTTCGATCCGACGAGCCGTTTTCGCGATTTCGACATTTTCGAAAAATTTTCGAAAAAAGGCCGTATCTCGGAAACGATGCGTCGGAGGCGAAAAATAAGCGAATTTTCGTACCGGCCTCGGCTTTATCAAGTGAGCGGACCGGCCGACTCGACGTGGGGAATCGACTGGCAAAGTCTCAACCCCCCCCTCCAAATTTTACCCCCTCGAATTTTGTAATTTTTGAAAAAAAAAATCGGAGAAAATGTCTTCTAAGGGTAAAGGGGGGTATGAAGCGACCCCTTTGAGGTAAAAATTTCGTGCGTTTTTCGATCCGACGAGCCGTTTTCGCGATTTCGACATTTTCGAAAAATTTTCGAAAAAAGGCCGTATCTCGGAAACGATGCGTCGGAGGCGAAAAATAAGCGAATTTTCGTACCGGCCTCGGCATCATCGGCTAGGCGGACCGGCCGACTCGGCGTGGGGAATCGACTGGCAAAGTCTCAACCCCCCCTCCAAATTTTACCCCCTCGAATTTTGTAATTTTCGAAAAAAAAAATCGGAGAAAATGTCTTCTAAGGGTAAAGGGGGGTATGATGCGACCCCTTTGGGGTAAAAATGTCGTGCGTTTTTCGATCCGACGAGCCGTTTTCGCGATTTCGACATTTTCGAAAAATTTTCGAAAAAAGGCCGTATCTCGGAAACGGTGCGTCGGAGGCGAAAAATAAGCGAATTTTCGTACCGGCCTCGGCATTATCGGTTAGGCGGACCGGCCGACTCGGCGTGGGGAATCGACTCGGAAACGGTGCGTCGGAGGCGAAAAATAAGCGAATTTTCGTACCGGCCTCGGCATTTTTGAGTAGGCGGACCGGCCGACTCGGCGTGGGGAATCGACTGGCAAAGTCTCAACCCCCCCCTCCAAATTTTACCCCCTCGAATTTTGTAATTTTTGAAAAAAAAAAAATCGGAGAAAATGTCTTCTAAGGGTAAAGGGGGTATGAAGCGACCCCTTTGGGGTAAAAATTTCGTGCGTTTTTCGATCCGACGAGCCGTTTTCTTAAAAGCGCGTAGAGTGATGCGGATTCGTAACCACTATAGCCTGGTAGGTTTCCGACGTTCCTCCTATCCATTCAAGTTTTAAATTTTAAATCGAGGTAGGCTCGCAATACTCTATACGATGCCGGCGGGACTAAACGGACCGGCCGACTCGGCGTGGGGAATCGACTCGGAAACGGTGCGTTGGAGGCGAAAAATAAGCGAATTTTCGTACCGGCCTCGGCATCATCCACTAGGCGGACCGGCCGACTCGGCGTGGGGAATCGACTGACAAAGTCTCAACCCCCCCTCCAAATTTTACCCGCTCGAATTTTGTAATTTTTGAAAAAAAAAATCGGAGAAAATGTCTTCTAAGGGTAAAGGGGGGTATGAAGCGACCCCTTTGGGGTAAAAATTTCGTGCGTTTTTCGATCCGACGAGCCGTTTTCGCGATTTCGACATTTTCGAAAAATTTTCGAAAAAAGGCCGTATCTCGGAAACGGTGCGTCGGAGGCGAAAAATAAGCGAATTTTCGTACCGAGTTTCTTAAAAGCGCGTAGAGTGATGCGGATTCGTAACCACTATAGCCTGGTAGGTTTCCGACGTTCCTCCTATCCATTCAAGTTTTAAATTTTAAATCGAGGTAGGCTCGCAATACTCTATACGATGCCGGCGGGACTAAACGGACCGGCCGACTCGGCGTGGGGAATCGACTCGGAAACGGTGCGTCGGAGGCGAAAAATAAGCGAATTTTCGTACCGGCCTCGGCATTTTTGAGTAGGCGGACCGGCCGACTCGGCGTGGGGAATCGACTGGCAAAGTCTCAACCCCCCCCCTCCAAATTTTACCCCCTCGAATTTTGTAATTTTTGAAAAAAAAAAAATCGGAGAAAATGTCTTCTAAGGGTAAAGGGGGGTATGAAGCGACCCCTCTGGGGTAAAAATTTCGTGCGTATTTCGATCCGACGAGCCGTTTTCGCGATTTCGACATTTTCGAAAAATTTTCGAAAAAAGGCCGTATCTCGGAAACGATGCGTCGGAGGCGAAAAATAAGCGAATTTTCGTACCGGCCTCGGCTTTATCAAGTGAGCGGACCGGCCGACTCGACGTGGGGAATCGACTGGCAAAGTCTCAACCCCCCCCTCCAAATTTTACCCCCTCGAATTTTGTAATTTTTGAAAAAAAAAATCGGAGAAAATGTCTTCTAAGGGTAAAGGGGGGTATGAAGCGACCCCTTTGAGGTAAAAATTTCGTGCGTTTTTCGATCCGACGAGCCGTTTTCGCGATTTCGACATTTTCGAAAAATTTTCGAAAAAAGGCCGTATCTCGGAAACGATGCGTCGGAGGCGAAAAATAAGCGAATTTTCGTACCGGCCTCGGCATCATCGGCTAGGC
This sequence comes from Cylas formicarius, assembly GCF_029955315.1. Classification (NCBI taxonomy): domain Eukaryota; kingdom Metazoa; phylum Arthropoda; class Insecta; order Coleoptera; family Brentidae; genus Cylas; species Cylas formicarius. The sequence goes on along the minus strand of NW_026844352.1, from coordinate 20,961,430 downwards.
GGACCGGCCGACTCGGCGTGGGGAATCGACTGACAAAGTCTCAACCCCCCCTCCAAATTTTACCCCCTCGAATTTTGTAATTTTTGAAAAAAAAAAATCGGAGAAAATGTCTTCTAAGGGTAAAGGGGGGTATGAAGCGACCCCTTTGGGGTAAAAATTTCGTGCGTTTTTCGATCCGACGAGCCGTTTTCGCGATTTCGACATTTTCGAAAAATTTTCGAAAAAAGGCCGTATCTCGGAAACGGTGCGTCGGAGGCGAAAAATAAGCGAATTTTCGTACCGAGTTTCTTAAAAGCGCGTAGAGTGATGCGGATTCGTAACCACTATAGCCTGGTAGGTTTCCGACGTTCCTCCTATCCATTCAAGTTTTAAATTTTAAATCGAGGTAGGCTCGCAATACTCTATACGATGCCGGCGGGACTAAATGGACCGGCCGACTCGGCGTGGGGAATCGACTGGCAAAGTCTCAACCCCCCCCCCTCCAAATTTTACCCCCTCGAATTTTGTAATTTTTGAAAAAAAAAAAAAAAAATCGGAGAAAATGTCTTCTAAGGGTAAAGGGGGGTATGAAGCGACCCCTTTGAGGTAAAAATTTCGTGCGTTTTTCGATCCGACGAGCCGTTTTCGCGATTTCGACATTTTCGAAAAATTTTCGAAAAAAGGCCGTATCTCGGAAACGATGCGTCGGAGGCGAAAAATAAGCGAATTTTCGTACCGGCCTCGGCATCATCGGCTAGGCGGACCGGCCGACTCGGCGTGGGGAATCGACTGACAAAGTCTCAACCCCCCCTCCAAATTTTACCCCCTCGAATTTTGTAATTTTTGAAAAAAAAAAAATCGGAGAAAATGTCTTCTAAGGGTAAAGGGGGGTATGAAGCGACCCCTTTGGGGTAAAAATTTCGTGCGTATTTCGATCCGACGAGCCGTTTTCGCGATTTCGACATTTTCGAAAAATTTTCGAAAAAAGGCCGTATCTCGGAAACGATGCGTCGGAGGCGAAAAATAAGCGAATTTTCGTACCGGCCTCGGCTTTATCAAATAAGCGGACCGGCCGACTCGGCGTGGGGAATCGACTGGCAAAGTCTCAACCCCCCCCCTCCAAATTTTACCCCCTCGAATTTTGTAATTTTTGAAAAAAAAAAATCGGAGAAAATGTCTTCTAAGGGTAAAGGGGGGTATGAAGCGACCCCTTTGGGGTAAAAATTTCGTGCGTTTTTCGATCCGACGAGCCGTTTTCGCGATTTCGACATTTTCGAAAAATTTTCGAAAAAAGGCCGTATCTCGGAAACGGTGCGTCGGAGGCGAAAAATAAGCGAATTTTCGTACCGAGTTTCTTAAAAGCGCGTAGAGTGATGCGGATTCGTAACCACTATAGCCTGGTAGGTTTCCGACGTTCCTCCTATCCATTCAAGTTTTAAATTTTAAATCGAGGTAGGCTCGCAATACTCTATACGATGCCGGCGGGACTAAACGGACCGGCCGACTCGGCGTGGGGAATCGACTCGGAAACGGTGCGTCGGAGGCGAAAAATAAGCGAATTTTCGTACCGGCCTCGGCATTTTTGAGTAGGCGGACCGGCCGACTCGGCGTGGGGAATCGACTGGCAAAGTCTCAACCCCCCCCCTCCAAATTTTACCCCCTCGAATTTTGTAATTTTTGAAAAAAAAAAAATCGGAGAAAATGTCTTCTAAGGGTAAAGGGGGGTATGAAGCGACCCCTCTGGGGTAAAAATTTCGTGCGTATTTCGATCCGACGAGCCGTTTTCGCGATTTCGACATTTTCGAAAAATTTTCGAAAAAAGGCCGTATCTCGGAAACGATGCGTCGGAGGCGAAAAATAAGCGAATTTTCGTACCGGCCTCGGCTTTATCAAGTGAGCGGACCGGCCGACTCGACGTGGGGAATCGACTGGCAAAGTCTCAACCCCCCCCTCCAAATTTTACCCCCTCGAATTTTGTAATTTTTGAAAAAAAAAATCGGAGAAAATGTCTTCTAAGGGTAAAGGGGGGTATGAAGCGACCCCTTTGAGGTAAAAATTTCGTGCGTTTTTCGATCCGACGAGCCGTTTTCGCGATTTCGACATTTTCGAAAAATTTTCGAAAAAAGGCCGTATCTCGGAAACGATGCGTCGGAGGCGAAAAATAAGCGAATTTTCGTACCGGCCTCGGCATGATCGGCTAGGCGGACCGGCCGACTCGGCGTGGGGAATCGACTGACAAAGTCTCAACCCCCCCTCCAAATTTTACCCCCTCGAATTTTGTAATTTTTGAAAAAAAAAAAATCGGAGAAAATGTCTTCTAAGGGTAAAGGGGGGTATGAAGCGACCCCTTTGGGGTAAAAATTTCGTGCGTTTTTCGATCCGACGAGCCGTTTTCGCGATTTCGACATTTTCGAAAAATTTTCGAAAAAAGGCCGTATCTCGGAAACGGTGCGTCGGAGGCGAAAAATAAGCGAATTTTCGTACCGAGTTTCTTAAAAGCGCGTAGAGTGATGCGGATTCGTAACCACTATAGCCTGGTAGGTTTCCGACGTTCCTCCTATCCATTCAAGTTTTAAATTTTAAATCGAGGTAGGCTCGCAATACTCTATACGATGCCGGCGGGACTAAATGGACCGGCCGACTCGGCGTGGGGAATCGACTGGCAAAGTCTCAACCCCCCCCCCTCCAAATTTTACCCCCTCGAATTTTGTAATTTTTGAAAAAAAAAAAAAAAAATCGGAGAAAATGTCTTCTAAGGGTAAAGGGGGGTATGAAGCGACCCCTTTGAGGTAAAAATTTCGTGCGTTTTTCGATCCGACGAGCCGTTTTCGCGATTTCGACATTTTCGAAAAATTTTCGAAAAAAGGCCGTATCTCGGAAACGATGCGTCGGAGGCGAAAAATAAGCGAATTTTCGTACCGGCCTCGGCATCATCGGCTAGGCGGACCGGCCGACTCGGCGTGGGGAATCGACTGACAAAGTCTCAACCCCCCCTCCAAATTTTACCCCCTCGAATTTTGTAATTTTTGAAAAAAAAAAATCGGAGAAAATGTCTTCTAAGGGTAAAGGGGGGTATGAAGCGACCCCTTTGGGGTAAAAATTTCGTGCGTATTTCGATCCGACGAGCCGTTTTCGCGATTTCGACATTTTCGAAAAATTTTCGAAAAAAGGCCGTATCTCGGAAACGATGCGTCGGAGGCGAAAAATAAGCGAATTTTCGTACCGGCCTCGGCTTTATCAAATAAGCGGACCGGCCGACTCGGCGTGGGGAATCGACTGGCAAAGTCTCAACCCCCCCCCTCCAAATTTTACCCCCTCGAATTTTGTAATTTTTGAAAAAAAAAATCGGAGAAAATGTCTTCTAAGGGTAAAGGGGGGTATGAAGCGACCCCTTTGAGGTAAAAATTTCGTGCGTTTTTCGATCCGACGAGCCGTTTTCGCGATTTCGACATTTTCGAAAAATTTTCGAAAAAAGGCCGTATCTCGGAAACGATGCGTCGGAGGCGAAAAATAAGCGAATTTTCGTACCGGCCTCGGCATCATCAACTAGGCGGACCGGCCGACTCGGCGTGGGGAATCGACTGACAAAGTCTCAACCCCTCCCCCCCTCCAAATTTTACCCCCTCGAATTTTGTAATTTTTGAAAAAAAAAATGGGAGAAAATGTCTTCTAATGGTAAAGGGGGGTATGAAGCGACCCCTCTGGGGTAAAAATTTCGTGCGTTTTTCGATCCGACGAGCCGTTTTTGCGATTTCGACATTTTCGAAAAATTTTCGAAAAAAGGCCGTATCTCGGAAACGGTGCGTCGGAGGCGAAAAATAAGCGAATTTTCGTACCGGCCTCGGCATTATCAATTAGGCGGACCGGCCGACTCGGCGTGGGGAATCGACTGACAAAGTCTCAACCCTCCCCTCCAAATTTTACCCCCTCGAATTTTGTAATTTTTGAAAAAAAAAATCGGAGAAAATGTCTTCTAAGGGTAAAGGGGGGTATGAAGCGACCCCTTTGGGGTAAAAATTTCGTGCGTTTTTCGATCCGACGAGCCGTTTTCGCGATTTCGACATTTTCGAAAAATTTTCGAAAAAAGGCCGTATCTCGGAAACGGTGCGTCGGAGGCGAAAAATAAGCGAATTTTCGTACCGAGTTTCTTAAAAGCGCGTAGAGTGATGCGGATTCGTAACCACTATAGACTGGTAGGTTTCCGACGTTCCTCCTATCCATTCAAGTTTTAAATTTTAAATCGAGGTAGGCTCGCAATACTCTATGCGATGCCGGCGGGACTAAACGGACCGGCCGACTCGGCGTGGGGAATCGACTGGCAAAGTCTCAACCCCCCCCCTCCAAATTTTACCTCCTCGAATTTTGTAATTTTTGAAAAAAGAAAATCGGAGAAAATGTCTTCTAAGGGTAAAGGGGGGTATGAAGCGACCACTTTGGGGTAAAAATTTCGTGCGTTTTTCGATCCGACGAGCCGTTTTCGCGATTTCGACATTTTCGAAAAATTTTCGAAAAAAGGCCGTATCTCGGAAACGATGCGTCGGAGGCGAAAAATAAGCGAATATTCGTACCGGCCTCGGCTTTATCAAGTGAGCGGACCGGCCGACTCGACGTGGGGAATCGACTGGCAAAGTCTCAACCCCCCCCTCCAAATTTTACCCCCTCGAATTTTGTAATTTTTGAAAAAAAAAAATCGGAGAAAATGTCTTCTAAGGGTAAAGGGGGGTATGAAGCGACCCCTTTGAGGTAAAAATTTCGTGCGTTTTTCGATCCGACGAGCCGTTTTCGCGATTTCGACATTTTCGAAAAATTTTCGAAAAAAGGCCGTATCTCGGAAACGATGCGTCGGAGGCGAAAAATAAGCGAATTTTCGTACCGGCCTCGGCATGATCGGCTAGGCGGACCGGCCGACTCGGCGTGGGGAATCGACTGACAAAGTCTCAACCCCCCCTCCAAATTTTACCCCCTCGAATTTTGTAATTTTTGAAAAAAAAAAAATCGGAGAAAATGTCTTCTAAGGGTAAAGGGGGGTATGAAGCGACCCCTTTGGGGTAAAAATTTCGTGCGTTTTTCGATCCGACGAGCCGTTTTCGCGATTTCGACATTTTCGAAAAATTTTCGAAAAAAGGCCGTATCTCGGAAACGGTGCGTCGGAGGCGAAAAATAAGCGAATTTTCGTACCGAGTTTCTTAAAAGCGCGTAGAGTGATGCGGATTCGTAACCACTATAGCCTGGTAGGTTTCCGACGTTCCTCCTATCCATTCAAGTTTTAAATTTTAAATCGAGGTAGGCTCGCAATACTCTATACGATGCCGGCGGGACTAAATGGACCGGCCGACTCGGCGTGGGGAATCGACTGGCAAAGTCTCAACCCCCCCCCCTCCAAATTTTACCCCCTCGAATTTTGTAATTTTTGAAAAAAAAAAAAAAAATCGGAGAAAATGTCTTCTAAGGGTAAAGGGGGGTATGAAGCGACCCCTTTGAGGTAAAAATTTCGTGCGTTTTTCGATCCGACGAGCCGTTTTCGCGATTTCGACATTTTCGAAAAATTTTCGAAAAAAGGCCGTATCTCGGAAACGATGCGTCGGAGGCGAAAAATAAGCGAATTTTCGTACCGGCCTCGGCATCATCGGCTAGGCGGACCGGCCGACTCGGCGTGGGGAATCGACTGACAAAGTCTCAACCCCCCCTCCAAATTTTACCCCCTCGAATTTTGTAATTTTTGAAAAAAAAAAATCGGAGAAAATGTCTTCTAAGGGTAAAGGGGGGTATGAAGCGACCCCTTTGGGGTAAAAATTTCGTGCGTATTTCGATCCGACGAGCCGTTTTCGCGATTTCGACATTTTCGAAAAATTTTCGAAAAAAGGCCGTATCTCGGAAACGATGCGTCGGAGGCGAAAAATAAGCGAATTTTCGTACCGGCCTCGGCTTTATCAAATAAGCGGACCGGCCGACTCGGCGTGGGGAATCGACTGGCAAAGTCTCAACCCCCCCCCTCCAAATTTTACCCCCTCGAATTTTGTAATTTTTGAAAAAAAAAAATCGGAGAAAATGTCTTCTAAGGGTAAAGGGGGGTATGAAGCGACCCCTTTGAGGTAAAAATTTCGTGCGTTTTTCGATCCGACGAGCCGTTTTCGCGATTTCGACATTTTCGAAAAATTTTCGAAAAAAGGCCGTATCTCGGAAACGATGCGTCGGAGGCGAAAAATAAGCGAATTTTCGTACCGGCCTCGGCATCATCAACTAGGCGGACCGGCCGACTCGGCGTGGGGAATCGACTGACAAAGTCTCAACCCCTCCCCCCCTCCAAATTTTACCCCCTCGAATTTTGTAATTTTTGAAAAAAAAAATGGGAGAAAATGTCTTCTAATGGTAAAGGGGGGTATGAAGCGACCCCTCTGGGGTAAAAATTTCGTGCGTTTTTCGATCCGACGAGCCGTTTTTGCGATTTCGACATTTTCGAAAAATTTTCGAAAAAAGGCCGTATCTCGGAAACGGTGCGTCGGAGGCGAAAAATAAGCGAATTTTCGTACCGGCCTCGGCATTATCAATTAGGCGGACCGGCCGACTCGGCGTGGGGAATCGACTGACAAAGTCTCAACCCTCCCCTCCAAATTTTACCCCCTCGAATTTTGTAATTTTTGAAAAAAAAAATCGGAGAAAATGTCTTCTAAGGGTAAAGGGGGGTATGAAGCGACCCCTTTGGGGTAAAAATTTCGTGCGTTTTTCGATCCGACGAGCCGTTTTCGCGATTTCGACATTTTCGAAAAATTTTCGAAAAAAGGCCGTATCTCGGAAACGGTGCGTCGGAGGCGAAAAATAAGCGAATTTTCGTACCGAGTTTCTTAAAAGCGCGTAGAGTGATGCGGATTCGTAACCACTATAGACTGGTAGGTTTCCGACGTTCCTCCTATCCATTCAAGTTTTAAATTTTAAATCGAGGTAGGCTCGCAATACTCTATGCGATGCCGGCGGGACTAAACGGACCGGCCGACTCGGCGTGGGGAATCGACTGGCAAAGTCTCAACCCCCCCCCTCCAAATTTTACCTCCTCGAATTTTGTAATTTTTGAAAAAAGAAAATCGGAGAAAATGTCTTCTAAGGGTAAAGGGGGGTATGAAGCGACCACTTTGGGGTAAAAATTTCGTGCGTTTTTCGATCCGACGAGCCGTTTTCGCGATTTCGACATTTTCGAAAAATTTTCGAAAAAAGGCCGTATCTCGGAAACGATGCGTCGGAGGCGAAAAATAAGCGAATATTCGTACCGGCCTCGGCATCATCAACTAGGCGGACCGGCCGACTCGGCGTGGGGAATCGACTGACAAAGTCTCAACCCCCCCCCCCCCCTCCAAATTTTACCCCCACGAATTTTGTAATTTTTGAAAAAAAAATCGGAGAAAATGTCTTCTAAGGGTAAAGGGGGGTATGAAGCGACCCCTTTGGGGTAAAAATTTCGTGCGTTTTTCGATCCGACGAGCCGTTTTCGCGATTTCGACATTTTCGAAAAAATTTCGAAAAAAGGCCGTATCTCGGAAACCATGCGTCGGAGGCGAAAAATAAGCGAATTTTCGTACCGAGTTTCTTAAAAGCGCGTAGAGTGATGCGGATTCGTAACCACTATAGCCTGGTAGGTTTCCGACGTTCCTCCTATCCATTCAAGTTTTAAATTTTAAATCGAGGTAGGCTCGCAATACTCTATACGATGCCGGCGGGACTAAAGACAATGACCCAATGTTAGGTCTGATTTCCTATAGATAAGCATATCTAAGAATGGTAGGTTATTATTAGTTTCCAACTCAATGGTAAAACATAAGTCGGGGTGTATAGAGTTTAAATGTCTAAAAAAATCTACTAGGGGGTCAAATACCAAAAGCATCATCGATGTAACGTTTCCATAATTTTGGCTTTAGATTAAAGGGTGTCGAGAGTTTTCTTCTCAAAGGCTTCCATATATATATTGGCGATCATTGGTGATAGTGGAGAACCCATAGCTGTTCCCGACGTTTGTTCAAAAATTTGACCGTTATAAGAAAAATATGTTCCCGACAAGCATTTTTCAATTAAGGTGAGAAGGTTTGGTTTCAGATTCTCGGACTTCAATATATATGAAATGATGACGAGAGTTTCAGGAATTGGGACTTTGGTAAACGTCGAAACTAACCAGAATATCTTGTGGATCTAATATAACAGTTTTTAATTGTTCAATGAAGTACGAAACTATCAGTTTTCCCTGTAAATGATTTTAATAAGGAAGGTAGATATTATGCTAGAGAATATGTTGGAGAACCGGTGGTGCTGACAATAGGATTTTAGGGCAATGCGTTCAGGCTTTGCAATATTAGATTTAGGAAGTTTTTTGAAATGGACACTTGAAATGATTTCGTTTTTCGGGATAAAACCTGAGGCACTGACGAACTTGGAACCTTTTGAATTTTTATACAGTGACACATTTATTACAGTGTTTGGTAGCTGAGAACAGCTTGATGGTTTTCCTAGTGTTGACGTTAGTTTTTCAATTTTCTGAATGTGATTTTGAGTAGAAGATAAACGAAGATTTAAAGCTTTGTCATGAATCATGTTTGAAAGTGTACCGAACTCGGATGGGGACAAGATGGAAGCAATTTCAAGGTGTAGAGACAGAAGTTTCTTTGAAAAATTAAGGAGTTCTAAAATTTCTAGAACAAAAGGGGTGCTACCAGTATTATTTCACTATTTTACACAAATAGGTACCTTTTCAGGAAAGTTCATATAAACAAAATGTTTCATTATTGAGATGGCAAAGGTTTAAAAAATTTTTTTATTATGTCAAAGATAGTTAAAATCCTCAACTATGAACAAGTTGGAGTAAATCGCATTTGGATCACTAAAGGTAAAAAGGAAATAATAGTCCTTTATTGTATATTTTATTTAGAGAAAAAGGAAAATCTGTGAACCCCTTAACTGGTACTTCAAAACTCTTCCCCTAACTCCCAGGCGTGAATAAGTGCGTTTTTACACATTGTATTTTTATGAATATCTATTTTTTGGACTCTTTGATATATATGAATCTAGTTTTAAAAAATTAATCTTTCGGACTTACCTTTTTTAAAAACATATCGAAAGTTGCAAACCGATCGATAATATATATATAAATATATAAATATAATTTTATCTATTCAGAATCACTTCAAATTCACGACAAACATAAAATAAACTTTTCACAATTAATTGATGAAATGAGCCGTTAAGTTACTTCTAAAAGGCAAAAAAAATGAATTAGCTTTCTTATGGTGTGCTTAACAATAATACATTCTACACAACACTAAACTTTACGATAGTTGTGCGACTTTTAAACGTTATCAAATTACTGCTATCGCATTTCATTTAATTGTTGACAATCATTATTTTTCCAAATTCGATTATAGGAAACAATACCTTTTTACCGCTATCCACATGCTTTAAATCTAAGTTCGTTATTAAACTTATGTTATCGTGCTATCGTCTATAGCTAGTGGCTTATAATATGTAGTTATTGAAGTCAAAACAATCAAATTAAATGTAAAAACAAAAAAAAACTTATTTTGAATTTTTAATGCCTGGTCGTTAATAGTAGATTCATTAGAACCCCACATGTTTAAGTTTATAGCCTCTAACTGCTGACTCTGTATATGTATCAAAAAAAGTGTCAAAGAAAAGTAAGTTGAATAACAACTTATTGTTTTTTTTATGGGATGAATTATAAAAAATTAATCAGTTTTGGTTAGTGCATATTTTATTAAATTTAAGTACTCTTGCACCTTTATATAACGTATACGTTACCGTTTATATTACAATTTACCGTTTCCGAGATACGGCCTTTTTTCGAAAATTTTTCGAAAATGTCGAAATCGCGAAAACGGCTCGTCGGATCGAAAAACGCACGAAATTTTTACCCCAAAGGGGTCGCTTCATACCCCCCTTTACCCTTAGAAGACATTTTCTCCGATTTTTTTTTTCAAAAATTACAAAATTCGAATGGGTAAAATTTGGAGGGGGGGGGTTGAGACTTTACCAGTCGATTCCCCACGCCGAGTCGGCCGGTCCGTTTAGTCCCGCCGGCATCGTATAGAGTATTGCGAGCCTACTTCGATTTAAAATTTAAAACTTGAATGGATAGGAGGAACGTCGGAAACCTACCAGGCTATAGTGGTTACGAATCCGCATCACTCTACGCGCTTTTATGAAACTCGGTACGAAAATTCGCTTATTTTTCGCCTCCGACGCACCGTTTCCGAGATACGGCCTTTTTTCGAAAATTTTTCGAAAATGTCGAAATCGCGAAAACGGCTCGTCGGATCGAAAAACGCACGAAATTTTTACCCCAAAGGGGTCGCTCCATACCCCCCTTTACCCTTAGAAGACATTTTCTCCGATTTTTTTTTTTCAAAAATTACAAAATTCGAGGGGGTAAAATTTGGAGGGGGGGGTTGAGACTTTGTCAGTCGATTCCCCACGCCGAGTCGGCCGGTCCGTTTAGTCCCGCCGGCATCGTATAGAGTATTGCGAGCCTACCTCGATTTAAAATTTAAAACTTGAATGGATAGGAGGAACGTCGGAAACCTACCAGGCTCCGATTTTTTTTTTCAAAAATTACAAAATTCGAGGGGGTAAAATTTCGAGGGGGGGGGGGGTTGAGACTTTGTCAGTCGAATCCCCACGCCGAGTCGGCCGGTCCGCCTAGTACATGATACCGAGGCCGGTACGAAAATTCGCTTATTTTTCGCCTCCGACGCACCGTTTCCGAGATACGGCCTTTTTTCGAAAATTTTTCGAAAATGTCGAAATCGCGAAAACGGCTCGTCGGATCGAAAAACGCACGAAATTTTTACCCCAAAGGGGTCGCTTCATACCCCCCTTTACCCTTAGAAGACATTTTCTCCGATTTTTTTTTTTTTCAAAAATTACAAAATTCGAGGGGGTAAAATTTGGAGGGGGGGGTTGAGACTTTGTCAGTCGATTCCCCACGCCGAGTCGGCAGGTCCATTTAATTGAAATTGCCGAGGCCGGTACGAAAATTCGCTTATTTTTCGCCTCCGACGCACCGTTTCCGAGATACGGCCTTTTTTCGAAAATTTTTCGAAAATGTCGAAATCGCGAAAACGGCTCGTCGGATCGAAAAACGCACGAAATTTTTACCCCAAAGGGGTCGCTTCATACCCCCCTTTACCCTTAGAAGACATTTTCTCCGATTTTTTTTTTCAAAAATTACAAAATTCGAGGAGGTAAAATTTGGAGGGGGGAGGTTGAGACTGCCAGTCGATTCCCCACGCCGAGTCGGCCGGTCCGTTTAGTCCCGCCGGCATCGTATAGAGTATTGCGAGCCTACCTCGATTTAAAATTTAAAACTTGAATGGATAGGAGGAACGTCGGAAACCTACCAGGCTATAGTGGTTACGAATCCGCATCACTCTCCGACGCACGGTTTCCGAGATACGGCCTTTTTTCGAAAATTTTTCGAAAATGTCGAAATCGCGAAAACGGCTCGTCGTATCGAAAAACGCACGAAATTTTTACCCCAACGGGGTCGCTTCATACCCCCCTTTACCCTTAGAAGACATTTTCTCCGATTTTTTTTTTCAAAAATTACAAAATTCGAGGTGGTAAAATTTGGAGGGGGGGGGGGGTGAGACTTTGCCAGTCGGTTCCCCACGCCGAGTCGGCCGGTCCGTTTAGTCCCGCCGGCATCGTATCGAGTATTGCGAGCCTACCTCGATTTAAAATTTAAAACTTGAATGGATAGGAGGAACGTCGGAAACCTACCAGGCTATAGTGGTTACGAATCCGCATCACTCTACGCGCTTTTAAGAAACTCGGTACGAAAATTCGCTTATTTTTCGCCTCCGACGCACCGTTTCCGAGATACGGCCTTTTTTCGAAAATTTTTCGAAATTGTCGAAATCGCGAAAACGGCTCGTCGGATCGAAAAACGCACGAAATTTTTACCCCAAAGGGGTCGCTTCATACCCCCCTTTACCCTTAGAAGACATTTTCTCCGATTTTTTTTTTCAAAAATTACAAAATTCGAGGAGGTAAAATTTGGAGGGGGGGGGTTGAGACTTTGCCAGTCGATTCCCCACGCCGAGTCGGCCGGTCCGTTTAGTCCCGCCGGCATCGTATAGAGTATTGCGAGCCTACCTCGATTTAAAATTTAAAACTTGAATGGATAGGAGGAACGTCGGAAACCTACCAGGCTATAGTGGTTACGAATCCGCATCACTCTACGCGCTTTTAAGAAACTCGGTACGAAAATTCGCTTATTTTTCGCCTCTGACGCACGGTTTCCGAGATACGGCCTTTTTTCGAAAATTTTTCGAAAATGTCGAAATCGCGAAAACGGCTCGTCGGATCGAAAAACGCACGAAATTTTTACCCCAAAGGGGTCGCTTCATACCCCCCTTTACCCTTAGAAGACATTTTCTCCGATTTTTTTTTTCAAAAATTACAAAATTCGAGGGGGTAAAATTTGGAGGGGGGGGGTTGAGACTTTGCCAGTCGATTCCCCACGCCGAGTCGGCCGGTCCGTTTAGTCCCGCCGGCATCGTATAGAGTATTGCGAGCCTACCTCGATTTAAAATTTAAAACTTGAATGGATAGGAGGAACGTCGGAAACCTACCAGGCTATAGTGGTTACGAATCCGCATCACTCTACGCGCTTTTAAGAAACTCGGTACGAAAATTCGCTTATTTTTCGCCTCCGACGCACCGTTTCCGAGATACGGCCTTTTTTCGAAAATTTTTCGAAAATGTCGAAATCGCGAAAACGGCTCGTCGGATCGAAAAACGCACGAAATTTTTACCCCAACGGGGTCGCTTCATACCCCCCTTTACCCTTAGAAGACATTTTCTCCGATTTTTTTTTTCAAAAATTACAAAATTACAAAATATAAACTCCGCACGCCAACAACTCCAAAACGAAAAGAAATATTTAATTTATGTAAAAAGTAGTCAAAGTGTGGGGTCAAGTAGATATTTCCTAAAGTTTAAAAAATTCGACGCCTGCAAAGAGCTGGGCGTCGCGACGCGTCGAAAAATTATTCGATTGCAGAGACTTTGGAAATACGCGCATACAAAAGTACATATTATTTAAAAACTTTTTTGTTATCTACTTATTATTATCAACTTATTTACTTTACCCGTTTCTAAGTTATATCGATTTAAAGTAAACATTTCTTGATTAATAAAAAATATGATTAACGCTTATTTTTACAAGTATGCCATGAATGTTAGTTACTATGGCAACCATTGTTATCGCAGTTGTTTTAAGTACAATTTCAAACGTAAGTTGTTATTGCTGTATCAAAAAATTGTCACAGGAAATATCCAAATTTGTTCGGTTTAAAAAAAACTAAGAATTATTATGTGAAAATGGTGCAATTTAGCAATGAGGAAAAAGTAGACATGTTACTGGTGTTTGAAGAATGCAGATGCAATTGTAGAGAAGCAAAAAGAGTTTATGTTTATGTAAAAACTTAAGAGAATATGGCAGCTTCATAAAACCTAAAAGACATAGGAACAGGACGGCTACAAATGATGAAAATACTGCTGCTGTAATTCAGCAGGTTCATAATAATTTACCAAAAGATGAAATTGTAAGGAAACAGTAAATAACATTCCTTATTAAAAATGGAGCAGCCAGGGAGGCTGATAGCTTTAGGATATGTGGGGTCACATCACTCCTTTAACTTATAGAAAACTTTTATTGGAGTCTTTTAGGTAGATATTATGGTCAGTTTTATATCGGATTACTTGTTTAATCATTCTATCTGCCGATGGCACCTCTTTTTTCATTTTTTTTTTACTTATTTAAATGTTTCATTTCTGATGTCTATCTAGCCCGACTGATAAAATTTATCAAATAATTCTATATTCCTCAAAAATATTATATCGTTGGTAATATGTTACCAACTTTTTTTTGGTCTAAAATATTGACATAGAATAACCAGCGGTCATCAGTTTTTAAAAAGAACTTAAGGCACAGTAACATATTATCAACAAGTAAAGTGCTTCTGATTTAAATTTTGTTCCGAATTTAGAGTAAATGAAATTTTTGCTTTAGTTATTCTACTAATAACTAACAATAGCTTAATGTATTATAAATTAATGATCGTCTTAAATAAAGTAATACCAAAGTTCCTTGAAAAGAGTAACACTGAAGCATCTTATGTGGGGCGCCATCGTGCAAATAAAAAATAGATATTATTATGCTATTAAAAATTAGGGCAAATATTTTTTATTTAATTTCTTATTGCGTGCGTTTATAAGCAACATTGTATTTTATTCCTTTCAAGAAAGGCTTTATTAGATAATTCATGTATATATTCAGTTATATTTTTACATTGTGTCCGTTCTCCAATTAAATCTTCTGTGAACTTAAAATTTTTCGTTTCAAGAGTAAATTATTTGACGTAAATCAAAATTCGTAAAAAATATGGCTGCTTGGGATATACTGTCCTGTAGGCAGCTTCGAGAGTTACAATTTTCGTATTTATGGATCTCGATTATCACATACGCTTCTCGAGATATTTGAAGACACGATAACGTCATTTACTAATTAAACTGTGTCGAGAGAGAGTTTCAATTTTCAAGTTTCAACTTTGAAGTTCGGTGAGACGTAAAAGGCACTTTTTGCAGAGACGACATTGCGACGCAAGCTCAGCCGGGCTTGGTAGTATGCTTTTGCAGCATCAAAAGGACGGCAAATTTCACCCTATTTTTTACTTCAGTAAACGGACGTCACCAAGCGTTGATCATTTAGGCCCACTAGAGAAAAGCACTAGGTACTAATAGTTTATTATGCAACTAGTGCGGTAAACGGCACTTGAATCACGAGTTTATTTGACACGAGCGGAGCGAGTGTTTAATAAACGACTGACTTAGAAAGTTTACCGAACGTGTTGCATACTATACTTTTTCTACGAACGTTAGTTTTTGGGTACATTTTCGCAAAAAAAAAAACACGAATACATTCACTGACATGACCGTCAGAATTGACAAATGTTAAAATTCAAGGCGTGGGAAAACATCCGATTGCTTCTAAAGCCGTGCGGTAAAATCATAATCGTATATTTTTGCAGTTTTGATGCGGTTTTAGATACGATATGGATCGAAGAAGCCGATTTTGACTGGAATCTGTTTAAAATGACAAAGAAAAACCTATTATCAATTCAAGGAAGTGAATTTTTAAGTAGTTATCTGCAGTTTTAATGTAGATTTCAGTTCGCTAAGTTATGAAAATGCATGTTTTGGCTATAATCTTTCATAAATCAAGGGCGAAAACCAATTATTTATCCCAAAAGAAGGTGTTTTAAGTATATATCTGCATTTCTAAGGTAGATTTGGGTACAATAAGAGGCGAAAAAGCAGATTCTGACTAAGATTTTATCGAAATCGGCAACTATTTGACTCAGAAAGGTTGCCTTACGTCGAAATCTAATAGTTTATTAAGGTTTTCGTTACTAAAATGCCCAAAGACGCCGATTTTGACTAGAATTTGAAAGATATTGACATGAATATATAACTGTTTGTATCAAAAAATGATAGTTTAAACTGATATTTGCAGTTTTGATGCGGTTTTAGATACGATATGAATCGAAGAAGCCGATTTTGACTGGAATCTGTTTAAAATGACAAAGAAAAACCTATTATCAATTCAAGGAAGTGAATTTTTAAGTAGTTATCTGCAGTTTTAATGTAGATTTCAGTTCGCTAAGTTATGAAAATGCATGTTTTGGCTATAATCTTCCGTAAATCAAGGGCGAAAACCAATTATTTGTCCCAAAAGAAGGTGTTTTAAGTATATATCTGCATTTCTAAGGTAGATTTGGGTACAATAAGAGGCGAAAAAGCAGATTCTGACTAAGATTTTATCGAAATCGGCAACTATTTGACTCAGAAAGGGTGCCTTACGTCGAAATCTAATAGTTTATTAAGGTTTTCGTTACTAAAATGCCCAAAGACGCCGATTTTGACTAGAATTTGAAAGACATTGACATGAATATATAACTGTTTGTATCAAAAAAGGATAGTTTAAACTGATATTTGCAGTTTTGATGCGGTTTTAGGTACGATATGAGTCGAAGAAGCCGATTTTGACTGGAATCTGTTTAAAATGACAAAGAAAAACCTATTATCAATTCAAGGAAGTGAATTTTTAAGTAGTTATCTGCAGTTTTAATGTAGATTTCAATTCGCTAAGTTATGAAAATGCATGTTTTAGCTATAATCTTCCGTAAATCAAGGGCGAAAACCAATTATTTGTCCCAAAAGAAGGTGTTTTAAGTATATATCTGCATTTCTAAGGTAGATTTGGGTACAATAAGAGGCGAAAAAGCAGATTCTGACTAAGATTTTATCGAAATCGGCAACTATTTGACTCAGAAAGGTTGCCTTACGTCGAAATATAATAGTTTATTAAGGTTTTCGTTACTAAAATTCCCAAAGACGCCGATTTTGACTAGAATTTGAAAGATATTGACATGAATATATAACTGTTTGTATCAAAAAATGATAGTTTAAACTGATATTTGCAGTTTTGATGCGGTTTTAGGTACGATATGAGTCGAAGAAGCCGATTTTGACTGGAATCTGTTTAAAATGATAAGGAAAAACCTACTATCAATCCAAGAAAGTGAATTTTGTGTGAAGTTGGTGAAGTTACCTGTAGTTTTAATGTAAATTTCATTCCGCTAAGTTATGGCCACGTGGAGACGTCGGGCCAGTTCGTACCTATATCCGCAGCAGGTCTCCAAGGTCAAGAGCCTCTAGTCGATAGAATAATGTCGGTAAGAAAAGTCGGCAAATTGGATCCGTAACTTCGGGATAAGGATTGGCTCTAAGGATCGGGGCATGTTTTCACAGAACCACACGGCAATTCTAGATGTGGTCCATTCATGGAGTATGTGATGACGGCGTACAGCAAGGCTTCCACGGTAATATCAGTGGCCGGTCAAGTTTCTGAGAAGTGGCGGTTCGGTGGAAGTCCGTCAAGGCGATCCATTGTCACCGCTACTGTTTAAGGACAGATCCGTCATGATGCAGTTTGCCCTGCCTTGGCGGGTGGACTACGGAATAACAGCTGCCACGTCGAGCGGGAGCGGATCTTTTGAAAGCCCGACATCATCGCTAGCAAGGCTAGCCTCGCTGTCATAGTAGACGGCCAGGTGGTCTCACCGCCGCAGGAGCATCAAGCAACGGTTGCGAAATACGCTGGCAACAGTGCACTCATCACAGGTGTGTCCCTCTTAATGCACCCAAATCTACATTAGAAGAGCAGATATGATCTTAAAATTCCTCTTTTTGGGACAAATTTGGGTTTTTTTCGCTCTTGATTTCGAGTAGATTATAGTCAAAACCTGCATTTCCATAACTTGGCAGACTGAAATATACATTGAAACTGCAGATGACTTCTACGGATTTTCAAGGTCCCAGGGGAAGATGCGGTCACCGCTGCAACTGCGGTGCTCTTCGCGTTGCAAACCATATCTCCCTGATGGAAGTTTCCACGGAACATTAAGTGTGTTTATGGACTTTCGACACCACACCCCGTTCCATGAAATGGTCGCTGCGGTGGTGGAGGTTTTCTCTTCCGAGACGTGTAGGTTTTTGGGACACAACTGTGATGAGTGCACTGTTGCCAGCGTATTTCGCAACCGTTGCTTGATGCTCCTGCGGCGGTGAGACCACCTGGCCGTCTACTATGACAGCGAGGCTAGCCTTGCTAGCGATGATGTCGGGCTTTCAAAAGATCCGCTCCCGCTCGACGTGGCAGCCGTTATTCCGTAGTCCACCCGCCAAGGCAGGGCAAACTGCATCATGCCGGATCTGTCCTTAAACAGTAGCGGTGAAAATGGATCGACTTGACGGACTTCCACCGAACCGCCACTTCTCAGAAACTTGACCGGCCACTGATATTACCGTGGAAGCCTTGCTGTACGCCGTCATCACATACTCCATGAATGGACCACATCTAGAATTGCCGTGTGGTTCTGTGAAAACATGCCCCGATCCTTAGAGCCAATCCTTATCCTGAAGTTACTGATCCAATTTGCCGACTTCCCTTACCGACATTATTCTATCGACTAGAGGCTCTTCACCTTGGAGACCTGCTGCGGATATAGGTACGAACTGGCCCGACGTCTCCACGTGGCCATAACTTAGCGGAATGAAATTTACATTAAAACTACAGGTAACTTCACCAACTTCACACAAAATTCACTTTCTTGGATTGATAGTAGGTTTTTCCTTATCATTTTAAACAGATTCCAGTCAAAATCGGCTTCTTCGACTCATATCGTACCTAAAACCGCATCAAAACTGCAAATATCAGTTTAAACTATCATTTTTTGATACAAACAGTTATATATTCATGTCAATATCTTTCAAATTCTAGTCAAAATCGGCGTCTCTGGGCATTTTAGTAACGAAAACCTTAATAAACTATTAGATTTCGACGTAAGGCAACCTTTCTGAGTCAAATAGTTGCCGATTTCGATAAAATCTTAGTCAGAATCTGCTTTTTCGCCTCTTATTGTACCCAAATCTACCTTAGAAATGCAGATATATACTTAAAACACCTTCTTTTGGGACAAATAATTGGTTTTCGCCCTTGATTTACGGAAGATTATAGCCAAAACATGCATTTTCATAACTTAGCGAACTGAAATCTACATTAAAACTGCAGATAACTACTTAAAAATTCACTTCCTTCCAGTCAAAATCGGCTTCTTCGATTCATATCGTATCTAAAACCGCATCAAAACTGCAAATATCAGTTTAAACTATCATTTTTTGATACAAACAGTTATATATTCATGTCAATATCTTTCAAATTCTAGTCAAAATCGGCGTCTTTGGGCATTTTAGTAACGAAAACCTTAATAAACTCTTAGATTTCGACGTAAGGCAAACTTTCTGAGTCAAATAGTTGCCGATTTCGATAAAATCTTAGTCAGAATCTGCTTTTTCGCCTCTTATTGTACCCAAATCTACCTTAGAAATGCAGATATATACTTAAAACACCTTCTTTTGGGACAAATAATTGGTTTTCGCCCTTGATTTACGGAAGATTATAGCCAAAACATGCATTTTCATAACTTAGCGAACTGAAATCTACATTAAAACTGCAGATAACTACTTAAAAATTCACTTCCTTGAATTGATAATAGGTTTTTCTTTGTCATTTTAAACAGATTCCAGTCAAAATCGGCTTCTTCGATTCATATCGTATCTAAAACCGCATCAAAACTGCAAATATCAGTTTAAACTATCATTTTTTGATACAAACAGTTATATATTCATGTCAATATCTTTCAAATTCTAGTCAAAATCGGCGTCTTTGGGCATTTTAGTAACGAAAACCTTAATAAACTATTAGATTTCGACGTAAGGCAACCTTTCTGAGTCAAATAGTTGCCGATTTCGATAAAATCTTAGTCAGAATCTGCTTTTTCGCCTCTTAATGTACCCTAATCTACCTTAGAAATGCAGATATATACTTAAAACACCTTCTTTTGGGACAAATAATTGGTTTTCGCCCTTGAAAATGCAAAGACGCCGATTTTGACTAGAATTTGAAAGATATTGACATGAATATATAACTGTTTGTATCAAAAAATGATAGTTTAAACTGATATTTGCAGTTCTGATGCGGTTTTAGATACGATATGAATCGAAGAAGCCGATTTTGACTGGAATCTGTTTAAAATAACAAAGAAAAACCTATTATCAATTCAAGGAAGTGAATTTTTAAGTAGTTATCTGCAGTTTTAATGTAGATTTCAGTTCGCTAAGTTATGAAAATGCATGTTTTGGCTATAATCTTTCGTAAATCAAGGGCGAAAACCAATTATTTATCCCAAAAGAAGGTGTTTTAAGTATATATCTGCATTCCTAAGGTAGATTTGGGTACAATAAGAAGCGAAAAAGCAGATTCTGACTAAGATTTTATCGAAATCGGCAACTATTTGACTCAGAAAGGTTGCCTTACGTCGAAATCTAATAGTTTATTAAGGTTTTCGTTACTAAAATGCCCAAAGACGCCGATTTTGACTAGAATTTGAAAGATATTGACATGAATATATAACTGTTTGTATCAAAAAAGGATAGTTTAAACTGATATTTGCAGTTTTGATGCGGTTTTAGGTACGATATGAGTCGAAGAAGCCGATTTTGACTGGAATCTGTTTAAAATGACAAAGAAAAACCTATTATCAATTCAAGGAAGTGAATTTTTAAGTAGTTATCTGCAGTTTTAATGTAGATTTCAGTTCGCTAAGTTATGAAAATGCATGTTTTGGCTATAATCTTCCGTAAATCAAGGGCGAAAACCAATTATTTGTCCCAAAAGAAGGTGTTTTAAGTATATATCTGCATTTCTAAGGTAGATTTGGGTACAATAAGAGGCGAAAAAGCAGATTCTGACTAAGATTTTATCGAAATCGGCAACTATTTGACTCAGAAAGGTTGCCTTACGTCGAAATATAATAGTTTATTAAGGTTTTCGTTACTAAAATTCCCAAAGACGCCGATTTTGACTAGAATTTGAAAGATATTGACATGAATATATAACTGTTTGTATCAAAAAATGATAGTTTAAACTGATATTTGCAGTTTTGATGCGGTTTTAGATACGATATGAATCGAAGAAGCCGATTTTGACTGGAATCTGTTTAAAATGACAAAGAAAAACCTATTATCAATTCAAGGAAGTAAATTTTTAAGTAGTTATCTGCAGTTTTAATGTAGATTTCAGTTCGCTAAGTTATGAAAATGCATGTTTTGGCTATAATCTTTCGTAAATCAAGGGCGAAAACCAATTATTTATCCCAAAAGAAGGTGTTTTAAGTATATATCTGCATTTCTAAGGTAGATTTGGGTACAATAAGAGGCGAAAAAGCAGATTCTGACTAAGATTTTATCGAAATCGGCAACTATTTGACTCAGAAAGGTTGCCTTACGTCGAAATCTAATAGTTTATTAAGGTTTTCGTTACTAAAATGCTCAAAGACGCCGATTTTGACTAGAATTTGAAAGATATTGATATGAATATATAACTGTTTGTATCAAAAAATGATAGTTTAAACTGATATTTGCAGTTTTGATGCGGTTTTAGATACGATATGAATCGAAGAAGCTGATTTTGACTGGAATCTGTTTAAAATGACAAAGAAAAACCTATTATCAATTCAAGGAAGTGAATTTTTAAGTAGTTATCTGCAGTTTTAATGTAGATTTCAGTTCGCTAAGTTATGAAAATGCATGTTTTGGCTATAATCTTCCGTAAATCAAGGGCGAAAACCAATTATTTGTCCCAAAAGAAGGTGTTTTAAGTATATATCTGCATTTCTAAGGTAGATTTGGGTACAATAAGAGGCGAAAAAGCAGATTCTGACTAAGATTTTATCGAAATCGGCAACTATTTGACTCAGAAAGGTTGCCTTACGTCGAAATCTAATAGTTTATTAAGGTTTTCGTTTCTAAAATGCCCAAAGACGCCGATTTTGACTAGAATTTGAAAGATATTGACATGAATATATAACTGTTTGTATCAAAAAATGATAGTTTAAACTGATATTTGCAGTTTTGATGCGGTTTTAGATACGATATGTAACGAAGAAGCCGATTTTGACTGGAATCTGTTTAAAATGACAAAGAAAAACCTATTATCAATTCAAGGAAGTGAATTTTTAAGTAGTTATCTGCAGTTTTAATGTAGATTTCAGTTCGCTAAGTTATGAAAATGCATGTTTTGGCTATAATCTTCCGTAAATCAAGGGCGAAAACCAATTATTTGTCCCAAAAGAAGGTGTTTTAAGTATATATCTGCATTTCTAAGGTAGATTTGGTACAATAAGAGGCGAAAAAGCAGATTCTGACTAAGATTTTATCGAAATCGGCAACTATTTGACTCAGAAAGGTTGCCTTACGTCGAAATCTAATGGTTTATTAAGGTTTTCGTTACTAAAATGCCCAAAAACGCCGATTTTGACTAGAATTTGAAAGATATTGACATGAATATATAACTGTTTGTATCAAAAAATGATAGTTTAAACTGATATTTGCAGTTTTGATGCGGTTTTAGATACGATATGAATCGAAGTAGCCGATTTTGACTGGAATCTGTTTAAAATGACAAAGAAAAACCTATTATCAATTCAAGGAAGTGAATTTTTAAGTAGTTATCTGCAGTTTTAATGTAGATTTCAGTTCGCTAAGTTATGAAAATGCATGTTTTGGCTATAATCTTCCGTAAATCAAGGGCGAAAACCAATTATTTGTCCCAAAAGAAGGTGTTTTAAGTATATATCTGCATTTCTAAGGTAGATTTGGGTACAATAAGAGGCGAAAAAGCAGATTCTGAGTAAGATTTTATCGAAATCGGCAACTATTTGACTCAGAAAGGTTGCCTTACGTCGAAATATAATAGTTTATTAAGGTTTTCGTTACTAAAATTCCCAAAGACGCCGATTTTGACTAGAATTTGAAAGATATTGACATGAATATATAACTGTTTGTATCAAAAAATGATAGTTTAAACTGATATTTGCAGTTTTGATGCGGTTTTAGGTACGATATGAGTCGAAGAAGCCGATTTTGACTGGAATCTGTTTAAAATGATAAGGAAAAACCTACTATCAATCCAAGAAAGTGAATTTTGTGTGAAGTTGGTGAAGTTACCTGTAGTTTTAATGTAAATTTCATTCCGCTAAGTTATGGCCACGTGGAGACGTCGGGCCAGTTCGTACCTATATCCGCAGCAGGTCTCCAAGGTCAAGAGCCTCTAGTCGATAGAATAATGTCGGTAAGAAAAGTCGGCAAATTGGATCCGTAACTTCGGGATAAGGATTGGCTCTAAGGATCGGGGCATGTTTTCACAGAACCACACGGCAATTCTAGATGTGGTCCATTCATGGAGTATGTGATGACGGCGTACAGCAAGGCTTCCACGGTAATATCAGTGGCCGGTCAAGTTTCTGAGAAGTGGCGGTTTGGTGGAAGTCCGTCAAGGCGATCCATTGTCACCGCTACTGTTTAAGGACAGATCCGTCATGATGCAGTTTGCCCTGCCTTGGCGGGTGGACTACGGAATAACAGCTGCCACGTCGAGCGGGAGCGGATCTTTTGAAAGCCCGACATCATCGCTAGCAAGGCTAGCCTCGCTGTCATAGTAGACGGCCAGGTGATCTCACCGCCGCAGGAGCATCAAGCAACGGTTGCGAAATACGCTGGCAACAGTGCACTCAGCACAGGTGTGTCCCTCTTAATGCACCCAAATCTACATTAGAAGAGCAGATATGATCTTAAAATTCCTCTTTTTGGGACAAATTTGGGTTTTTTTCGCTCTTGATTTCGAGTAGATTATAGTCAAAACCTGCATTTCCATAACTTGGCAGACTGAAATATACATTGAAACTGCAGATGACTTCTACGGATTTTCAAGGTCCCAGGGGAAGATGCGGTCACCGCTGCAACTGCGGTGCTCTTCGCTTTGCAAACCATATCTCCCTGATGGAAGTTTCCACGGAACATTAAGTGTGTTTATGGACTTTCGACACCACACCCCGTTCCATGAAATGGTCGCTGCGGTGGTGGAGGTTTTCTCTTCCGAGACGTGTAGGTTTTTGGGACACAACTGTGATGAGTGCACTGTTGCCAGCGTATTTCGCAACCGTTGCTTGATGCTCCTGCGGCGGTGAGACCACCTGGCCGTCTACAATGACAGCGAGGCTAGCCTTGCTAGCGATGATGTCGGGCTTTCAAAAGATCCGCTCCCGCTCGACGTGGCAGCCGTTATTCCGTAGTCCACCCGCCAAGGCAGGGCAAACTGCATCATGCCGGATCTGTCCTTAAACAGTAGCGGTGACAATGGATCGACTTGACGGACTTCCACCGAACCGCCACTTCTCAGAAACTTGACCGGCCACTGATATTACCGTGGAAGCCTTGCTGTACGCCGTCATCACATACTCCATGAATGGACCACATCTAGAATTGCCGTGTGGTTCTGTGAAAACATGCCCCGATCCTTAGAGCCAATCCTTATCCCGAAGTTACTGATTCAATTTGCCGACTTCCCTTACCGACATTATTCTATCGACTAGAGGCTCTTCACCTTGGAGACCTGCTGCGGATATAGGTACGAACTGGCCCGACGTCTCCACGTGGCCATAACTTAGCGGAATGAAATTTACATTAAAACTACAGGTAACTTCACCAACTTCACACAAACTTCACTTTCTTGGATTGATAGTAGGTTTTTCCTTATCATTTTAAACAGATTCCAGTCAAAATCGGCTTCTTCGACTCATATCGTACCTAAAACCGCATCAAAACTGCAAATATCAGTTTAAACTATCATTTTTTGATTCAAACAGTTATATGTTCATGTCAATATCTTTCAAATTCTAGTCAGAATCGGCGTCTTTGGGCATTTTAGTAACGAAAACCTTAATAAACTATTAGATTTCGACGTAAGGCAACCTTTCTGAGTCAAATAGTTGCCGATTTCGATAAAATCTTAGTCAGAATCTGCTTTTTCGCCTCTTAATGTACCCAAATCTACCTTAGAAATGCAGATATATACTTAAAACACCTTCTTTTGGGACAAATAATTGGTTTTCGCCCTTGATTTACGGAAGATTATAGGCAAAACATGCATTTTCATAACTTAGCGAACTGAAATCTACATTAAAACTGCAGATAACTACTTAAAAATTCACTTCCTTGAAATGATAATAGGTTTTTCTTTGTCATTTTAAACAGATTCTAGTCAAAATCGGCTTCTTCGATTCATATCGTATCTAAAACCGCATCAAAACTGCAAATATCAGTTTAAACTATCATTTTTTGATACAAACATTTATATATTCATGTCAATATCTTTCAAATTCTAGTCAAAATCGGCGTCTTTGGGCATTTTAGTTACGAAAACCTTAATAAACTATTAGATTTCGACGTAAGGCAACCTTTCTGAGTCAAATAGTTGCCGATTTCGATAAAATCTTATTCAGAATCTGCTTTTTCGCCTCTTATTGTACCCAAATCAACCTTAGAAATGCAGATATATACTTAAAACACCTTCTTTTGGGACAAATAATTGGTTTTCGCCCTTGATTTACGGAAGATTATAGCCAAAACATGCATTTTCATAACTTAGCGAACTAAAATCTACATTAAAACTGCAGATAACTACTTAAAAATTCACTTCCTTGAATTGATAATAGGTTTTTCTTTGTTATTTTAAACAGATTCCAGTCAAAATCGGCTTCTTCGATTCATATCGTATCTAAAACCGCATCAAAACTGCAAATATCAGTTTAAACTATCATTTTTTGATACAAACAGTTATATATTCATGTCAATATCTTTCAAATTCTAGTCAAAATCGGCGTCTTTGGGCATTTTAGTAACGAAAACCTTAATAAACTATTAGATTTCGACGTAAGGCAACCTTTCTGAGTCAAATAGTTGCCGATTTCGATAAAATCTTAGTCAGAATCTGCTTTTTCGCCTCTTAATGTACCCTAATCTACCTTAGAAATGCAGATATATACTTAAAACACCTTCTTTTGGGACAAATAATTGGTTTTCGCCCTTGATTTACGGAAGATTATAGCCAAAACATGCATTTTCATAACTTAGCGAACTGAAATCTACATTAAAACTGCAGATAACTACTTAAAAATTCACTTCTTTGAATTGATAATAGGTTTTTCTTTGTCATTTTAAACAGATTCCAGTCAAAATCGGCTTCTTCGATTCATATCGTATCTAAAACCGCATCAAAACTGCAAATATCAGTTTAAACTATCATTTTTTGATACAAACAGTTATATATTCATGTCAATATCTTTCAAATTCTAGTCAAAATCGGCGTCTTTGGGCATTTTAGTAACGAAAACCTTAATAAACTATTAGATTTCGACGTAAGGCAACCTTTCTGAGTCAAATAGTTGCCGATTTCGATAAAATCTTATTCAGAATCTGCTTTTTCGCCTCTTATTGTACCCAAATCTAAGTTAGAAATGCAGATATATACTTAAAACACCTTCTTTTGGGACAAATAATTGGTTTTCGCCCTTGATTTACGGAAGATTATAGCCAAAACATGCATTTTCATAACTTAGCGAACTAAAATCTACATTAAAACTGCAGATAACTACTTAAAAATTCACTTCCTTGAATTGATAATAGGTTTTTCTTTGTTATTTTAAACAGATTCCAGTCAAAATCGGCTTCTTCGATTCATATCGTATCTAAAACCGCATCAAAACTGCAAATATCAGTTTAAACTATCATTTTTTGATACAAACAGTTATATATTCATGTCAATATCTTTCAAATTCTAGTCAAAATCGGCGTCTTTGGGCATTTTAGTAACGAAAACCTTAATAAACTATTAGATTTCGACGTAAGGCAACCTTTCTGAGTCAAATAGTTGCCGATTTCGATAAAATCTTATTCAGAATCTGCTTTTTCGCCTCTTATTGTACCCAAATCTAAGTTAGAAATGCAGATATATACTTAAAACACCTTCTTTTGGGACAAATAATTGGTTTTCGCCCTTGATTTACGGAAGATTATAGCCAAAACATGCATTTTCATAACTTAGCGAACTAAAATCTACATTAAAACTGCAGATAACTACTTAAAAATTCACTTCCTTGAATTGATAATAGGTTTTTCTTTGTTATTTTAAACAGATTCCAGTCAAAATCGGCTTCTTCGATTCATATCGTATCTAAAACCGCATCAAAACTGCAAATATCAGTTTAAACTATCATTTTTTGATACAAACAGTTATATATTCATGTCAATATCTTTCAAATTCTAGTCAAAATCGGCGTCTTTGGGCATTTTAGTAACGAAAACCTTAATAAACTATTAGATTTCGACGTAAGGCAACCTTTCTGAGTCAAATAGTTGCCGATTTCGATAAAATCTTAGTCAGAATCTGCTTTTTCGCCTCTTAATGTACCCTAATCTACCTTAGAAATGCAGATATATACTTAAAACACCTTCTTTTGGGACAAATAATTGGTTTTCGCCCTTGAAAATGCAAAGACGCCGATTTTGACTAGAATTTGAAAGATATTGACATGAATATATAACTGTTTGTATCAAAAAATGATAGTTTAAACTGATATTTGCAGTTTTGATGCGGTTTTAGATACGATATGAATCGAAGAAGCCGATTTTGACTGGAATCTGTTTAAAATAACAAAGAAAAACCTATTATCAATTCAAGGAAGTGAATTTTTAAGTAGTTATCTGCAGTTTTAATGTAGATTTTAGTTTTCTAAGTTATGAAAATGCATGTTTTGGCTATAATCTTCCGTAAATCAAGGGCGAAAACCAATTATTTGTCCCAAAAGAAGGTGTTTTAAGTATATATCTGCATTTCTAAGGTAGATTTGGGTACAATAAGAGGCGAAAAAGCAGATTCTGACTAAGATTTTATCGAAATCGGCAACTATTTGACTCAGAAAGGTTGGCTTACGTCGAAATATAATAGTTTATTAAGGTTTTCGTTACTAAAATGCCCAAAGACGCCGATTTTGACTAGAATTTGAAAGATATTGACATGAATATGTAACCGTTTGTATCAAAAAATGATAGTTTAAACTGATATTTGCAGTTTTGATGCGGTTTTAGATACGATATGAATCGAAGAAGCCGATTTTGACTGGAATCTGTTTAAAATGACAAAGAAAAACCTATTATCAATTCAAGGAAGTGAATTTTTAAGTAGTTATCTGCAGTTTTAATGTAGATTTCAGTTCGCCAAGTTATGAAAATGCATGTTTTGGCTATAATCTTCCGTAAATCAACGGCGAAAACCAATTATTTGTCCCAAAAGAAGGTGTTTTAAGTATATATCTGCATTTCTAAGGTAGATTTGGGTAAAATAAGAGGCGAAAAAGCAGATTCTGACTAAGATTTTATCGAAATCGGCAACTATTTGACTCAGAAAGGTTGCCTTACGTCGAAATCTAATAGTTTATTAAGGTTTTCGTTACTAAAATGCCCAAAGACGCCGATTTTGACTAGAATTTGAAAGATATTGACATGAATATATAACTGTTTGTATCAAAAAATGATAGTTTAAACTGATATTTGCAGTTTTGATGCGGTTTTAGGTACGATATGAGTCGAAGAAGCCGATTTTGACTGGAATCTGTTTAAAATGACAAAGAAAAACCTATTATCAATTCAAGGAAGTGAATTTTTAAGTAGTTATCTGCAGTTTTAATGTAGATTTCAGTTCGCTAAGTTATGAAAATGCATGTTTTGGCTATAATCTTCCGTAAATCAAGGGCGAAAACCAATTATTTGTCCCAAAAGAAGGTGTTTTAAGTATATATCTGCATTTCTAAGGTAGATTTGGGTACAATTAGAGGCGAAAAAGCAGATTCTGACTAAGATTTTATCGAAATCGGCAACTATTTGACTCAGAAAGGTTGCCTTACGTCGAAATATAATAGTTTATTAAGGTTTTCGTTACTAAAATTCCCAAAGACGCCGATTTTGACTAGAATTTGAAAGATATTGACATGAATATATAACTGTTTGTATCAAAAAATGATAGTTTAAACTGATATTTGCAGTTTTGATGCGGTTTTAGGTACGATATGAGTCGAAAAAGCCGATTTTGACTGGAATCTGTTTAAAATGATAAGGAAATACCTACTATCAATCCAAGAAAGTGAATTTTGTGTGAAGTTGGTGAAGTTACCTGTAGTTTTAATGTAAATTTCATTCCGCTAAGTTATGGCCACGTGGAGACGTCGGGCCAGTTCGTACCTTTATCCGCAGCAGGTCTCCAAGGTCAAGAGCCTCTAGTCGATAGAATAATGTCGGTAAGAAAAGTCGGCAAATTGGATCCGTAACTTCGGGATAAGGATTGGCTCTAAGGATCGGGGCATGTTTTCACAGAACCACACGGCAATTCTAGATGTGGTCCATTCATGGAGTATGTGATGACGGCGTACAGCAAGGCTTCCACGGTAATATCAGTGGCCGGTCAAGTTTCTGAGAAGTGGCGGTTCGGTGGAAGTCCGTCAAGGCGATCCATTGTCACCGCTACTGTTTAAGGACAGATCCGTCATGATGCAGTTTGCCCTGCCTTGGCGGGTGGACTACGGAATAACAGCTGCCACGTCGAGCGGGAGCGGATCTTTTGAAAGCCCGACATCATCGCTAGCAAGGCTAGCCTCGCTGTCATAGTAGACGGCCAGGTGGTCTCACCGCCGCAGGAGCATCAAGCAACGGTTGCGAAATACGCTGGCAACAGTGCACTCATCACAGGTGTGTCCCTCTTAATGCACCCAAATCTACATTAGAAGAGCAGATATGATCTTAAAATTCCTCTTTTTGGGACAAATTTGGGTTTTTTTCGCTCTTGATTTCGAGTAGATTATAGTCAAAACCTGCATTTCCATAACTTGGCAGACTGAAATATACATTGAAACTGCAGATGACTTCTACGGATTTTCAAGGTCCCAGGGGAAGATGCGGGCACCGCTGCAACTGCGGCGCTCTTCGCGTTGCAAACCATATCTCCCTGATGGAAGTTTCCACGGAACATTAAGTGTGTTTATGGACTTTCGACACCACACCCCGTTCCATGAAATGGTCGCTGCGGTGGTGGAGGTTTTCTCTTCCGAGACGTGTAGGTTTTTGGGACACAACTGTGATGAGTGCACTGTTGCCAGCGTATTTCGCAACCGTTGCTTGATGCTCCTGCGGCGGTGAGACCACCTGGCCGTCTACTATGACAGCGAGGCTAGCCTTGCTAGCGATGATGTCGGGCTTTCAAAAGATCCGCTCCCGCTCGACGTGGCAGCCGTTATTCCGTAGTCCACCCGCCAAGGCAGGGCAAACTGCATCATGCCGGATCTGTCCTTAAACAGTAGCGGTGAAAATGGATCGAATTGACGGACTTCCACCGAACCGCCACTTCTCAGAAACTTGACCGGCCACTGATATTACCGTGGAAGCCTTGCTGTACGCCGTCATCACATACTCCATGAATGGACCACATCTAGAATTGCCGTGTGGTTCTGTGAAAACATGCCCCGATCCTTAGAGCCAATCCTTATCCCGAAGTTACTGATCCAATTTGCCGACTTCCCTTACCGACATTATTCTATCGACTAGAGGCTCTTCACCTTGGAGACCTGCTGCGGATATAGGTACGAACTGGCCCGACGTCTCCACGTGGCCATAACTTAGCGGAATGAAATTTACATTAAAACTACAGGTAACTTCACCAACTTCACACAAAATTCAATTTCTTGGATTGATAGTAGGTTTTTCCTTATCATTTTAAACAGATTCCAGTCAAAATCGGCTTCTTCGACTCATATCGTACCTAAAACCGCATCAAGATTTTATCGAAATCGGCAACTATTTGACTCAGAAAGGTTGGCTTACGTCGAAATCTAATAGTTTATTAAGGTTTTCGTTACTAAAATGCCCAAAGACGCCGATTTTGACTAGAATTTGAAAGATATTGACATGAATATATAAATGTTTGTATCAAAAAATGATAGTTTAAACTGATATTTGCAGTTTTGATGCGGTTTTAGATACGATATGAATCGAAGAAGCCGATTTTGACTAGAATCTGTTTAAAATGACAAAGAAAAACCTATTATCATTTCAAGGAAGTGAATTTTTAAGTAGTTATCTGCAGTTTTAATGTAGACTTCAGTTCGCTAAGTTATGAAAATGCATGTTTTGGCTATAATCTTCCGTAAATCAAGGGCGAAAACCAATTATTTGTCCCAAAAGAAGGTGTTTTAAGTATATATCTGCATTTCTTAGGTAGATTTGGGTACAATAGGAGGCGAAAAAGCAGATTCTGACTAAGATTTTATCGAAATCGGCAACTATTTGACTCAGAAGGGTTGCCTTACGTCGAAATCTAATAGTTTATTAAGGTTTTCGTTACTAAAATGCCCAAAGACGCCGATTTTGACTAGAATTTAAAAGATATTGACATGAATATATAACTGTTTGTATCAAAAAATGATAGTTTAAACTGATATTTGCAGTTTTGATGCGGTTTTAGATACGATATGAATCGAAGAAGCCGATTTTGACTGGAATCTGTTTAAAATGACAAAGAAAAACCTATTATCAATTCAAGGAAGTGAATTTTTAAGTAGTTATCTGCAGTTTTAATGTAGACTTCAGTTCGCTAAGTTATGAAAATGCATGTTTTGGCTATAATCTTCCGTAAATCAAGGGCGAAAACCAATTATTTGTCCCAAAAGAAGGTGTTTTAAGTATATATCTGCATTTCTTAGGTAGATTTGGGTACAATAGGAGGCGAAAAAGCAGATTCTGACTAAGATTTTATCGAAATCGGCAACTATTTGACTCAGAAGGGTTGCCTTACGTCGAAATCTAATAGTTTATTAAGGTTTTCGTTACTAAAATGCCCAAAGACGCCGATTTTGACTAGAATTTAAAAGATATTGACATGAATATATAACTGTTTGTATCAAAAAATGATAGTTTAAACTGATATTTGCAGTTTTGATGCGGTTTTAGATACGATATGAATCGAAGAAGCCGATTTTGACTGGAATCTGTTTAAAATGACAAAGAAAAACCTATTATCAATTCAAGGAAGTGAATTTTTAAGTAGTTATCTGCAGTTTTAATGTAGACTTCAGTTCGCTAAGTTATGAAAATGCATGTTTTGGCTATAATCTTCCGTAAATCAAGGGCGAAAACCAATTATTTGTCCCAAAAGAAGGTGTTTTAAGTATATATCTGCATTTCTTAGGTAGATTTGGGTACAATAGGAGGCGAAAAAGCAGATTCTGACTAAGATTTTATCGAAATCGGCAACTATTTGACTCAGAAGGGTTGCCTTACGTCGAAATCTAATAGTTTATTAAGGTTTTCGTTACTAAAATGCCCAAAGACGCCGATTTTGACTAGAATTTAAAAGATATTGACCTGAATATATAACTGTTTGTATCAAAAAATGATAGTTTAAACTGATATTTGCAGTTTTGATGCGGTTTTAGATACGATATGAATCGAAGAAGCCGATTTTGACTGGAATCTGTTTAAAATGACAAAGAAAAACCTATTATCAATTCAAGGAAGTGAATTTTTAAGTAGTTATCTGCAGTTTTAATGTAGATTTCAGTTCGCTAAGTTATGAAAATGCATGTTTTGGCTATAATCTTCCGTAAATCAAGGGCGAAAACCAATTATTTGTCCCAAAAGTAGGTGTTTTAAGTACATATCTGCATTTCTAAGGTAGATTTGGGTACAATAAGAGGCGAAAAAGCAGATTCTGAATAAGATTTTATCGAAATCGGCAACTATTTGACTCAGAAAGGTTGGCTTACGTCGAAATCTAATAGTTTATTAAGGTTTTCGTTACTAAAATGCCCAAAGACGCCGATTTTGACTAGAATTTGAAAGATATTGACATGAATATATAAATGTTTGTATCAAAAAATGATAGTTTAAACTGATATTTGCAGTTTTGATGCGGTTTTAGATACGATATGAATCGAAGAAGCCGATTTTGACTGGAATCTGTTTAAAATGAGAAAGAAAAACCTATTATCAATTCAAGGAAGTGAATTTTTAAGTAGTTATCTGCAGTTTTAATGTAGACTTCAGTTCGCTAAGTTATGAAAATGCATGTTTTGGCTATAATCTTCCGTAAATCAAGGGCGAAAACCAATTATTTGTCCCAAAAGAAGGTGTTTTAAGTATATATCTGCATTTCTTAGGTAGATTTGGGTACAATAGGAGGCGAAAAAGCAGATTCTGACTAAGATTTTATCGAAATCGGCAACTATTTGACTCAGAAGGGTTGCCTTACGTCGAAATCTAATAGTTTATTAAGGTTTTCGTTACTAAAATGCCCAAAGACGCCGATTTTGACTAGAATTTAAAAGATATTGACATGAATATATAACTGTTTGTATCAAAAAATGATAGTTTAAACTGATATTTGCAGTTTTGATGCGGTTTTAGATACGATATGAATCGAAGAAGCCGATTTTGACTGGAATCTGTTTAAAATGACAAAGAAAAACCTATTATCAATTCAAGGAAGTGAATTTTTAAGTAGTTATCTGCAGTTTTAATGTAGATTTCAGTTCGCTAAGTTATGAAAATGCATGTTTTGGCTATAATCTTCCGTAAATCAAGGGCGAAAACCAATTATTTGTCCCAAAAGTAGGTGTTTTAAGTACATATCTGCATTTCTAAGGTAGATTTGGGTACAATAAGAGGCGAAAAAGCAGATTCTGAATAAGATTTTATCGAAATCGGCAACTATTTGACTCAGAAAGGTTGGCTTACGTCGAAATCTAATAGTTTATTAAGGTTTTCGTTACTAAAATGCCCAAAGACGCCGATTTTGACTAGAATTTGAAAGATATTGACATGAATATATAAATGTTTGTATCAAAAAATGATAGTTTAAACTGATATTTGCAGTTTTGATGCGGTTTTAGATACGATATGAATCGAAGAAGCCGATTTTGACTAGAATCTGTTTAAAATGACAAAGAAAAACCTATTATCATTTCAAGGAAGTGAATTTTTAAGTAGTTATCTGCAGTTTTAATGTAGATTTCAGTTCGCTAAGTTATGAAAATGCATGTTTTGCCTATAATCTTCCGTAAATCAAGGGCGAAAACCAATTATTTGTCCCAAAAGAAGGTGTTTCAAGTATATATCTGCATTTCTAAGGTAGATTTGGGTACATTAAGAGGCGAAAAAGCAGATTCTGACTAAGATTTTATCGAAATCGGCAACTATTTGACTCAGAAAGGTTGCCTTACGTCGAAATCTAATAGTTTATTAAGGTTTTCGTTACTAAAATGCCCAAAGACGCCGATTCTGACTAGAATTTGAAAGATATTGACATGAATATATAACTGTTTGTATCAAAAAATGATAGTTTAAACTGATATTTGCAGTTTTGATGCGGTTTTAGATACGATATGTATCGAAGAAGCCGATTTTGACTGGAATCTGTTTAAAATGACAAAGAAAAACCTATTATCAATTCAAGGAAGTGAATTTTTAAGTAGTTATCTGCAGTTTTAATGTAGATTTCAGTTCGCTAAGTTATGAAAATGCATGTTTTGGCTATAATCTTCCGTAAATCAAGGGCGAAAACCAATTATTTGTCCCAAAAGAAGGTGTTTTAAGTATATATCTGCATTTCTAAGGTAGATTTGGGTACAATAAGAGGCGAAAAAGCAGATTCTGACTAAGATTTTATCGAAATCGGCAACTATTTGACTCAGAAAGGTTGCCTTACGTCGAAATCTAATAGTTTATTAAGGTTTTCGTTACTAAAATGCCCAGAGACGCCGATTTTGACTAGAATTTGAAAGATATTGACATGAATATATAACTGTTTGTATCAAAAAATGATAGTTTAAACTGATATTTGCAGTTTTGATGCGGTTTTAGGTACGATATGAGTCGAAGAAGCCGATTTTGACTGGAATCTGTTTAAAATGATAAGGAAAAACCTACTATCAATCCAAGAAATTGAATTTTGTGTGAAGTTGGTGAAGTTACCTGTAGTTTTAATGTAAATTTCATTCCGCTAAGTTATGGCCACGTGGAGACGTCGGGCCAGTTCGTACCTATATCCGCAGCAGGTCTCCAAGGTGAAGAGCCTCTAGTCGATAGAATAATGTCGGTAAGGGAAGTCGGCAAATTGGATCAGTAACTTCGGGATAAGGATTGGCTCTAAGGATCGGGGCATGTTTTCACAGAACCACACGGCAATTCTAGATGTGGTCCATTCATGGAGTATGTGATGACGGCGTACAGCAAGGCTTCCACGGTAATATCAGTGGCCGGTCAAGTTTCTGAGAAGTGGCGGTTCGGTGGAAGTCCGTCAAGTCGATCCATTTTCACCGCTACTGTTTAAGGACAGATCCGGCATGATGCAGTTTGCCCTGCCTTGGCGGGTGGACTACGGAATAACGGCTGCCACGTCGAGCGGGAGCGGATCTTTTGAAAGCCCGACATCATCGCTAGCAAGGCTAGCCTCGCTGTCATAGTAGACGGCCAGGTGGTCTCACCGCCGCAGGAGCATCAAGCAACGGTTGCGAAATACGCTGGCAACAGTGCACTCATCACAGTTGTGTCCCAAAAACCTACACGTCTCGGAAGAGAAAACCTCCACCACCGCAGCGACCATTTCATGGAACGGGGTGTGGTGTCGAAAGTCCATAAACACACTTAATGTTCCGTGGAAACTTCCATCAGGGAGATATGGTTTGCAACGCGAAGAGCGCCGCAGTTGCAGCGGTGACCGCATCTTCCCCTGGGACCTTGAAAATCCGTAGAAGTCATCTGCAGTTTCAATGTATATTTCAGTCTGCCAAGTTATGGAAATGCAGGTTTTGACTATAATCTACTCGAAATCAAGAGCGAAAAAAACCCAAATTTGTCCCAAAAAGAGGAATTTTAAGATCATATCTGCTCTTCTAATGTAGATTTGGGTGCATTAACTTAACGAACTGAAATCTACATTAAAACTGCAGATAACTACTTAAAAATTCACTTCCTTGAATTGGTAATAGGTTTTTCTTTGTCATTTTAAACAGATTCCAGTCAAAATCGGCTTCTTCGATTCATATCGTATCTAAAATACCATCAAAACTGCAAATATCAGTTTAAACTATCATTTTTTGATACAAACAGTTATATATTCATGTCAATATCTTTCAAATTCTAGTCAAAATCGGCGTCTTTGAAAATTTTAGTAACGAAAACCTTAATAAACTATTAGATTTCGACGTAAGGCAACCTTTCTGAGTCAAATAGTTGCCGATTTCGATAAAATCTTAGTCAGAATCTGCTTTTTCGCCTCT
The DNA here is from genome assembly GCF_029955315.1 of Cylas formicarius. Lineage (NCBI taxonomy): Eukaryota > Metazoa > Arthropoda > Insecta > Coleoptera > Brentidae > Cylas > Cylas formicarius. The sequence goes on along the minus strand of NW_026844352.1, from coordinate 20,925,551 downwards.
TATTGTACCCAAATCTACCTTAGAAGTGCAGATATATACTTAAAACACCTTCTTTTGGGACAAATAATTGGTTTTCGCCCTTGATTTACGGAAGATTATAGCCAAAACATGCATTTTCATAACTTAGCGAACTGAAATCTACATTAAAACTGCAGATAACTACTTAAAAATTCACTTCCATGAATTGATAATAGGTTTTTCTTTGTCATTTTAAACAGATTCCAGTCAAAATCGGCTTCTTCGATTCATATCGTATCTAAAACCGCATCAAAACTGCAAATATCAGTTTAAACTATCATTTTTTGATACAAACAGTTATATATTCATGTCAATATCTTTCAAATTCTAGCCAAAATCGGCGTCTTTGGGCATTTTAGTAACGAAAACCTTAATAAACTATTAGATTTCGACGTAAGGCAACCTTTCTGAGTCAAATAGTTGCCGATTTCGATAATATCTTAGTCAGAATCTGCTTTTTCGCCTCTTATTGTACCCAAATCTACCTTAGAAATGCAGATATATACTTAAAACACCTTCTTTTGGGACAAATAATTGGTTTTCGCCCTTGATTTACTTAAGATTATAGCCAAAACATGCATTTTCATAACTTAGCGAACTGAAATCTACATTAAAACTGCAGTTAACTACTTAAAAATTCACTTCCTTGAATTGATAATAGGTTTTTCTTTGTCATTTTAAACAGATTCCAGTCAAAATCGGCTTCTTCGATTCATATCGTATCTAAAACCGCATCAAAACTGCAAATATCAGTCTAAACTATCATTTTTTGATACAAACAGTTATATATTCATGTCAATATCTTTCAATTTCTAGTCAAAATCGGCGTCTTTGGGCATTTTAGTAACGAAAACCTTAATAAACTATTAGATTTCGACGTAAGGCAACCTTTCTGAGTCAAATAGTTGCCGATTTCGATAATATCTTAGTCAGAATCTGCTTTTTCGCCTCTTATTGTACCCAAATCTACCTTAGAAATGCAGATATATACTTAAAACACCTTCTTTTGGGACAAATAATTGGTTTTCGCCCTTGATTTACTTAAGATTATAGCCAAAACATGCATTTTCATAACTTAGCGAACTGAAATCTACATTAAAACTGCAGTTAACTACTTAAAAATTCACTTCCTTGAATTGATAATAGGTTTTTCTTTGTCATTTTAAACAGATTCCAGTCAAAATCGGCTTCTTCGATTCATATCGTATCTAAAACCGCATCAAAACTGCAAATATCAGTCTAAACTATCATTTTTTGATACAAACAGTTATATATTCATGTCAATATCTTTCAATTTCTAGTCAAAATCGGCGTCTTTGGGCATTTTAGTAACGAAAACCTTAATAAACTATTAGAATTCGACGTAAGGCAACCTTTCTGAGTCAAATAGTTGCCGATTTCGATAAAATCTTAGTCAGAATCTGCTTTTTCGCCTCTTATTGTACCCAAATCTACCTTAGAAATGCAGATATATACTTAAAACACCTTCTTTTGGGACAAATAATTGGTTTTCGCCCTTTATTTACGGAAGATTATAGCCAAAACAAGCATTTTCATAACTTAGCGAACTGAAATCTACATTAAAACTGCAGATAACTACTTAAAAATTCACTTCCTTGAATTGATAATAGGTTTTTCTTTGTCATTTTAAACAGATTCCAGTCAAAATCGGCTTCTTCGATTCATATCGTATCTAAAACCGCATCAAAACTGCAAATATCAGTTTAAACTATCATTTTTTGATACAAACAGTTATATATTCATGTCAATATCTTTCAAATTCTAGTCAAAATCGGCGTCTTTGGGCATTTTAGTAACGAAAACCTTAATAAACTATTAGATTTCGACGTAAGGCAACCTTTCTGAGTCAAATAGTTGCCGATTTCGATAAAATCTTAGTCAGAATCTGCTTTTTCGCCTCTTAATGTACCCTAATCTACCTTAGAAATGCAGATATATACTTAAAACACCTTCTTTTGGGACAAATAATTGGTTTTCGCCCTTGATTTACGGAAGATTATAGCCAAAACATGCATTTTCATAACTTAGCGAACTGAAATCTACATTAAAACTGCAGATAACTACTTAAAAATTCACTTCCTTGAATTGATAATAGGTTTTTCTTTGTCATTTTAAACAGATTCCAGTCAAAATCGGCTTCTTCGATTCATATCGTATCTAAAACCGCATCAAAACTGCAAATATCAGTTTAAACTATCATTTTTTGATACAAACAGTTATATATTCATGTCAATATCTTTCAAATTCTAGTCAAAATCGGCGTCTTTGGGCATTTTAGTAACGAAAACCTTAATAAACTTTTAGATTTCGACGTAAGGCAACCTTTCTGAGTCAAATAGTTGCCGATTTCGATAAAATCTTAGTCAGAGTCTGCTTTTTCGCCTCTTATTGTACCCAAATCTACCTTAGAAATGCAGATATATACTTAAAACACCTTCTTTTGGTACAAATAATTGGTTTTCGCCCTTGATTTACGGAAGATTATAGCCAAAACATGCATTTTCATAACTTAGCGAACTGAAATCTACATTAAAACTGCAGATAACTACTTAAAAATTCACTTCCTTGAAATGATAATAGGTTTTTCTTTGTCATTTTAAACAGATTCTAGTCAAAATCGGCTTCTTCGATTCATATCGTATCTAAAACCGCATCAAAACTGCAAATATCAGTTTAAACTATCATTTATTGATACAAACATTTATATATTCATGTCAATATCTTTCAAATTCTAGTCAAAATCGGCGTCTTTGGGCATTTTAGTAACGAAAACCTTAATAAACTATTAGATTTCGACGTAAGGCAACCTTTCTGAGTCAAATAGTTGCCGATTTCGATAAAATCTTATTCAGAATCTGCTTTTTCGCCTCTTATTGTACCCAAATCTACCTTAGAAATGCAGATATATACTTAAAACACCTTCTTTTGGGACAAATAATTGGTTTTCGCCCTTGATTTACGGAAGATTATAGCCAAAACATGCATTTTCATAACTTAGCGAACTAAAATCTACATTAAAACTGCAGATAACTACTTAAAAATTCACTTCCTTGAATTGATAATAGGTTTTTCTTTGTTATTTTAAACAGATTCCAGTCAAAATCGGCTTCTTCGATTCATATCGTATCTAAAACCGCATCAAAACTGCAAATATCAGTTTAAACTATCATTTTTTGATACAAACAGTTATATATTCATGTCAATATCTTTCAAATTCTAGTCAAAATCGGCGTCTTTGGGCATTTTAGTAACGAAAACCTTAATAAACTATTAGATTTCGACGTAAGGCAACCTTTCTGAGTCAAATAGTTGCCGATTTCGATAAAATCTTAGTCAGAATCTGCTTTTTCGCCTCTTAATGTACCCTAATCTACCTTAGAAATGCAGATATATACTTAAAACACCTTCTTTTGGGACAAATAATTGGTTTTCGCCCTTGAAAATGCAAAGACGCCGATTTTGACTAGAATTTGAAAGATATTGACATGAATATATAACTGTTTGTATCAAAAAATGATAGTTTAAACTGATATTTGCAGTTTTGATGCGGTTTTAGATACGATATGAATCGAAGAAGCCGATTTTGACTGGAATCTGTTTAAAATAACAAAGAAAAACCTATTATCAATTCAAGGAAGTGAATTTTTAAGTAGTTATCTGCAGTTTTAATGTAGATTTTAGTTTTCTAAGTTATGAAAATGCATGTTTTGGCTATTATCTTCCGTAAATCAAGTTCGAAAACCAATTATTTGTCCCAAAAGAAGGTGTTTTAAGTATATATCTGCATTTCTAAGGTAGATTTGGGTACAATAAGAGGCGAAAAAGCAGATTCTGACTAAGATTTTATCGAAATCGGCAACTATTTGACTCAGAAAGGTTGGCTTACGTCGAAATCTAATAGTTTATTAAGGTTTTCGTTACTAAAATGCCCAAAGACGCCGATTTTGACTAGAATTTGAAAGATATTGACATGAATATATAACCGTTTGTATCAAAAAATGATAGTTTAAACTGATATTTGCAGTTTTGATGCGGTTTTAGATACGATATGAATCGAAGAAGCCGATTTTGACTGGAATCTGTTTAAAATGACAAAGAAATACCTATTATCAATTCAAGGAAGTGAATTTTTAAGTAGTTATCTGCAGTTTTAATGTAGATTTCAGTTCGCCAAGTTATGAAAATGCATGTTTTGGCTATAATCTTCCGTAAATCAAGGGCGAAAACCAATTATTTGTCCCAAAAGAAGGTGTTTTAAGTATATATCTGCATTTCTAAGGTAGATTTGGGTAAAATAAGAGGCGAAAAAGCAGATTCTGACTAAGATTTTATCGAAATCGGCAACTATTTGACTCAGAAAGGTTGCCTTACGTCGAAATCTAATAGTTTATTAAGGTTTTCGTTACTAAAATGCCCAAAGACGCCGATTTTGACTAGAATTTGAAAGATATTGACATGAATATATAACTGTTTGTATCAAAAAATGATAGTTTAAACTGATATTTGCAGTTTTGATGCGGTTTTAGGTACGATATGAGTCGAAGAAGCCGATTTTGACTGGAATCTATTTAAAATGACAAAGAAAAACCTATTATCAATTCAAGGAAGTGAATTTTTAAGTAGTTATCTGCAGTTTTAATGTAGATTTCAGTTCGCTAAGTTATGAAAATGCATGTTTTGGCTATAATCTTCCGTAAATCAAGGGCGAAAACCAATTATTTGTCCCAAAAGAAGGTGTTTTAAGTATATATCTGCATTTCTAAGGTAGATTTGGGTACAATAAGAGGCGAAAAAGCAGATTCTGACTAAGATTTTATCGAAATCGGCAACTATTTGACTCAGAAAGGTTGCCTTACGTCGAAATATAATAGTTTATTAAGGTTTTCGTTACTAAAATTCCCAAAGACGCCGATTTTGACTAGAATTTGAAAGATATTGACATGAATATATAACTGTTTGTATCAAAAAATGATAGTTTAAACTGATATTTGCAGTTTTGATGCGGTTTTAGGTACGATATGAGTCGAAGAAGCCGATTTTGACTGGAATCTGTTTAAAATGATAAGGAAAAACCTACTATCAATCCAAGAAAGTGAATTTTGTGTGAAGTTGGTGAAGTTACCTGTAGTTTTAATGTAAATTTCATTCCGCTAAGTTATGGCCACGTGGAGACGTCGGGCCAGTTCGTACCTATATCCGCAGCAGGTCTCCAAGGTCAAGAGCCTCTAGTCGATAGAATAATGTCGGTAAGAAAAGTCGGCAAATTGGATCCGTAACTTCGGGATAAGGATTGGCTCTAAGGATCGGGGCATGTTTTCACAGAACCACACGGCAATTCTAGATGTGGTCCATTCATGGAGTATGTGATGACGGCGTACAGCAAGGCTTCCACGGTAATATCAGTGGCCGGTCAAGTTTCTGAGAAGTGGCGGTTCGGTGGAAGTCCGTCAAGGCGATCCATTGTCACCGCTACTGTTTAAGGACAGATCCGTCATGATGCAGTTTGCCCTGCCTTGGCGGGTGGACTACGGAATAACAGCTGCCACGTCGAGCGGGAGCGGATCTTTTGAAAGCCCGACCTCATCGCTAGCAAGGCTAGCCTCGCTGTCATAGTAGACGGCGAGTAGATTATAGTCAAAACCTGCATTTCCATAACTTGGCAGACTGAAATATACATTGAAACTGCAGATGACTTCTACGGATTTTCAAGGTCCCAGGGGAAGATGCGGTCACCGCTGCAACTGCGGTGCTCTTCGCGTTGCAAACCATATCTCCCTGATGGAAATTTCCACGGAACATTAAGTGTGTTTATGGACTTTCGACACCACACCCTGTTCCATGAAATGGTCGCTGCGGTGGTGGAGGTTTTCTCTTCCGAGACGTGTAGGTTTTTGGGACACAACTGTGATGAGTGCACTGTTGCCAGCGTATTTCGCAACCGTTGCTTGATGCTCCTGCGGCGGTGAGACCACCTGGCCGTCTACTATGACAGCGAGGCTAGCCTTGCTAGCGATGATGTCGGGCTTTCAAAAGATCCGCTCCCGCTCGACGTGGCAGCCGTTATTCCGTAGTCCACCCGCCAAGGCAGGGCAAACTGCATCATGCCGGATCTGTCCTTAAACAGTAGCGGTGAAAATGGATCGACTTGACGGACTTCCACCGAACCGCCACTTCTCAGAAACTTGACCGGCCACTGATATTACCGTGGAAGCCTTGCTGTACGCCGTCATCACATACTCCATGAATGGACCACATCTAGAATTGCCGTGTTGTTCTGTGAAAACATGCCCCGATCCTTAGAGCCAATCCTTATCCCGAAGTTACTGATCCAATTTGCCGACTTCCCTTACCGACATTATTCTATCGACTAGAGGCTCTTCACCTTGGAGACCTGCTGCGGATATAGGTACGAACTGGCCCGACGTCTCCACGTGGCCATAACTTAGAGAATGAAATTTACATTAAAACTACAGGTAACTTCACCAACTTCACACAAAATTCAATTTCTTGGATTGATAGTAGGTTTTTCCTTATCATTTTAAACAGATTCCAGTCAAAATCGGCTTCTTCGACTCATATCGTACCTAAAACCGCATCAAAACTGCAAATATCAGTTTAAACTATCATTTTTTGATACAAACAGTTATATATTCATGTCAATATCTTTCAAATTCTAGTCAAAATCGGCGTCTCTGGGCATTTTAGTAACGAAAACCTTAATAAACTATTAGATTTCGACGTAAGGCAACCTTTCTGAGTCAAATAGTTGCCGATTTCGATAAAATCTTAGTCAGAATCTGCTTTTTCGCCTCTTATTGTACCCAAATCTACCTTAGAAATGCAGATATATACTTAAAACACCTTCTTTTGGGACAAATAATTGGTTTTCGCCCTTGATTTACGGAAGATTATAGCCAAAACATGCATTTTCATAACTTAGCGAACTGAAATCTACATTAAAACTGCAGATAACTACTTAAAAATTCACTTCCTTGAATTGATAATAGGTTTTTCTTTGTCATTTTAAACAGATTCCAGTCAAAATCGGCTTCTTCGATTCATATCGTATCTAAAACCGCATCAAAACTGCAAATATCAGTTTAAACTATCATTTTTTGATACAAACAGTTATATATTCATGTCAATATCTTTCAAATTCTAGTCAGAATCGGCGTCTTTGGGCATTTTAGTAACGAAAACCTTAATAAACTATTAGATTTCGACGTAAGGCAACCTTTCTGAGTCAAATAGTTGCCGATTTCGATAAAATCTTAGTCAGAATCTGCTTTTTCGCCTCTTAATGTACCCAAATCTACCTTAGAAATGCAGATATATACTTGAAACACCTTCTTTTGGGACAAATAATTGGTTTTCGCCCTTGATTTACGGAAGATTATAGGCAAAACATGCATTTTCATAACTTAGCGAACTGAAATCTACATTAAAACTGCAGATAACTACTTAAAAATTCACTTCCTTGAAATGATAATAGGTTTTTCTTTGTCATTTTAAACAGATTCTAGTCAAAATCGGCTTCTTCGATTCATATCGTATCTAAAACCGCATCAAAACTGCAAATATCAGTTTAAACTATCATTTTTTGATACAAACATTTATATATTCATGTCAATATCTTTCAAATTCTAGTCAAAATCGGCGTCTTTGGGCATTTTAGTAACGAAAACCTTAATAAACTATTAGATTTCGACGTAAGCCAACCTTTCTGAGTCAAATAGTTGCCGATTTCGATAAAATCTTATTCAGAATCTGCTTTTTCGCCTCTTATTGTACCCAAATCTACCTTAGAAATGCAGATATGTACTTAAAACACCTACTTTTGGGACAAATAATTGGTTTTCGCCCTTGATTTACGGAAGATTATAGCCAAAACATGCATTTTCATAACTTAGCGAACTGAAATCTACATTAAAACTGCAGATAACTACTTAAAAATTCACTTCCTTGAATTGATAATAGGTTTTTCTTTGTCATTTTAAACAGATTCCAGTCAAAATCGGCTTCTTCGATTCATATCGTATCTAAAACCGCATCAAAACTGCAAATATCAGTTTAAACTATCATTTTTTGATACAAACAGTTATATATTCATGTCAATATCTTTTAAATTCTAGTCAAAATCGGCGTCTTTGGGCATTTTAGTAACGAAAACCTTAATAAACTATTAGATTTCGACGTAAGGCAACCCTTCTGAGTCAAATAGTTGCCGATTTCGATAAAATCTTAGTCAGAATCTGCTTTTTCGCCTCCTATTGTACCCAAATCTACCTAAGAAATGCAGATATATACTTAAAACACCTTCTTTTGGGACAAATAATTGGTTTTCGCCCTTGATTTACGGAAGATTATAGCCAAAACATGCATTTTCATAACTTAGCGAACTGAAGTCTACATTAAAACTGCAGATAACTACTTAAAAATTCACTTCCTTGAATTGATAATAGGTTTTTCTTTGTCATTTTAAACAGATTCCAGTCAAAATCGGCTTCTTCGATTCATATCGTATCTAAAACCGCATCAAAACTGCAAATATCGGTTTAAACTATCATTTTTTGATACAAACATTTATATATTCATGTCAATATCTTTCAAATTCTAGTCAAAATCGGCGTCTTTGGGCATTTTAGTAACGAAAACCTTAATAAACTATTAGATTTCGACGTAAGCCAACCTTTCTTAGTCAAATAGTTGCCGATTTCGATAAAATCTTATTCAGAATCTGCTTTTTCGCCTCTTATTGTACCCAAATCTACCTTAGAAATGCAGATATGTACTTAAAACACCTACTTTTGGGACAAATAATTGGTTTTCGCCCTTGATTTACGGAAGATTATAGCCAAAACATGCATTTTCATAACTTAGCGAACTGAAATCTACATTAAAACTGCAGATAACTACTTAAAAATTCACTTCCTTGAATTGATAATAGGTTTTTCTTTGTCATTTTAAACAGATTCCAGTCAAAATCGGCTTCTTCGATTCATATCGTATCTAAAACCGCATCAAAACTGCAAATATCAGTTTAAACTATCATTTTTTGATACAAACAGTTATATATTCATGTCAATATCTTTTAAATTCTAGTCAAAATCGGCGTCTTTGGGCATTTTAGTAACGAAAACCTTAATAAACTATTAGATTTCGACGTAAGGCAACCCTTCTGAGTCAAATAGTTGCCGATTTCGATAAAATCTTAGTCAGAATCTGCTTTTTCGCCTCCTATTGTACCCAAATCTACCTAAGAAATGCAGATATATACTTAAAACACCTTCTTTTGGGACAAATAATTGGTTTTCGCCCTTGATTTACGGAAGATTATAGCCAAAACATGCATTTTCATAACTTAGCGAACTGAAGTCTACATTAAAACTGCAGATAACTACTTAAAAATTCACTTCCTTGAATTGATAATAGGTTTTTCTTTGTCATTTTAAACAGATTCCAGTCAAAATCGGCTTCTTCGATTCATATCGTATCTAAAACCGCATCAAAACTGCAAATATCAGTTTAAACTATCATTTTTTGATACAAACAGTTATATATTCATGTCAATATCTTTCAAATTCTAGTCAAAATCGGCGTCTTTGGGCATTTTAGTAACGAAAACCTTAATAAACTATTAGATTTCGACGTAAGGCAACCTTTCTGAGTCAAATAGTTGCCGATTTCGATAAAATCTTAGTCAGAATCTGCTTTTCGCCTCTTATTGTACCCAAATCTACCTTAGAAATGCAGATATATACTTAAAACACCTTCTTTTGGGACAAATAATTGGTTTTCGCCCTTGATTTACGGAAGATTATAGCCAAAACATGCATTTTCATAACTTAGCGAACTGAAATCTACATTAAAACTGCAGATAACTACTTAAAAATTCACTTCCTTGAATTGGTAATAGGTTTTTCTTTGTCATTTTAAACAGATTCCAGTCAAAATCGGCTTCTTCGATTCATATCGTATCTAAAATACCATCAAAACTGCAAATATCAGTTTAAACTATCATTTTTTGATACAAACAGTTATATATTCATGTCAATATCTTTCAAATTCTAGTCAAAATCGGCGTCTTTGAAAATTTTAGTAACGAAAACCTTAATAAACTATTAGATTTCGACGTAAGGCAACCTTTCTGAGTCAAATAGTTGCCGATTTCGATAAAATCTTAGTCAGAATCTGCTTTTTCGCCTCTTATTGTACCCAAATCTACCTTAGAAGTGCAGATATATACTTAAAACACCTTCTTTTGGGACAAATAATTGGTTTTCGCCCTTGATTTACGGAAGATTATAGCCAAAACATGCATTTTCATAACTTAGCGAACTGAAATCTACATTAAAACTGCAGATAACTACTTAAAAATTCACTTCCATGAATTGATAATAGGTTTTTCTTTGTCATTTTAAACAGATTCCAGTCAAAATCGGCTTCTTCGATTCATATCGTATCTAAAACCGCATCAAAACTGCAAATATCAGTTTAAACTATCATTTTTTGATACAAACAGTTATATATTCATGTCAATATCTTTCAAATTCTAGCCAAAATCGGCGTCTTTGGGCATTTTAGTAACGAAAACCTTAATAAACTATTAGATTTCGACGTAAGGCAACCTTTCTGAGTCAAATAGTTGCCGATTTCGATAATATCTTAGTCAGAATCTGCTTTTTCGCCTCTTATTGTACCCAAATCTACCTTAGAAATGCAGATATATACTTAAAACACCTTCTTTTGGGACAAATAATTGGTTTTCGCCCTTGATTTACTTAAGATTATAGCCAAAACATGCATTTTCATAACTTAGCGAACTGAAATCTACATTAAAACTGCAGTTAACTACTTAAAAATTCACTTCCTTGAATTGATAATAGGTTTTTCTTTGTCATTTTAAACAGATTCCAGTCAAAATCGGCTTCTTCGATTCATATCGCATCTAAAACCGCATCAAAACTGCAAATATCAGTCTAAACTATCATTTTTTGATACAAACAGTTATATATTCATGTCAATATCTTTCAATTTCTAGTCAAAATCGGCGTCTTTGGGCATTTTAGTAACGAAAACCTTAATAAACTATTAGATTTCGACGTAAGGCAACCTTTCTGAGTCAAATAGTTGCCGATTTCGATAAAATCTTAGTCAGAATCTGCTTTTTCGCCTCTTATTGTACCCAAATCTACCTTAGAAATGCAGATATATACTTAAAACACCTTCTTTTGGGACAAATAATTGGTTTTCGCCCTTTATTTACGGAAGATTATAGCCAAAACATGCATAAAATGCCCAAAGACGCCGATTTTGACTAGAATTTGAAAGATATTGACATGAATATATAACTGTTTGTATCAAAAAATGATAGTTTAAACTGATATTTGCAGTTTTGATGCGGTTTTAGATACGATATGAATCGAAGAAGCCGATTTTGACTGGAATCTGTTTAAAATGACAAAGAAAAACCTATTATCAATTCAAGGAAGTGAATTTTTAAGTAGTTATCTGCAGTTTTAATGTAGATTTCAGTTCGCTAAGTTATGAAAATGCTTGTTTTGGCTATAATCTTCCGTAAATCAAGGGCGAAAACCAATTATTTGTCCCAAAAGAAGGTGTTTTAAGTATATATCTGCATTTCTAAGGTAGATTTGGGTACAATAAGAGGCGAAAAAGCAGATTCTGACTAAGATTTTATCGAAATCGGCAACTATTTGACTCAGAAAGGGCGCCATACGTCGACATCTAATAGTTTATTAAGGTTTTCGTTACTAAAATGCCCAAAGACGCCGATTTTGACTAGAATTTGAAAGATATTGACATGAATATATAACTGTTTGTATCAAAAAATGATAGTTTAAACTGATATTTGCAGTTTTGATGCGGTTTTAGATACGATATGAATCGAAGAAGCCGATTTTGACTAGAATCTGTTTAAAATGACAAAGAAAAACCTATTATCAATTCAAGGAAGTGAATTTTTAAGTAGTTATCTGCAGTTTTAATGTAGATTTCAGTTTGCTAAGCTATGAAAATGCATGTTTTGCCTATAATCTTCCATAAATCTAGGGCGACAATCAATTATTTTTCCCAAAAGAAGGTGTTTTAAGTATATATCTGCATTTCTAAGGTAGATTTGGGTACAATAGGAGGCGAAAAAGCAGATTCTGACTAAGATTTTATCGAAATCGGCAACTATTTGACTCAGAAAGGTTGCCTTACGTCGAAATCTAATAGTTTATTAAGGTTTTCGTTACAAAAATGCCCAAAGACGCCGATTTTGACTAGAATTTGAAAGATATTGACATGAATATATAACTGTTTGTATCAAAAAATGATAGTTTAAACTGATATTTGCCGTTTTGATGCGGTTTTAGATACGATATGAATCGAAGAAGCCGATTTTGACTGGAATCTGTTTAAAATGACAAAGAAAAACCTATTATCAATTTTAAGGAAGTGAATTTTTAAGTAGTTATCTGCAGTTTTAATGTAGATTTCAGTTCGCTAAGTTATGAAAATGCATGTTTTGGCTATAATCTTCCGTAAATCAAGGGCGAAAACCAATTATTTGTCCCAAAAGAAGGTGTTTTAAGTATATATCTGCATTTCTAAGGTAGATTTGGGTACAATAAGAGGCGAAAAAGCAGATTCTGACTAAGATATTATCGAAATCGGCAACTATTTGACTCAGAAAGGTTGCCTTACGTCGAAATCTAATAGTTTATTAAGGTTTTCGTTACTAAAATGCCCAAAGACGCCGATTTTGACTAGAATTTGAAAGATATTGACATGAATATATAACTGTTTGTATCAAAAAATGATAGTTTAAACTGATATTTGCAGTTTTGATGCGGTTTTAGATACGATATGAATCGAAGAAGCCGATTTTGACTAGAATCTGTTTAAAATGACAAAGAAAAACCTATTATCAATTCAAGGAAGTGAATTTTTAAGTAGTTATCTGCAGTTTTAATGTAGATTTCAGTTTGCTAAGCTATGAAAATGCATGTTTTGCCTATAATCTTCCATAAATCTAGGGCGACAATCAATTATTTTTCCCAAAAGAAGGTGTTTTAAGTATATATCTGCATTTCTAAGGTAGATTTGGGTACAATAGGAGGCGAAAAAGCAGATTCTGACTAAGATTTTATCGAAATCGGCAACTATTTGACTCAGAAAGGTTGCCTTACGTCGAAATCTAATAGTTTATTAAGGTTTTCGTTACAAAAATGAACAAAGACGCCGATTTTGACTAGAATTTGAAAGATATTGACATGAATATATAACTGTTTGTATCAAAAAATGATAGTTTAAACTGATATTTGCCGTTTTGATGCGGTTTTAGATACGATATGAATCGAAGAAGCCGATTTTGACTGGAATCTGTTTAAAATGACAAAGAAAAACCTATTATCAATTTTAAGGAAGTGAATTTTTAAGTAGTTATCTGCAGTTTTAATGTAGATTTCAGTTCGCTAAGTTATGAAAATGCATGTTTTGGCTATAATCTTCCGTAAATCAAGGGCGAAAACCAATTATTTGTCCCAAAAGAAGGTGTTTTAAGTATATATCTGCATTTCTAAGGTAGATTTGGGTACAATAAGAGGCGAAAAAGCAGATTCTGACTAAGATATTATCGAAATCGGCAACTATTTGACTCAGAAAGGTTGCCTTACGTCGAAATCTAATAGTTTATTAAGGTTTTCGTTACTAAAATGCCCAAAGACGCCGATTTTGACTAGAATTTGAAAGATATTGACATGAATATATAACTGTTTGTATCAAAAAAAGATAGTTTAAACTGATATTTGCCGTTTTGATGCGGTTTTAGATACGATATGAATCGAAGAAGCCGATTTTGACTGGAATCTGTTTAAAATGACAAAGAAAAACCTATTATCAATTCAAGGAAGTGAATTCTTAAGTAGTTATCTGCAGTTTTAATGTAGATTTCAGTTCGCTAAGTTATGGAAATGCATGTTTTGGCTATAATCTTCCGCAAATCAAGGGCGAAAACCAATTATTTGTCCCAAAAGAAGGTGTTTTAAGTATATATCTGCATTTCTAAGGTAGATTTGGGTACAATAAGAGGCGAAAAAGCAGATTCTGACTAAGATTTTATCGAAATCGGCAACTATTTGACTCAGAAATGTTGCCTTACGTCGAAATCTAATAGTTAATTAAGGTTTTCGTTACTAAAATGCCCAAAGACGCCGATTTTGACTAGAATTTGAAAGATATTGACATGAATATATAACTGTTGGTATCAAAAAATGATAGTTTAAACTGATATTTGCAGTTTTGATGCGGTTTTAGGTACGATATGAGTCGAAGTAGCCGATTTTGACTGGAATCTGTTTAAAATGACAAAGAAAAACCTATTATCAATTCAAGGAAGTGAATTTTTAAGTAGTTATCTGCAGTTTTAATGTAGATTTCAGTTCGCTAAGTTATGAAAATGCATGTTTTGGCTATAATCTTCCGTAAATCAAGGGCAAAAACCAATTATTTGTCCCAAAAGAAGGTGTTTTAAGTATATATCTGCATTTCTAAGGTAGATTTGGGTACAATAAGAGGCGAAAAAGCAGATTCTGACTAAGATTGTACCCAAATCTACCTTAGAAATGCAGATATATACTTAAAACACCTTCTTTTGGGACAAATAATTGGTTTTCGCCCCTGATTTACGGAAGATTATAGCCAAAACATGCATTTTCATAACTTAGCGAACTGAAATCTACATTAAAACTGCAGATAACTACTTAAAAATTCACTTCCTTGAATTGATAATAGGTTTTTCTTTGTCATTTTAAACAGATTCCAGTCAAAATCGGCTTCTTCGATTCATATCGTATCTAAAACCGCAAAAACTGCAAATATCAGTTTAAACTATCATTTTTTGATACAAACAGTTATATATTCATGTCAATATCTTTCAAATTCTAGTCAAAATCGGCGTCTTTGGGCATTTTAGTAACGAAAACCTTAATAAACTATTAGATTTCGACGTAAGGCAACCTTTCTGAGTCAAATAGTTGCCGATTTCGATAAAATCTTAGTCAGAATCTGCTTTTTGGCCTCTTATTGTACCCAAATCTACCTTAGAAATGCAGAGATATACTTAAAACACCTTCTTTTGGGACAAATAATTGGTTTTCGCCCTTGATTTACGGAAGATTATAGCCAAAACATGCATAAAATGCCCAAAGACGCCGATTTTGACTAGAATTTGAAAGATATTGACATGAATATATAACTGTTTGTATCAAAAAATGATAGTTTAAACTGATATTTGCAGTTTTGATGCGGTTTTGTTTGCACCCAAATCTACCTTAGAAATGCAGATATATACTTAAAACACCTTCTTTTGGGACAAATAATTGGTTTTCGCCCTTGATTTACTTAAGATTATA
Organism: Cylas formicarius; assembly: GCF_029955315.1. Classification (NCBI taxonomy): domain Eukaryota; kingdom Metazoa; phylum Arthropoda; class Insecta; order Coleoptera; family Brentidae; genus Cylas; species Cylas formicarius. Next base: position 20,910,093 of record NW_026844352.1, on the reverse strand, counting down.
GCCAAAACATGCATTTTCATAACTTAGCGAACTGAAATCTACATTAAAACTGCAGATAACTACTTAAAAATTCACTTCCTTGAATTGATAATAGGTTTTTCTTTGTCATTTTAAACAGATTCCAGTCAAAATCGGCTTCTTCGACTCATATCGTACCTAAAACCGCATCAAAACTGCAAATATCAGTTTAAACTATCATTTTTTGATACCAACAGTTATATATTCATGTCAATATCTTTCAAATTCTAGTCAAAATCGGCGTCTTTGGGCATTTTAGTAACGAAAACCTTAATAAACTATTAGATTTCGACATAAGGCAACCTTTCTGAGTCAAATAGTTGCCGATTTCGATAAAATCTTAGTCAGAATCTGCTTTTTCGCCTCTTATTGTACCCAAATCTACCTTAGAAATGCAGATATATACTTAAAACACCTTCTTTTGGGACAAATAATTGGTTTTCGCCCTTGATTTACGGAAGATTATAGCCAAAACATTCCTATTTCATAGCTTAGCGAACTGAAATCTACATTAAAACTGCAGATAACTACTTAAAAATTCACTTCCTTGAATTGATAATTGGTTTTTCTTTGTCATTTTAAACAGATTCCAGTCAAAATCGGCTTCTTCGACTCATATCGTACCTAAAACCGCATCAAAACTGCAAATATCAGTTTAAACTATCATTTTTTGATACAAACAGTTATATATTCATGTCAATATCTTTCAAATTCTAGTCAAAATCGGCGTCTTTGGGCATTTTAGTAAAGAAAACCTTAATAAACTATTAGATTTCGACGTAAGGCAACCTTTCTGAGTCAAATATTTGCCGATTTCGATAAAATCTTAGTCAGAATCTGCTTTTTCGCCTCTTATTGTACCCAAATCTACCTTAGAAATGCAGATATATACTTAAAACACCTTCTTTTGGGACAAATAATTGGTTTTCGCCCTTGATTTAGTGAAGAGTATAGGCAAAACATGCATTTTCATAACTTAGCGAACTGAAATCTACATTAAAACTGCAGATAACTACTTAAAAATTCACTTCCTTGAATTGATAATAGGTTTTTCTTTGTCATTTTAAACAGATTCCAGTCAAAATCGGCTTCTTCGATTCATGTCGTATCTAAAACCGCATCAAAACTGCAAATATCAGTTTAAACTATCATTTTTTGATACAAACAGTTATATATTCATGTCAATATCTTTCAAATTCTAGTCAAAATCGGCGTCTTTGGGAATTTTATGCATGTTTTGGCTATAATCTTCCGTAAATCAAGGGCGAAAACCAATTATTTGTCCCAAAAGAAGGTGTTTTAAGTATATATCTGCATTTCTAAGGTAGATTTGGGTACAATAAGAGGCGAAAAAGCAGATTCTGACTAAGATTTTATCGAAATCGGCAACTATTTGACTCAGAAAGGTTGCCTTACGTCGAAATCTAATAGTTTATTAAGGTTTTCGTTAATAAAATGCCCAAAGACGCCGATTTTGACTAGAATTTGAAAGATATTGACATGAATATATAACTGTTTGTATCAAAAAATGATAGTTTAAACTGATATTTGCAGATTTACGGAAGATTATAGCCAAAACATGCATTTTCATAACTTAGCGAACTGAAATCTACATTAAAACTGCAGATAACTACTTAAAAATTCACTTCCTTGAATTGACAATAGGTTTTTCTTTGTCATTTTAAACAGATTCCAGTCAAAATCGGCTTCTTCGATTCATATCGTATCTAAAACCGCATCAAAACTGCAAATATCAGTTTAAACTATCATTTTTTGATACAAACAGTTATATATTCATGTCAATATCTTTCAAATTCTAGTCAAAATCGGCGAATTTGGGCATTTTAGTAGCGAAAACCTTAATAAACTATTAGATTTCGACGTAAGGCAACCTTTTTGAGTCAAATAGTTGCCGATTTCGATAAAATCTTAGTCAGAATCTGCTTTTTCGCCTCTTATTGTACCCAAATCTACCTTAGAAATGCAGATATATACTTAAAACACCTTCTTTTGGGACAAATAATTGGTGTTCGCCCTTGATTTACGGAAGATTATAGCCAAAACATGCATTTTCATAACTTAGCGAACTGAAATCTACATTAAAACTGCAGATAACTACTTAAAAATTCACTTCCTTGAATTGATAATAGGTTTTTCTTTGTCATTTTAAACAGATTCCAGTCAAAATCGGCTTCTTCGATTCATATCGTATCTAAAACCGCATCAAAACTGCAAATATCAGTTTAAACTATCATTTTTTGATACAAACAGTTATATATTCATGTCAATATCTTTCAAATTCTAGTCAAAATCGGCGTCTTTGGGCATTTTATGCATGTTTTGGCTATAATCTTCCGTAAATCAAGGGCAAAAACCAATTATTTGTCCCAAAGGAAGGTGTTTCAAGTATATATCTGCATTTCTAAGGTAGATTTGGGTACAATAAGAGGCGAAAAAGCAGATTCTGACTAAGATTTTATCGAAATCGGCAACTATTTGACTCAGAAAAGTTGGCTTACGTCGAAATCTAATAGTTTATTAAGGTTTTCGTTACTAAAATGCCCAAAGACGCCGATTTTGACTAGAATTTGAAAGATATTGACATGAATATATAACTGTTTGTATCAAAAAATGATAGTTTAAACTGATATTTGCAGTTTTGATGCGGTTTTAGATACGATATGAATCGAAGAAGCCGATTTTGACTGGAATCTGTATAAAATGACAAAGAAAAACCTATTATCAATTCAAGGAAGTGAATTTTTAAGTAGTTATCTGCAGTTTTAATGTAAGTGAATTTTTAAGTAGTTATCTGCAGTTTTAATGTAGATTTCAGTTCGCTAAGTTATGAAAATGCACGTTTTGGCTATAATCTTCCGTAAATCAAGGGCGAAAACCAATTATTTATCCCAAAAGAAGGTGTTTTAAGTATATATCTGCATTTCTAAGGTAGATTTGGGTACAATAAGAGGCGAAAAAGCAGATTCTGACTAAGATTTTATCGAAATCGGCAACTATTTGACTCAGAAAGGTTGCCTTACGTCGAAATCTAATAGTTTATTAAGGTTTTCGTTACTAAAATGCCCAAAGACGCCGATTTTGACTAGAATTTGAAAGATATTGACATGAATATATAACTGTTTGTATCAAAAAATGATAGTATAAACTGATATTTGCAGTTTTGATGCGGTTTTAGATACGATATGAATCGAAGAAGCCGATTTTGACTGGAATCTGTTTAAAATGACAAAGAAAAACCTATTATCAATTCAAGGAAGTGAATTTTTAAGTAGTTATCTGCAGTTTTAATGTAGATTTCAGTTCGCTAAGTTATGAAAATGCATGTTTTGGCTATAATCTTCCGTAAATCAAGGGCGAAAACCAATTATTTGTCCCAAAAGAAGGTGTTTTAAGTATATATCTGCATTTCTAAGGTAGATTTGGGTACATTAAGAGGCGAAAAAGCAGATTCTGACTAAGATTTTATCGAAATCGGCAACTATTTGACTCAGAAAGGTTGCCTTACGTCGAAATCTAATAGTTTATTAAGGTTTTCGTTACTAAAATGCCCAAAGACGCCGATTTTGACTAGAATTTGAAAGATATTGACATGAATATATAACTGTTTGTATCAAAAAATGATAGTTTAAACTGATATTTGCAGATTTACGGAAGATTATAGCCAAAACATGCATTTTCATAACTTAGCGAACTGAAATCTACATTAAAACTGCAGATAACTACTTAAAAATTCACTTCCTTGAATTGATAATAGGTTTTTCTTTGTCATTTTATACAGATTCCAGTCAAAATCGGCTTCTTCGATTCATATCGTATCTAAAACCGCATCAAAACTGCAAATATCAGTTTAAACTATCATTTTTTGATACAAACAGTTATATATTCATGTCAATATCTTTCAAATTCTAGTCAAAATCGGCGAATTTGGGCATTTTAGTAGCGAAAACCTTAATAAACTATTAGATTTCGACGTAAGGCAACCTTTTTGAGTCAAATAGTTGCCGATTTCGATAAAATCTTAGTCAGAATCTGCTTTTTCGCCTCTTATTGTACCCAAATCTACCTTAGAAATGCAGATATATACTTAAAACACCTTCTTTTGGGACAAATAATTGGTGTTCGCCCTTGATTTACGGAAGATTATAGCCAAAACATGCATTTTCATAACTTAGCGAACTGAAATCTACATTAAAACTGCAGATAACTACTTAAAAATTCACTTCCTTGAATTGATAATAGGTTTTTCTTTGTCATTTTAAACAGATTCCAGTCAAAATCGGCTTCTTCGATTCATATCGTATCTAAAACCGCATCAAAACTGCAAATATCAGTTTAAACTATCATTTTTTGATACAAACAGTTATATATTCATGTCAATATCTTTCAAATTCTAGTCAAAATCGGCGTCTTTGGGCATTTTATGCATGTTTTGGCTATAATCTTCCGTAAATCAAGGGCAAAAACCAATTATTTGTCCCAAAGGAAGGTGTTTCAAGTATATATCTGCATTTCTAAGGTAGATTTGGGTACAATAAGAGGCGAAAAAGCAGATTCTGACTAAGATTTTATCGAAATCGGCAACTATTTGACTCAGAAAAGTTGGCTTACGTCGAAATCTAATAGTTTATTAAGGTTTTCGTTACTAAAATGCCCAAAGACGCCGATTTTGACTAGAATTTGAAAGATATTGACATGAATATATAACTGTTTGTATCAAAAAATGATAGTTTAAACTGATATTTGCAGTTTTGATGCGGTTTTAGATACGATATGAATCGAAGAAGCCGATTTTGACTGGAATCTGTATAAAATGACAAAGAAAAACCTATTATCAATTCAAGGAAGTGAATTTTTAAGTAGTTATCTGCAGTTTTAATGTAAGTGAATTTTTAAGTAGTTATCTGCAGTTTTAATGTAGATTTCAGTTCGCTAAGTTATGAAAATGCACGTTTTGGCTATAATCTTCCGTAAATCAAGGGCGAAAACCAATTATTTATCCCAAAAGAAGGTGTTTTAAGTATATATCTGCATTTCTAAGGTAGATTTGGGTACAATAAGAGGCGAAAAAGCAGATTCTGACTAAGATTTTATCGAAATCGGCAACTATTTGACTCAGAAAGGTTGCCTTACGTCGAAATCTAATAGTTTATTAAGGTTTTCGTTACTAAAATGCCCAAAGACGCCGATTTTGACTAGAATTTGAAAGATATTGACATGAATATATAACTGTTTGTATCAAAAAATGATAGTATAAACTGATATTTGCAGTTTTGATGCGGTTTTAGATACGATATGAATCGAAGAAGCCGATTTTGACTGGAATCTGTTTAAAATGACAAAGAAAAACCTATTATCAATTCAAGGAAGTGAATTTTTAAGTAGTTATCTGCAGTTTTAATGTAGATTTCAGTTCGCTAAGTTATGAAAATGCATGTTTTGGCTATAATCTTCCGTAAATCAAGGGCGAAAACCAATTATTTGTCCCAAAAGAAGGTGTTTTAAGTATATATCTGCATTTCTAAGGTAGATTTGGGTACATTAAGAGGCGAAAAAGCAGATTCTGACTAAGATTTTATCGAAATCGGCAACTATTTGACTCAGAAAGGTTGCCTTACGTCGAAATCTAATAGTTTATTAAGGTTTTCGTTACTAAAATGCCCAAAGACGCCGATTTTGACTAGAATTTGAAAGATATTGACATGAATATATAACTGTTTGTATCAAAAAATGATAGTTTAAACTGATATTTGCAGATTTACGGAAGATTATAGCCAAAACATGCATTTTCATAACTTAGCGAACTGAAATCTACATTAAAACTGCAGATAACTACTTAAAAATTCACTTCCTTGAATTGATAATAGGTTTTTCTTTGTCATTTTATACAGATTCCAGTCAAAATCGGCTTCTTCGATTCATATCGTATCTAAAACCGCATCAAAACTGCAAATATCAGTTTAAACTATCATTTTTTGATACAAACAGCTATATATTCATGTCAATATCTTTCAAATTCTAGTCAAAATCGGCGTCTTTGGGCATTTTAGTAACGAAAACCTTAATAAACTATTAGATTTCGACGTAAGCCAACCTTTCTGAGTCAAATAGTTGCCGATTTCGATAAAATCTTAGTCAGAATCTGCTTTTTCGCCTCTTATTGTACCCAAATCTACCTTAGAAATGCAGATATATACTTAAAACACCTTCCTTTGGGACAAATAATTGGGTTTTGCCCTTGATTTACGGAAGATTATAGCCAAAACATGCATAAAATGCCCAAAGACGCCGATTTTGACTAGAATTTGAAAGATGTTGATATGAATATATAACTGTTTGTATCAAAAAATGATAGTTTAAACTGATATTTGCAGTTTTGATGCGGTTTTAGATACGATATGAATCGAAGAAGCCGATTTTGACTGGAATCTGTTTAAAATGACAAAGAAAAACCTATTATCAATTCAAGGAAGTGAATTTTTAAGTAGTTATCTGCAGTTTTAATGTAGATTTCAGTTCGCTAAGTTATGAAAATGCATGTTTTGGCTATAATCTTAAGTAAATCAAGGGCCAAAAACCAATTATTTGTCCCAAAAGAAGGTGTTTTAAGTATATATCTGCATTTCTAAGGTAGATTTGGGTACAATAAGAGCCGAAAAAGCAGACTCTGACTAAGATTTTATCGAAATCGGCAATTATTTGACTCAGAAAGGTTGCCTTACGTCGAAATCTAATAGTTTATTAAGGTTTTCGTTACTAAAATGCCCAAAGACGCCGATTTTGACTAGAATTTGAAAGATATTGACATGAATATATAACTGTTTGTATCAAAAAATGATAGTATAAACTGATATTTGCAGTTTTGATGCGGTTTTAGATACGATATGAATCGAAGAAGCCGATTTTGACTGGAATCTGTTTAAAATGACAAAGAAAAACCTATTATCAATTCAAGGAAGTGAATTTTTAAGTAGTTATCTGCAGTTTTAATGTAGATTTCAGTTCGCTAAGTTATGAAAATGCATGTTTTGGCTATATTCTTCCGTAAATCAAGGGCGAAAACCAATTATTTGTCCCAAAAGAAGGTGTTTTAAGTATATATCTGCATTTCTAAGGTAGATTTGGGTACAATAAGAGGCGAAAAAGCAGATTCTGACTAAGATTTTATCGAAATCGGCAACTATTTGACTCAGAAAGGTTGCCTTACGTCGAAATCTAATAGTTTATATAGGTTTTCGTTACTAAAATGCCCAAAGACGCCGATTTTGACTAGAATTTAAAAGATATTGACATGAATATATAACTGTTTGTATCAAAAAATGATAGTTTAAACTGATATTTGCAGTTTTGATGCGGTTTTAGATATGATATGAATCGAAGAAGCCGATTTTGACTGGAATCTGTTTAAAATGACAAAGAAAAACCTATTATCAATTCAAGGAAGTGAATTTTTAAGTAGTTATCTGCAGTTTTAATGTAGATTTCAGTTCGCTAAGTTATGAAAATGCATGTTTTGGCTATAATCTTCCGTAAATCAAGGGCGAAAACCAATTATTTGTCCCAAAAGAAGGTGTTTTAAGTATATATCTGCATTTCTAAGGTAGATTTGGGTACAATAAGAGGCAAAAAGCAGATTCTGACTAAGATTGTACCCAAATCTACCTTAGAAATGCAGATATATACTTAAAACACCTTCTTTTGAAACAAATAATTGGTTTTCGCCCTTGATTTACGGAAGATTATAGCCAAAACATTCATTTTCATAACTTAGCGAACTGAAATCTACATTAAAACTGCAGATAACTACTTAAAAATTCACTTCCTTGAATTGATAATAGGTTTTTCTTTGTCATTTTAAACAGATTCCAGTCAAAATCCGCTTCTTCGATTCATATCGTATCTAAAACCGCATTAAAACTGCAAATATCAGTTTAAACTATCATTTTTTGATACAAACAGTTATATATTCATGTCAATATCTTTCAAATTCTAGTCAAAATCGGCGTCTTTGGGCATTTTAGTAACGAAAACCTTAATAAACTATTAGATTTCGACGTAAGGCAACCTTTCTGAGTCAAATAGTTGCCGATTTCGATAAAATCTTAGTCAGAATCTGCTTTTTCGCCTCTTATTGTACCCAAATCTACCTTAGAAATGCAGATATATACTTAAAACACCTTCTTTTGGGACAAATAATTGGTTTTCGCCCTTGATTTACGGAAGATTATAGCCAAAACATGCATTTTCATAACTTAGCGAACTGAAATCTACATTAAAACTGCAGATAACTACTTAAAAATTCACTTCCTTGAATTGATAATAGGTTTTTTTTTGTCATTTTAAACAGATTCCAGTCAAAATCGGCTTCTTCGATTCATATCGTATCTAAAACCGCATCAAAACTGCAAATATCAGTTTAAACTATCATTTTTTGATACAAACAGTTATATATTCATGTCAATATCTTTCAAATTCTAGTCAAAATCGGCGTCTTTGGGCATTTTATGCATGTTTTGGCTATAATCTTCCGTAAATCAAGGGCGAAAACCAATTATTTGTCCCAAAAGAAGGTGTTTTAAGTATATATCTGCATTTCTAAGGTAGATTTGGGTACAATAAGAGGCGAAAAAGCAGATTCTGACTAAGATTTTATCGAAATCGGCAACTATTTGACTCAGAAAGGTTGCCTTACGTCGAAATCTAATAGTTTATTAAGGTATTCGTTACTAAAATGCCCAAAGACGCCGATTTTGACTAGATTTGAAAGATATTTGAAATGAATATATAACTGTTTGTATCAAAAAATGATAGTTTAAACTGATATTTGCAGTTTTGATGCGGTTTTAGATACGATATGAATCAAAGAAACCGATTTTGACTGGAATCTGTTTAAAATGACAAAGAAAAACCTATTATCAATTCAAGGAAGTGAATTTTTAAGTAGTTATCTGCAGTTTTAATGTAGATTTCAGTTCGCTAAGTTATGAAAATGCACGTTTTGGCTATAATCTTCCGTAAATCAAGGGCGAAAACCAATTATTTGTCCCAAAAGAAGGTGTTTTAAGTATATATCTGCATTTCTAAGGTAGATTTGGGTACAATAAGAGGCGAAAAAGCAGATTCTGACTAAGATTTTATCGAAATCGGCAACTATTTGACTCAGAAAGGTTGCCTTACGTCGAAATCTAATAGTTTATATAGGTTTTCGTTACTAAAATGCCCAAAGACGCCGATTTTGACTAGAATTTAAAAGATATTGACATGAATATATAACTGTTTGTATCAAAAAATGATAGTTTAAACTGATATTTGCAGTTTTGATGCGGTTTTAGATATGATATGAATCGAAGAAGCCGATTTTGACTGGAATCTGTTTAAAATGACAAAGAAAAACCTATTATCAATTCAAGGAAGTGAATTTTTAAGTAGTTATCTGCAGTTTTAATGTAGATTTCAGTTCGCTAAGTTATGAAAATGCATGTTTTGGCTATAATCTTCCGTAAATCAAGGGCGAAAACCAATTATTTGTCCCAAAAGAAGGTGTTTTAAGTATATATCTGCATTTCTAAGGTAGATTTGGGTACAATAAGAGGCAAAAAGCAGATTCTGACTAAGATTGTACCCAAATCTACCTTAGAAATGCAGATATATACTTAAAACACCTTCTTTTGAAACAAATAATTGGTTTTCGCCCTTGATTTACGGAAGATTATAGCCAAAACATTCATTTTCATAACTTAGCGAACTGAAATCTACATTAAAACTGCAGATAACTACTTAAAAATTCACTTCCTTGAATTGATAATAGGTTTTTCTTTGTCATTTTAAACAGATTCCAGTCAAAATCCGCTTCTTCGATTCATATCGTATCTAAAACCGCATTAAAACTGCAAATATCAGTTTAAACTATCATTTTTTGATACAAACAGTTATATATTCATGTCAATATCTTTCAAATTCTAGTCAAAATCGGCGTCTTTGGGCATTTTAGTAACGAAAACCTTAATAAACTATTAGATTTCGACGTAAGGCAACCTTTCTGAGTCAAATAGTTGCCGATTTCGATAAAATCTTAGTCAGAATCTGCTTTTTCGCCTCTTATTGTACCCAAATCTACCTTAGAAATGCAGATATATACTTAAAACACCTTCTTTTGGGACAAATAATTGGTTTTCGCCCTTGATTTACGGAAGATTATAGCCAAAACATGCATTTTCATAACTTAGCGAACTGAAATCTACATTAAAACTGCAGATAACTACTTAAAAATTCACTTCCTTGAATTGATAATAGGTTTTTTTTTGTCATTTTAAACAGATTCCAGTCAAAATCGGCTTCTTCGATTCATATCGTATCTAAAACCGCATCAAAACTGCAAATATCAGTTTAAACTATCATTTTTTGATACAAACAGTTATATATTCATGTCAATATCTTTCAAATTCTAGTCAAAATCGGCGTCTTTGGGCATTTTATGCATGTTTTGGCTATAATCTTCCGTAAATCAAGGGCGAAAACCAATTATTTGTCCCAAAAGAAGGTGTTTTAAGTATATATCTGCATTTCTAAGGTAGATTTGGGTACAATAAGAGGCGAAAAAGCAGATTCTGACTAAGATTTTATCGAAATCGGCAACTATTTGACTCAGAAAGGTTGCCTTACGTCGAAATCTAATAGTTTATTAAGGTATTCGTTACTAAAATGCCCAAAGACGCCGATTTTGACTAGAATTTGAAAGATATTGAAATGAATATATAACTGTTTGTATCAAAAAATGATAGTTTAAACTGATATTTGCAGTTTTGATGCGGTTTTAGATACGATATGAATCAAAGAAACCGATTTTGACTGGAATCTGTTTAAAATGACAAAGAAAAACCTATTATCAATTCAAGGAAGTGAATTTTTAAGTAGTTATCTGCAGTTTTAATGTAGATTTCAGTTCGCTAAGTTATGAAAATGCACGTTTTGGCTATAATCTTCCGTAAATCAAGGGCGAAAACCAATTATTTATCCCAAAAGAAGGTGTTTTAAGTATATATCTGCATTTCTAAGGTAGATTTGGGTACAATAAGAGGCGAAAAAGCAGATTCTGACTAAGATTTTATCGAAATCGGCAACTATTTGACTCAGAAAGGTTGCCTTACGTCGAAATCTAATAGTTTATTAAGGTTTTCGTTACTAAAATGCCCAAAGACGCCGATTTTGACTAGAATTTGAAAGATATTGACATGAATATATAACTGTTTGTATCAAAAAATGATAGTTTAAACTGATATTTGCAGATTTACGGAAGATTATAGCCAAAACATGCATTTTCATAACTTAGCGAACTGAAATCTACATTAAAACTGCAGATAACTACTTAAAAATTCACTTCCTTGAATTGATAATAGGTTTTTCTTTGTCATTTTATACAGATTCCAGTCAAAATCGGCTTCTTCGATTCATATCGTATCTAAAACCGCATCAAAACTGCAAATATCAGTTTAAACTATCATTTTTTGATACAAACAGTTATATATTCATGTCAATATCTTTCAAATTCTAGTCAAAATCGGCGTCTTTGGGCATTTTAGTATCGAAAACCTTAATAAACTATTAGATTTCGACGTAAGCCAACCTCTCTGAGTCAAATAGTTGCCGATTTCGATAAAATCTTAGTCAGAATCTGCTTTTTCGCCTCTTATTGTACCCAAATCTACCTTAGAAATGCAGATATATACTTAAAACACCTTCCTTTGGGACAAATAATTGGGTTTTGCCCTTGATTTACGGAAGAGTATAGCCAAAACATGCATAAAATGCCCAAAGACGCCGATTTTGACTAGAATTTGAAAGATATTGACATGAATATATAACTGTTTGTATCAAAAAATGATAGTTTAAACTGATATTTGCATTTTTGATGCGGTTTAAGATACGATATGAATCGAAGAAGCCGATTTTGACTGGAATCTGTTTAAAATGACAAAGAAAAACCTATTATCAATTCAAGGAAGTGAATTTTTAAGTAGTTATCTGCAGTTTTAATGTAGATTTCAGTTTGCTAAGTTATGAAAATGCATGTTTTGGCTATAATCTTCCGTAAATCAAGGGCGAAAACCAATTATTTGTCCCAAAAGAAGGTGTTTTAAGTATATATCTGCATTTCTAAGGTAGATTTGGGTACAATAAGAGGCGAAAAAGCAGATTCTGACTAAGATTTTATCGAAATCGGCAACTATTTGACTCAGAAAGGTTTCCTTACGTCGAAATCTAATAGTTTATTAAGGTTTTCGTTACTAAAATGCCCAAAGACGCCGATTTTGACTAGAATTTGAAAGATATTGACATGAATATATAACTGTTTGCATCAAAAAATTATAGTTTAAACTGATATTTGCAGTTTTGATGCGGTTTTAGATACGATATGAATCGAAGAAGCCGATTTTGACTGGAATCTGTTTAAAATGACAAAGAAAAACCTATTATCAATTCAAGGAAGTGAATTTTTAAGTAGTTATCTGCAGTTTTAATGTAGATTTCAGTTCGCTAAGTTATGAAAATGCATGTTTTGGCTATAATCTTCCGTAAATCAAGGGCGAAAACCAATTAATTGTCCCAAAAGAAGGTGTTTTAAGTATATATCTGCATTTCTAAGGTAGATTTGGGTACAATAAGAGGCGAAAAAGCAGATTCTGACTAAGATTTTATCGAAATCGGCAACTATTTGACTCAGAAAGGTTGCCTTACGTCGAAATATAATAGTTTATTAAGGTTTTCGTTACTAAAATGCTAAGAGACGCCGATTTTGACTAGAATTTGAAAGATATTGACATGAATATATAACTGTTTGTATCAAAAAATGATAGTTTAAACTGATATTTGCATTTTTGATGCGGTTTAAGATACGATATGAATCGAAGAAGCCGATTTTGACTGGAATCTGTTTAAAATGACAAAGAAAAACCTATTATCAATTCAAGGAAGTGAATTTTTAAGTAGTTATCTGCAGTTTTAATGTAGATTTCAGTTTGCTAAGTTATGAAAATGCATGTTTTGGCTATAATCTTCCGTAAATCAAGGGCGAAAACCAATTATTTGTCCCAAAAGAAGGTGTTTTAAGTATATATCTGCATTTCTAAGGTAGATTTGGGTACAATAAGAGGCGAAAAAGCAGATTCTGACTAAGATTTTATTGAAATCGGCAACTATTTGACTCAGAAAGGTTGCCTTACGTCGAAATCTAATAGTTTATTAAGGTTTTCGTTACTAAAATGCCCAAAGACGCCGATTTTGACTAGAATTTGAAAGATATTGACATGAATATATAACTGTTTGTATCAAAAAATGATAGTTTAAACTGATATTTGCAGTTTTGATGCGGTTTTAGATACGATATGAATCGAAGAAGCCGATTTTGACTGGAATCTGTTTAAAATGACAAAGAAAAACCTATTATCAATTCAAGGAAGTGAATTTTTAAGTAGTTATCTGCATTTTTTGATACAAACAGTTATATATTCATGCCAATATCTTTCAAATTCTAGTCAAAATCGGCGTCTTTGGGCATTTTAGTAACAAAAACCTTAATAAACTATTAGATTTCGACGTAAGGCAACTTTTCTGAGTCAAATAGTTGCCGATTTCGATAAAATCTTAGTCAGAATCTGCTTTTTCGCCTCTTATTGTACCCAAATATACCTTAGAAATGCAGATATATACTTAAAACACCTTCTTTTGGGACAATTAATTGGTTTTCGCCCTTGATTTACGGAAGATTATAGCCAAAACATGCATTTTCATAACTTAGCGAACTGAAATCTACATTAAAACTGCAGATAACTACTTAAAAATTCACTTCCTTGAATTGATAATAGGTTTTTCTTTGTCATTTTAAACAGATTCCAGTCAAAATCGGCTTCTTCGATTCATATCGTATCTAAAACCGCATCAAAACTGCAAATATCAGTTTAAACTATAATTTTTTGATGCAAACAGTTATATATTCATGTCAATATCTTTCAAATTCTAGTCAAAATCGGCGTCTTTGGGCATTTTAGTAACGAAAACCTTAATAAACTATTAGATTTCGACGTAAGGAAACCTTTCTGAGTCAAATAGTTGCCGATTTCGATAAAATCTTAGTCAGAATCTGCTTTTTCGCCTCTTATTGTACCCAAATCTACCTTAGAAATGCAGATATATACTTAAAACACCTTCTTTTGGGACAAATAATTGGTTTTTGCCCTTGATTTACGGAAGATTATAGCCAAAACATGCATTTTCATAACTTAGCGAACTGAAATCTGCATTAAAACTGCAGATAACTACTTAAAAATTCACTTCCTTGAATTGATAATAGGTTTTTCTTTGTCATTTTAAACAGATTCCAGTCAAAATCGGCTTCTTCGATTCATATCGTATCTAAAACCGCATCAAAACGGCAAATATCAGCTTAAACTATCTTTTTTTGATACAAACAGTTATATATTCATGTCAATATCTTTCAAATTCTAGTCAAAATCGGCGTCTTTGGGCATTTTAGTAACGAAAACCTTAATTAACTATTAGATTTCGACGTAAGTTGATTTACGGAAGATTATAGCCAAAACATGCATTTTCATAACTTAGCGAACTAAAATCTACATTAAAACTGCAGATAACTACTTAAAAATTCACTTCCTTGAATTGATAATAGGTTTTTCTTTGTCATTTTAAACAGATTCCAGTCAAAATCGGCTTCTTCGATTCATATCGTATCTAAAACAGCATCAAAACTGCAAATATCAGTTTAAACTATCATTTTTTGATACAAACAGTTATATATTCATTTCAATATCTTTCAAATTCTAGTCAAAATCGGCGTCTTTGGGCATTTTAGTAACGAATACCTTAATAAACTATTAGATTTCGACGTAAGGCAACCTTTCTGAGTCAAATAGTTGCCGATTTCGATAAAATCTTAGTCAGAATCTGCTTTTTCGCCTCTTATTGTACCCAAATCTACCTTAGAAATGCAGATATATACTTAAAAAACCTTCTTTTGGGACAAATAATTGGTTTTCGCCCTTGATTTACGGAAGATTATAGCCAAAACATGCATTTTCATAACTTAGCGAACTGAAATCTACATTAAAACTGCAGATAACTACTTAAAAATTCACTTCCTTGAATTGATAATAGGTTTTTCTTTGTCATTTTAAACAGATTCCAGTCAAAATCGGCTTCTTCGATTCATATCGTATCTAAAACCGCATCAAAACTGCAAATATCAGTTTAAACTATCATTTTTTGATACAAACAGTTATATATTCATGTCAATATCTTTCAAATTCTAGTCAAAATCGGCGTCTTTGGGCATTTTAGTAACGAAAACCTTAATAAACTATTAGATTTCGACGTAAGGCAACCTTTCTGAGTCAAATAGTTGCCGATTTCGATAAAATCTTAGTCAGATTCTGCTTTTTGGCCTCTATTGTACCCAAATCTACCTTAGAAATGCAGATATATACTTAAAACACCTTCTTTTGGGACAAATAATTGGTTTTCGCCCTTGATTTACGGAAGATTATAGCCAAAACATGCATAAAATGCCCAAAGACGCCGATTTTGACTATAATTTGAAAGATATTGACATGAATATATAACTGTTTGTATCAAAAAATGATAGTTTAAACTGATATTTGCAGTTTTGATGCGGTTTTAGATACGATATGAATCGAAGAAGCCGATTTTGACTGGAATCTGTTTAAAATGACAAAGAAAAACCTATTATCAATTCAAGGAAGTGAATTTTTAAGTAGTTATTTGCAGTTTTAATGTAGATTTCAGTTCGCTAAGTTATGAAAATGCATGTTTTGGCTATATTTTTCCGTAAATCAAGGGCGAAAACCAATTATTTGTCCCAAAAGAAGGTGTTTTAGGTATATATCTGCATTTCTAAGGTAGATTTGGGTACAATAAGAGGCGAAAAAGCAGATTCTAACTAAGATTTTATCGAAATCGGCAACTATTTGACTCAGAAAGGTTGCCTTACGTCGAAATCTAATAGTTTATTAAGGTTTTCGTTACTAAAATGCCCAAAGACGCCGATTTTAACTAGAATTTGAAAGATATTGATATGAATATATAACTGTTTGTATCAAAAAATGATAGTTTAAACTGATATTTGCAGTTTTGATGCGGTTTTAGGTACGATATGAGTCGAAGAAGCCGATTTTGACTGGAATCTGTTTAAAATGACAAAGAAAAACCTATTATCAATTCAAGGAAGTGAATTTTTAAGTAGTTATCAGCAGTTTTAATATAGATTTCAGTTCGCTAAGTTATGAAAATGCATGTTTTGGCTATAATCTTCCGTAAATCAAGGGCGAAAACCAATTATTTGTCCCAAAAGAAGGTGTTTTAAGTATATATCTGCATTTCTCAGGTAGATTTGGGTACAATAAGAGGCAAAAAAGCAGATTCTGACTAAGATTGTACCCAAATCTACCTTAGAAAAACACCTTCTTTTGGGACAAATAATTGGTTTTCGCCCTTGATTTACGGAAGATTATAGCCAAAACATGCATTTTCATAACTTAGCGAACTAAAATCTACATTAAAACTGCAGATAACTACTTAAAAATTCACTTCCTTGAATTGATAATAGGTTTTTCTTTGTCATTTTAAACAGATTCCAGTCAAAATCGGCTTCTTCGATTCATATCGTATCTAAAACCGCATCAAAACTGCAAATATCAGTTTAAACTATCATTTTTTGATACAAACAGTTATATATTCATGTCAATATCTTTCAAATTCTAGTCAAAATCGGCGTCTTTGGGCATTTTAGTAACGAAAACCTTAATAAACTATTAGATTTCGACGTAAGGCAACCTTTCTGAGTCAAATAGTTGCCGATTTCGATAAAATCTTAGTCAGAATCTGCTTTTTCGCCTCTTATTGTACCCAAATCTACCTTAGAAATGCAGATATATACTTAAAACACCTTCTTTTGGGACAAATAATTGGTTTTCGTCCTTGATTTACGGAAGATTATAGCCAAAACATGCATTTTCATAACTTGGCGAACTGAAATCTACATTAAAACTGCAGATAACTACTTAAAAATTCACTTCCTTGAATTGATAATAGGTTTTTCTTTGTCATTTTAAACAGATTCCAGTCAAAATCGGCTTCTTCGATTCATATCGTATCTAAAACCGCATCAAAACTGCAAATATCAGTTTAAACTATCATTTTTTGATACAAACAGTTATATATTCATGTCAATATCTTTCAAATTCTAGTCAAAATCGGCGTCTTTGGGCATTTTAGTAGCGAAAACCTTAATAAACTATTAGATTTCGACGTAAGGCAACCTTTTTGAGTCAAATAGTTGCCGATTTCGATAAAATCTTAGTCAGAATCTGCTTTTTCGCCTCTTATTGTACCCAAATCTACCTTAGAAATGCAGATATATACTTAAAACACCTTCTTTTGGGACAAATAATTGGTTTTCGCCCTTGATTTACGGAAGATTATAGCCAAAACATGCATTTTCATAACTTAGCGAACTGAAATCTACATTAAAACTGCAGATAACTACTTAAAAATTCACTTCCTTGAATTGATAATAGGTTTTTCTTTGTCATTTTAAACAGATTCCAGTCAAAATCGGCTTCTTCGATTCATATCGTATCTAAAACCGCATCAAAACTGCAAATATCAGTTTAAACTATCATTTTTTGATACAAACAGTTATATATTCATGTCAATATCTTTCAAATTCTAGTCAAAATCGGCGTCTTTGGGCATTTTATGCATGTTTTGGCTATAATCTTCCGTAAATCAAGGGCGAAAACCAATTATTTGTCCCAAAAGAAGGTGTTTTAAGTATATATCTGCATTTCTAAGGTAGATTTGGGTACAATAAGAGGCGAAAAAGCAGATTCTGACTAAGATTTTATCGAAATCGGCAACTATTTGACTCAGAAAGGTTGCCATACGTCGAAATCTAATAGTTTATTAAGGTTTTCGTTACTAAAATGCCCAAAGACGCTTGTTTTGACTAGAATTTGAAAGATATTGACATGAATATATAACTGTTTGTATCAAAAAATGATAGTTTAAACTGATATTTGCAGTTTTGATGCGGTTTTAGGTACGATATGAGTCGAAGAAGCCGATTTTGACTGGAATCTGTTTAAAATGATAAGGAAAAACCTACTATCAATCCAAGAAAGTGAATTTTGTGTGAAGTTGGTGAAGTTACCTGTAGTTTTAATGTAAATTTCATTCCGCTAAGTTATGGCCACGTGGAGACGTCGGGCCAGTTCAAAAACTACAGGTAACTTCACCAACTTCACACAAAATTCACTTTCTTGGATTGATAGTAGGTTTTTCCTTATCATTTTAAACAGATTCCAGTCAAAATCGGCTTCTTCGACTCATATCGTACCTAAAACCGCATCAAAACTGCAAATATCAGTTTAAACTATCATTTTTTGATACATACAGTTATATATTCATGTCAATATCTTTCAAATTCTAGTCAAAATCGGCGTCTTTGGGTATTTTAGTAACGAAAACCTTAATAAACTATTAGATTTCGACGTAAGGCAACCTTTCTGAGTCAAATAGTTGCCGATTTCGATAAAATCTTAGTCAGAATCTGCTTTTTCGCCTCTTATTGTACCCAAATCTACCTTAGAAATGCAGATATATACTTAAAACACCTTCTTTTGGGACAAATAATTGGTTTTCGCCTTTGATTTACGGAAGATTATAGCCAAAACATGCATAAAATGCCCAAAGACGCAATTTTGACTAGAATTTGAAAGATATTGACATGAATATATAACTGTTTGTATCAAGAAATGATAGTTTAAACTGATATTTGCAGTTTTGATGCGGTTTTAGATACGATATGAATCGAAGAAGCCGATTTTGACTAGAATCTGTTTAAAATGACAAAGAAAAACCTATTATCAATTCAAGGAAGTGAATTTTTAAGTAGTTATCTGCAGTTTTAATGTAGATTTCAGTTCGCTAAGTTATGAAAATGCATGTTTTGCCTATAATCTTCCATAAATCAAGGGCGAAAACCAATTATTTGTCCCAAAACAAGGTGTTTTAAGTATATATCTGCATTTCTAAGGTAGATTTGGGTACAATAGGAGGCGAAAAAGCAGATTCTGACTAAGATTTTATCGAAATCGGCAACTATTTGACTCAGAAAGATTGCCTTACGTCGAAATCTAATAGTTTATTAAGGTTTTCGTTACAAAAATGCCCAAAGACGCCGATTTTGACTAGAATTTGAAAGATATTGACATGAATATATAACTGTTTGTATCAAAAAATGATAGTTTAAACTGATATTTGCAGTTTTGATGCGGTTTTAGATACGATATGAATCGAAGAAGCCGATTTTGACTGGAATCTGTTTAAAATGACAAAGAAAAACCTATAATCAATTCAAGGAAGTGAATTTTTAAGTAGTTATCTGCAGTTTTAATGTAGATCTCAGTTCGCTAAGTTATGAAAATGCATGTTTTGGCTATAATCTTCCGTAAATCAAGGGCGAAAACCAATTATTTGTCCCAAAAGAAGGTGTTTTAAGTATATATCTGCATTTCTAAGGTAGATTTGGGTACAATAAGAGGCGAAAAAGCAGATTCTGACTAAGATTGTACCCAAATCTACCTTAGAAATGCAGACATATACTTAAAACACCTTCTTTTGGGACAAATAATTGGTTTTCGCCCTTGATTTACGGAAGATTATAGCCAAAACATGCATTTTCATAACTTAGCGAACTGAAATCTACATTAAAACTGCAGATAACTACTTAAAAATTCACTTCCTTGAATTGATAATAGGTTTTTCTTTGTCATTTTAAACAGATTCCAGTCAAAATCGGCTTCTTCGATTCATATCGTATCTAAAACCGCATCAAAACTGCAAATATCAGTTTAAACTATCATTTTTTGATACAAACAGTTATATATTCATGTCAATATCTTTCAAATTCTAGTCAAACTCGGCGTCTTTGGGCATTTTAGTAACGAAAACCTTAATAAACTATTAGATTTCGACGTAAGGCAACCTTTCTGAGTCAAATAGTTGCCGATTTCGATAAAATCTTAGTCAGAATCTGCTTTTTCGCCTCTTATTGTTCCCAAATCTACCTTAGAAATGCAGATATATACTTAAAACACCTTATTTTGGGACAAATAATTGGTTTTCGCCCTTGATTTACGGAAGATTATAGCCAAAACATGCATTTTCATAACTTAGCGAACTGAAATCTACATTAAAACTGCAGATAACTACTTAAAAATTCACTTCCTTGAATTGATAATAGGTTTTTCTTTGTCATTTTAAACAGATTCCAGTCAAAATCGGCTTCTTCGATTCATATCGTATCTAAAACCGCATCAAAACTGCAAATATCAGTTTAAACTATCATTTTTTGATACAAACAGTTATATATTCATGTCAATATCTTTCAAATTCTAGTCAAAATCGGCGTCTTTGGGCATTTTAGTAACGAAAACCTTAATAAACTATTAGATTTCGACATAAGGCAACCTTTCTGAGTCAAATAGTTGCCGATTTCGATAAAATCTTAGTCAGAATCTGCTTTTTGGCCTCTTATTGTACCCAAATCTACCTTAGAAATGCAGATATATACTTAAAACACCTTCTTTTGGGACAAATAATTGGTTTTCGCCCTTGATTTACGGAAGATTATAGCCAAAACATGCATAAAATGCCCAAAGACGCCGATTTTGACTATAATTTGAAAGATATTGACATGTGTATCAAAAAATGATAGTTTAAACTGATATTTGCAGTTTTCATGCGGTTTTAGATACGATATGAATCGAAGAAGCCGATTTTGACTGGAATATGTTTAAAATGACAAAGAAAAACCTATTATCAATTCAAGGAAGTGAATTTTTAAGTAGTTATTTGCAGTTTTAATGTAGATTTCAGTTCGCTAAGTTATGAAAATGCATGTTTTGGCTATATTTTTCCGTAAATCAAGGGCGAAAACCAATTATTTGTCCCAAAAGAAGGTGTTTTAGGTATATATCTGCATTTCTAAGGTAGATTTGGGTACAATAAGAGGCGAAAAAGCAGATTCTAACTAAGATTTTATCGAAATCGGCAACTATTTGACTCAGAAAGGTTGCCTTACGTCGAAATCTAATAGTTTATTAAGGTTTTCGTTACTAAAATGCCCAAAGACGCCGATTTTAACTAGAATTTGAAAGATATTGATATGAATATATAACTGTTTGTATCAAAAAATGATAGTTTAAACTGATATTTGCAGTTTTGATGCGGTTTTAGGTACGATATGAGTCGAAGAAGCCGATTTTGACTGGAATCTGTTTAAAATGACAAAGAAAAACTTATGTTATCGTGCTATCGTCTATAGCTAGTGGCTTATAATATGTAGTTATTGAAGTCAAAACAATCAAATTAAATGTAAAAACAAAAAAAAAACTTATTTTGAATTTTTAATGCCTGGTCGTTAATAGTAGATTCATTAGAACCCCACATGTTTAAGTTTATAGCCTCTAACTGCTGACTCTGTATATGTATCAAAAAAAGTGTCAAAGAAAAGTAAGTTGAATAACAACTTATTGTTTTTTTTATGGGATGAATTATAAAAAATTAATCAGTTTTGGTTAGTGCATATTTTATTAAATTTAAGTACTCTTGCACCTTTATATAACGTATACGTTACCGTTTATATTACAATTTTCTTACAATGCAAATTTTATATTAACTCTTTGCAAAATTTTTATTGCATCATTTAACCACAGAAAATGGTCAATTTTGTTTTTAAATTATCCTAAGTACAAAACTTTGGAATTATGAAATTGTATGCACTACTAAAATAAGTAATTATTGAAAATTTTCATGACATTTGGTGACTGCCGCTCGAAAATGAATGCTTTGAACTGCCAATGCTTAATTACATTATTTCCGTCAGAGAAAGTTTTAAATATAATATCAATGGGACTGATAGTAGATTTGTTATTTTGAATTTTGGCGCTACATATCTCGTATCTTCCTAGAATGTTTATAATCATAAGATTTACTAATACCAATTGTGTGGACTGTCTTTGAGCGGATATTTGATTTTCGTTTTAGTAAAGTTTCAAGACCGACAGATATATTGCACGACTCCTTGGCCACTGGAAGTAAAGAAAAAGGCAGATATATATATATATATATAATCATGTACAAAATTCTCCAAAACGTATTGGAGATTTCAAAATATTTCAAGCATTCACAAATATTAAACCACACAAATTACTCCACCCTAGAAAAACCAGATGGTTGTCGCTTATGGAGGTAGTAAATAGGCTTCTAGAACAATTACCAGCTCTCAAATTGTATTTTCAAGCTGCAGTTCATGTAGATATATTACTTTCTGTGCAATGAATTCTCTCCAAGGCTCTCGAACCGACAACTGAATTGTACCTGGATTTTTTGAAACTTGCATTACCTATATTTAACGATCTCAATAAAGAAATGCAATCCGAGACTCCGAAATTATATTTACTATACGACAAAATACTGACCGCATACACAACGATCTTGGAATGCTTTGTAGAAGCTGAATATTTGAATCTCACTGAACAAGAAAAAAATGAAGCACAAAATATTTTATACGCAAAAGAAACTAAAATATTAAACCTTGACTTCTCGAGTGAGCAGAAACATTTACCGATGCAACATATATACGTTGGTGGAATGATGCCAAATTTGATCAGAAGAAAGAGAGAAGTAGGAGAAGTAGAGGAAGAACAGCTGAAAAATTTCTACTTAAAGTGTTATATCGAGGCTGCAAAACAGAAAGGTTTCCTTTTGACGACAAAGACCGTCAAGCATTAAAAAGTCTGAAGATGCTAAATCCTAAAGCAATTCTGGATCCTGAAATAAAAAAGAAATTCCCTTCCATTGCAGATTTACATTATTTCTTCCCAAAGATTTGTCCAAATAATAATGGAACTAGATAGAGAATGGCGAATGTTAAGAAATGTCGATTTTTCTTTCGACCAAAACAAAACTCTCGATATTATCGACTTTTGGAAACATGTACAAGAATTAAGAAATGGAGACGAATCTCAAACATTCCCTACATTGTGTGAATTGGTAAAAAAGCTTTTGTGCCTACCACATAGCAGCGCCGCCGTGGAAAGGTTATTTCTTACTATACATATTATGAAAACCAAATTACGCAATAGAATATCGACTACAACTATTAAAGGAGTATTACACACTAAATCCGAAATAACTGATTGCTATTCATTTGAAGCTACAGAAAAGCACATGAAGAAATTCAACAAAAACATGTATGATTTTAAAAATAAAAATGAGTGTGAAAATATTGAAGATGAGGCAATTGAAAATGAAACTGAAAAATAATTTTACTTTGATTTTTGTTTTATGTTGCTGTGATTATAAATATATCAATTTATGTGAGTTCTAGTAACTAAGAAAGTTGTTTATTATTTAATTATAAGAGCAAACTTATGAAATCTGCCTTTTTCTTTACTTCCAGTGGCCAAGGAGTCGTGCAATATATCTGTCGGTCTTGAAACTTTACTAAAACAAAAATCAAATATCCGCTCAAAGACAGTCCACACAATTGGTATTAGTAAATCTTATGATTATAAACATTCTAGGAAGATACGAGATATGTAGCGCCAAAATTCAAAATAACAAATTTACTATCAGTCCCATTGATACTATAATTAAAACTTTCTCTGACGGAAATAATGTAATTAAGCATTGGCAGTTCAAAGCATTCATTTTCGAGCGGCAGTCACCAAATGTCATGAAAATTTTCAATAATTACTTATTTTAGTAGTGCATACAATTTCATAATTCCAAAGTTTTGTACTTAGGATAATTTAGAAACAAAATTGACCATTTTGTGTGGTTAAATGATGCAATAAAAATTTTGCAAAGAGTTAATATAAAATTTGCATTGTAAGAAAATTGTAATATAAACGGTAACGTATACGTTATATAAAGGTGCAAGAGTACTTAAATTTAATAAAATATGCACTAACCAAAACTGATTAATTTTTAATAATTCATCCCATAAAAAAAAAATAAGTTGTTATTCAACTTACTTTTCTTTGACACTTTTTTTGATACATATACAGAGTCAGCAGTTAGAGGCTATAAACTTAAACATGTGGGGTTCTAATGAATCTACTATTAACGACCAGGCATTAAAAATTCAAAATAATTTTTTTTTGTTTTTACATTTAATTTGATTGTTTTGACTTCAATAACTACATATTATAAGCCACTAGCTATAGACGATAGCACGATAACATAAGTTTAATAACGAACTTAGATTTAAAGCATGTGGATAGCGGTAAAAAGGTATTGTTTCCTATAATCGAATTTGGAAAAATAATGATTGTCAACAATTAAATGAAATGCGATAGCAGTAATTTGATAACGTTTAAAAGTCGCACACAACTATCGTAAAGTTTAGTGTTGTGTAGAATGTATTATTGTTAAGCACACCATAAGAAAGCTAATTCATTTTTTTTGCCTTTTAGAAGTTACTTAACGGCTCATTTCATCAATTAATTGTGAAAAGTTTATTTTATGTTTGTCGTGAATTTGAAGTGATTCTGAATAGATAAAATTCCTTTCAAACATTAAAAAAAATCATTATAATATAATAATATATTATCGATCGGTTTGCAACTTTCGATATGTTTTTAAAAAAGGTAAGTCCGAAAGATTAATTTTTTAGAACTAGATTCATATATATCAAAGAGTCCAAAAAATAGATATTCATAAAAATACAATGTGTAAAAACGCACGTATTCACGCCTGGGAGTTAGGGGAAGAGTTTTGAAGTACCAGTTAAGGGGATCACAGATTTTCCTTTTTCTCTAAATAAAATATACAATAAAGGACTATTATTTCCTTTTTACCTTTAGTGATCCAAATGCGATTTACTCCAACTTGTTCATAGTTGAGGATTTTAACTATCTTTGACATAATAAAAAATTTTTTTAAACCTTTGCCATCTCAATAATGAAACATTTTGTTTATATGAACTTTCCTGAAAAGGTACCTATTTGTGTAAAATAGTGAAATAATACTGGTAGCACCCCTTTTGTTCTAGAAATTTTAGAACTCCTTAATTTTTCAAAGAAACTTCTGTCTCTACACCTTGAAATTGCTTCCATCTTGTCCCCATCCGAGTTCGGTACACTTTCAAACATGATTCATGACAAAGCTTTAAATCTTCGTTTATCTTCTACTCAAAATCACATTCAGAAAATTGAAAAACTAACGTCAACACTAGGAAAACCATCAAGCTGTTCTCAGCTACCAAACACTGTAATAAATGTGTCACTGTATAAAAATCAATTGTTTCAAAAGGTTCCACAGTGGCAAGTGTAGGGTTGCTTTCGGCCTCATTGCTATGAGAAGGTTGCGGTGAAGTGTATTTTGTGATGGAACGCTTAACATCTTTAATGTGGACATTATTATTGAGAAGAGCAGAGGAAAGTTGTTTTAATTCTGAATTCAAAATTTTGCAAAGAGTTAATATAAAATTTGCTTAACAATAATACATTCTACACAACACTAAACTTTACGATAGTTGTGCGACTTTTAAACGTTATCAAATTACTGCTATCGCATTTCATTTAATTGTTGACAATCATTATTTTTCCAAATTCGATTATAGGAAACAATACCTTTTTACCGCTATCCACATGCTTTAAATCTAAGTTCGTTATTAAACTTATGTTATCGTGCTATCGTCTATAGCTAGTGGCTTATAATATGTAGTTATTGAAGTCAAAACAATCAAATTAAATGTAAAAACAAAAAAAAACTTATTTTGAATTTTTAATGCCTGGTCGTTAATAGTAGATTCATTAGAACCCCACATGTTTAAGTTTATAGCCTCTAACTGCTGACTCTGTATATGTATCAAAAAAAGTGTCAAAGAAAAGTAAGTTGAATAACAACTTATTGTTTTTTTTATGGGATGAATTATAAAAAATTAATCAGTTTTGGTTAGTGCATATTTTATTAAATTTAAGTACTCTTGCACCTTTATATAACGTATACGTTACCGTTTATATTACAATTTTCTTACAATGCAAATTTTATATTAACTCTTTGCAAAATTTTTATTGCATCATTTAACCACAGAAAATGGTCAATTTTGTTTTTAAATTATCCTAAGTACAAAACTTTGGAATTATGAAATTGTATGCACTACTAAAATAAGTAATTATTGAAAATTTTCATGACATTTGGTGACTGCCGCTCGAAAATGAATGCTTTGAACTGCCAATGCTTAATTACATTATTTCCGTCAGAGAAAGTTTTAATTATAATATCAATGGGACTGATAGTAGATTTGTTATTTTGAATTTTGGCGCTACATATCTCGTATCTTCCTAGAATGTTTATAATCATAAGATTTACTAATACCAATTGTGTGGACTGTCTTTGAGCGGATATTTGATTTTCGTTTTAGTAAAGATTCAAGACCGACAGATATATTGCACGACTCCTTGGCCACTGGAAGTAAAGAAAAAGGCAGATTTCATAAGTTTGCTCTTATAATTAAATAATAAACAACTTTCTTAGTTACTAGAACTCACATAAATTGATATATTTATAATCACAGCAACATAAAACAAAAATCAAAGTAAAATTATTTTTCAGTTTCACACAATGTAGGGAATGTTTGAGATTCGTCTCCATTTCTTAATTCTTGTACATGTTTCCAAAAGTCGATAATATCGAGAGTTTTGTTTTGGTCGAAAGAAAAATCGACATTTCTTAACATTCGCCATTCTCTATCTAGTTCCATTATATTATTTGGACAAATCTTTATGAAGAAATAATGTAAATCTGCAATGGAAGGGAATTTCTTTTTTATTTCAGGATCCAGAATTGCTTTAGGATTTAGCATCTTCAGACTTTTTAATGCTTGACGGTCTTTGGCGTCAAAAGGAAACCTTTCTGTTTTGCAGCCTCGATATAACACTTTAAGTAGAAATTTTTCAGCTGTTCTTCCTCTACTTCTCCTACTTCTCTCTTTCTTCTGATCAAATTTGGCATCATTCCACCAACGTATATATGTTGCATCGGTAAATGTTTCTGCTCACTCGAGAAGTCAAGGTTTAATATTTTAGTTTCTTTTGCGTATAAAATATTTTGTGCTTCATTTTTTTCTTGTTCAGTGAGATTCAAATATTCAGCTTCTACAAAGCATTCCAAGATCGTTGTGTATGCGGTCAGTATTTTGTCGTATAGTAAATATAATTTCGGAGTCTCGGATTGCATTTCTTTATTGAGATCGTTAAATATAGGTAATGCAAGTTTCAAAAAATCCAGGTACAATTCAGTTGTCGGTTCGAGAGCCTTGGAGAGAATTTATTGCACAGAAAGTAATATATCTACATGAACTGCAGCTTGAAAATACAATTTGAGAGCTGGTAATTGTTCTAGAAGCCTATTTACTACCTCCATAAGCGACAACCATCTGGTTTTTCTAGGGTGGAGTAATTTGTGTGGTTTAATATTTGAGAATGCTTGAAATATTTTGAAATCTCCAATACGTTTTGGAGAATTTTGTACATGATTATATATATATCTGCCTTTTTCTTTACTTCCAGTGGCCAAGGAGTCGTGCAATATATCTGTCGGTCTTGAAACTTTACTAAAACGAAAATCAAATATCCGCTCAAAGACAGTCCACACAATTGGTATTAGTAAATCTTATGATTATAAACATTCTAGGAAGATACGAGATATGTAGCGCCAAAATTCAAAATAACAAATCTACTATCAGTCCCATTGATATTATAATTAAAACTTTCTCTGACGGAAATAATGTAATTAAGCATTGGCAGTTCAAAGCATTCATTTTCGAGCGGCAGTCACCAAATGTCATGAAAATTTTCAATAATTACTTATTTTAGTAGTGCATACAAATTCATAATTCCAAAGTTTTGTACTTAGGATAATTTAAAAACAAAATTGACCATTTTCTGTGGTTAAATGATGCAATAAAAATTTTGCAAAGAGTTAATATAAAATTTGCATTGTAAGAAAATTGTAATATAAACGGTAACGTATACGTTATATAAAGGTGCAAGAGTACTTAAATTTAATAAAATATGCACTAACCAAAACTGATTAATTTTTTATAATTCATCCCATAAAAAAAACAATAAGTTGTTATTCAACTTACTTTTCTTTGACACTTTTTTTGATACATATACAGAGTCAGCAGTTAGAGGCTATAAACTTAAACATGTGGGGTTCTAATGAATCTACTATTAACGACCAGGCATTAAAAATTCAAAATAAGTTTTTTTCGAAAATGTCGAAATCGCGAAAACGGCTCGTCGGATCGAAAAACGCACGAAATTTTTACCCTAAATGGGTCGCTTCATACCCCCCTTTACCCTTAGAAGACATTTTCTCCGATTTTTTTTTCAAAAATTACAAAATTCGAGGTGGTAAAATTTGGAGGGGGGGGTTGAGACTTTGCCAGTCGATTCCCCACGCCGAGTCGGCCGGTCCGTTTAGTCCCGCCGGCATCGTATAGAGTATTGCGAGCCTACCTCGATTTAAAATTTAAAACTTGAATGGATAGGAGGAACGTCGGAAACCTACCAGGCTATAGTGGTTACGAATCCGCATCACTCTACGCGCTTTTAAGAAACTCGGTACGAAAATTCGCTTATTTTTCGCCTCCGACGCACCGTTTCCGAGATACGGCCTTTTTTCGAAAATTTTTCGAAAATGTCGAAATCGCGAAAACGGCTCGTCGGATCGAAAAACGCACGAAATTTTTACCCCAAAGGGGTCGCTTCATACCCCCCTTTACCCTTAGAAGACATTTTCTCCGATTTTTTTTTTCAAAAATTACAAAATTCGAGGGGGTAAAATTTGGAGGGGGGGGTTGAGACTTTGCCAGTCGATTCCCCACGCCGAGTCGGCCGGTCCGTTTAGTCCCGCCGGCATCGTATAGAGTATTGCGAGCCTAACTCGATTTAAAATTTAAAACTTGAATGGATAGGAGGAACGTCGGAAACCTACCAGGCTATAGTGGTTACGAATCCGCATCACTCTACGCGCTTTTAAGAAACTCGGTACGAAAATTCGCTTATTTTTCGCCTCCGACGCACCGTTTCCGAGATACGGCCTTTTTTCGAAAATTTTTCGAAAATGTCGAAATCGCGAAAACGGCTCGTCGGATCGAAAAACGCACGAAATTTTTACCCCAAAGGGGTCGCTTCATACCCCCCTTTACCCTTAGAAGACATTTTCTCCGATTTTTTTTTTTCAAAAATTACAAAATTCGAGGGGGTAAAATTTGGAGGTGGGGGTTGAGACTTTGCCAGTCGATTCCCCACGCCGAGTCGGCCGGTCCGTTTAGTCCCGCCGGCATCGTATAGAGTATTGCGAGCCTACCTCGATTTAAAATTTAAAACTTGAATGGATAGGAGGAACGTCGGAAACCTACCAGGCTATAGTGGTTACGAATCCGCATCACTCTACGCGCTTTTAAGAAACTCGGTACAAAAATTCGCTTATTTTTCGCCTCCGACGCACCGTTTCCGAGATACGGCCTTTTTTCGAAAATTTTTCGAAAATGTCGAAATCGCGAAAACGGCTCGTCGGATCGAAAAACGCACGAAATTTTTACCCCAAAGGGGTCGCTTCATACCCCCCTTTACCCTTAGAAGACATTTTCTCCGATTTTTTTTTTCAAAAATTACAAAATTCGAGGGGGTAAAATTTGGAGGGGGGGGTTGAGACTTTGCCAGTCGATTCCCCACGCCGAGTCGGCCGGTCCGTTTAGTCCCGCCGGCATCGTATAGAGTATTGCGAGCCTACCTCGATTTAAAATTTAAAACTTGAATGGATAGCAGGAACGTCGGAAACCTACCAGGCTATAGTGGTTACGAATCCGCATCACTCTACGCGCTTTTAAGAAACTCGGTACGAAAATTCGCTTATTTTTCGCCTCCGACGCACGGTTTCCGAGATACGGCCTTTTTTCGAAAATTTTTCGAAAATGTCGAAATCGCGAAAACGGCTCGTCGGATCGAAAAACGCACGAAATTTTTACCCCAAAGGGGTCGCTTCATACCCCCCTTTACCCTTAGAAGACATTTTCTCCGATTTTTTTTTTCAAAAATTACAAAATTCGAGGGGGTAAAATTTGGAGGGGGGGGTTGAGACTTTGCCAGTCGATTCCCCACGCCGAGTCGGCCGGTCCGTTTAGTCCCGCCGGCATCGTATAGAGTATTGCGAGCCTACCTCGATTTAAAATTTAAAACTTGAATGGATAGCAGGAACGTCGGAAACCTACCAGGCTATAGTGGTTACGAATCCGCATCACTCTACGCGCTTTTAAGAAACTCGGTACGAAAATTCGCTTATTTTTCGCCTCCGACGCACGGTTTCCGAGATACGGCCTTTTTTCGAAAATTTTTCGAAAATGTCGAAATCGCGAAAACGGCTCGTCGGATCGAAAAACGCACGAAATTTTTACCCCAAAGGGGTCGCTTCATACCCCCCTTTACCCTTAGAAGACATTTTCTCCGTTTTTTTTTTTTTTAAAAATTACAAAATTCGAGGGGGTAAAATTTGGAGGGGGGGGTTGAGACTTTGCCAGTCGATTCCCCATGCCGAGTCGGCCGGTCCGTTTAGTCCCGCCGGCATCGTATAGAGCATTGCGAGCCTACCTCGATTTAAAATTTAAAACTTGAATGGATAGGAGGAACGTCGGAAACTTACCAGGCTAAAGTGGTTACGAATCCGCATCACTCTACGCGCTCTTAAGAAACTCGGTACGAAAATTCGGTTATTTTTCGCCTCCGACGCACGGTTTCCGAGATACGGCCTTTTTTCGAAAATTTTTCGAAAATGTCGAAATCGCGAAAACGGCTCGTCGGATCGAAAAACGCAAGAAATTTTTACCCCAAAGGGGTCGCTTCATACCCCCCAGTTCGCTAAGTTATGAAAATGCATGTTTTGGCTATAATCTTCCGTAAATCAAGGGCGAAAACCAATTATTTGTACCAAAAGAAGGTGTTTTAAGTATATATCTGCATTTCTAAGGTAGATTTGGGTACAATAAGATTCGAAAAAGCAGATTCTGACTAAGATTTTATCGAAATCGGCAACTATTTGACTCAGAAAGGTTGCCTTACGTCGAAATCTAATAGTTTATTAAGGTTTTCGTTACTAAAATACCCAAAGACGCTTGTTTTGACTAGAATTTGAAAGATATTGACATGAATATATAACTGTTTGTATCAAAAAATGATAGTTTAAACTGATATTTGCAGTTTTGATGCGGTTTTAGGTACGATATGAGTCGAAGAAGCCGATTTTGACTGGAATCTGTTTAAAATGATAAGGAAAAACCTACTATCAATCCAAGAAAGTGAATTTTGTGTGAAGTTGGTGAAGTTACCTGTAGTTTTAATGTAAATTTCATTCCGCTAAGTTATGGCCACGTGGATACGTCGGGCCAGTTCAAAAACTACAGGTAACTTCACCAACTTCACACAAAATTCACTTTCTTGGATTGATAGTAGGTTTTTCCTTATCATTTTAAACAGATTCCAGTCAAAATCGGCTTCTTCGACTCATATCGTACCTAAAACCGCATCAAAACTGCAAATATCAGTTTAAACTATCATTTTTTGATACATACAGTTATATATTCATGTCAATATCTTTCAAATTCTAGTCAAAATCGGCGTCTTTAGGCATTTTAATAACGAAAACCTTAATAAACTATTAGATTTCGACGTAAGGCAACCTTTCTGAGTCAAATAGTTGCCGATTTCGATAAAATCTTAGTCAGAATCTGCTTTTTCGCCTCTTATTGTACCCAAATCTACCTTAGAAATGCAGATATATACTTAAAACACCTTCTTTTGGGACAAATAATTGGTTTTCGCCTTTGATTTACGGAAGATTATAGCCAAAACATGCATAAAATGCCCAAAGACGCAATTTTGACTAGAATTTGAAAGATATTGACATGAATATATAACTGTTTGTATCAAAAAATGATAGTTTAAACTGATATTTGCAGTTTTGATGCGGTTTTAGATACGATATGAATCGAAGAAGCCGATTTTGACTAGAATCTGTTTAAAATGACAAAGAAAAACCTATTATCAATTCAAGGAAGTGAATTTTTAAGTAGTTATCTGCAGTTTTAATGTAGATTTCAGTTCGCTAAGTTATGAAAATGCATGTTTTGGCTATATTCTTCCGTAAATCAAGCGCGAAAACCAATTATTTGTCCTAAAAGAAGGTGTTTTAGGTATATATCTGCATTTCTAAGGTAGATTTGGGTACAATAAGAGGCGAAAAAACAGATTCTGACTAAGATTTTATCGAAATCGGCAACTATTTGACTCAGAAAGGTTGCCTTACGTCGAAATCTAATAGTTTATTAAGGTTTTCGTTACTAAAATGCCCAAAGACGCCGATTTTAACTAGAATTTGAAAGATATTGATATGAATGTATAACTGTTTGTATCAAAAAATGATAGTTTAAACTGATATTTGCAGTTTTGATGCGGTTTTAGGTACGATATGAGTCGAAGAAGCCGATTTTGACTGGAATCTGTTTAAAATGACAAAGAAAAACCTATTATGAATTCAAGGAAGTGAATTTTTAAGTAGTTATCTGCAGTTTTAATATAGATTTCAGTTCGCTAAGTTATGAAAATGCATGTTTTGGCTATAATCTTCCGTAAATCAAGGGCGACAACCAATTATTTGTCCCAAAAGAAGGTGTTTTAAGTATATATCTGCATTTCTAAGGTAGATTTGGGTACAATAAGAGGCAAAAAAGCAGATTCTGACTAAGATTGTACCCAAATCTACCTTAGAAATGCAGATATATACTTAAAACACCTTCTTTTGGGACAAATAATTGGTTTTCGCCCTTGATTTACGGACGATTATAGCCAAAACATGCATTTTCATAACTTAGCGAACTGAAATCTACATTAAAACTGCAGATAACTACTTAAAAATTCACTTCCTTGAATTGATAATAGGTTTTTCTTTGTCATTTTAAACAGATTCCAGTCAAAATCGGCTTCTTCGATTCATATCGTATCTAAAACCGCATCAAAACTGCAAATATCAGTTTAAACTATCATTTTTTGATACAAACAGTTATATATTCATGTCAATATCTTTCAAATTCTAGTCAAAATCGGCGTCTTTGGGCATTTTAGTAGCGAAAACCTTAATAAACTATTAGATTTCGACGTAAGGCAACCTTTTTGAGTCAAATAGTTGCCGATTTCGATAAAATCTTAGTCAGAATCTGCTTTTTCGCCTCTTATTGTACCCAAATCTACCTTAGAAATGCAGATATATACTTAAAACACCTTCTTTTGGGACAAATAATTGGTGTTCGTCCTTGATTTACGGAAGATTATAGCCAAAACATGCATTTTCATAACTTAGCGAACTGAAATCTACATTAAAACTGCAGATAACTACTTAAAAATTCACTTCCTTGAATTGATAATAGGTTTTTCTTTGTCATTTTAAACAGATTCCAGTCAAAATCGGCTTCTTCGATTCATATCGTATCTAAAACCGCATCAAAACTGCAAATATCAGTTTAAACTATCATTTTTTGATACAAACAGTTATATATTCATGTCAATATCTTTCAAATTCTAGTCAAAATCGGCGTCTTTGGGCATTTTATGCATGTTTTGGCTATAATCTTCCGTAAATCAAGGGCGAAAACCAATTATTTGTCCCAAAAGAAGGTGTTTTAAGTATATATCTGCATTTCTAAGGTAGATTTGGGAACAATAAGAGGCGAAAAAGCAGATTCTGACTAAGATTTTATCGAAATCGGCAACTATTTGACTCAGAAAGGTTGCCTTACGTCGAAATCTAATAGTTTATTAAGGTTTTCGTTACTAAAATGCCCAAAGACGCCGATTTTGACTAGAATTTGAAAGATATTGACATGAATATATAACCGTTTGTATCAAAAAATGATAGTTTAAACTGATATTTGCAGTTTTGATGCGGTTTTAGATACGACATGAATCGAAGAAGCCGATTTTGACTGGAATCTGTTTAAAATGACAAAGAAAAACCTATTATCAATTCAAGGAAGTGAATTTTTAAGTAGTTATCTGCAGTTTTAATGTAGATTTCAGTTCGCCAAGTTATGAAAATGCATGTTTTGGCTATAATCTTCCGTAAATCAAGGGCGAAAACCAATTATTTGTCCCAAAAGAAGGTGTTTTAAGTATATATCTGCATTTCTAAGGTAGATTTGGGTACAATAAGAGGCGAAAAAGCAGATTCTGACTAAGATTTTATCGAAATCGGCAACTATTTGACTCAGAAAGGTTGCCTTACGTCGAAATCTAATAGTTTATTAAGGTTTTCGTTACTAAAATGCCCAAAGACGCCGATTTTGACTAGAATTTGAAAGACATTGATATGAATATATAACTGTTTGTATCAAAAAATGATAGTTTAAACTGATATTTGCAGTTTTGATGCGGTTTTAGGTACGATATGAGTCGAAGAAGCCGATTTTGACTGGAATCTGTTTAAAATGACAAAGAAAAACCTATTATCAATTCAAGGAAGTGAATTTTTAAGTAGTTATCTGCAGTTTTAATGTAGATTTCAGTTCGCTAAGTTATGAAAATACATGTTTTGGCTATAATCTTCCGTAAATCAAGGGCGAAAACCAATTATTTGTCCCAAAGGAAGGTGTTTTAAGTATATATCTGCATTTCTAAGGTAGATTTGGGTACAATAAGAGGCAAAAAAGCAGATTCTGACTAAGATTGTACCCAAATCTACCCTAGAAATGCAGATATATACTTAAAACACCTTCTTTTGGGACAAATAATTGGTTTTCGCCCTTGATTTACGGAAGATTATAGCCAAAACATGCATTTTCATAACTTAGCGAACTAAAATCTACATTAAAACTGCAGATAACTACTTAAAAATTCACTTCCTTGAATTGATAATAGGTTTTTCTTTGTCATTTTAAACAGATTCCAGTCAAAATCGGCTTCTTCGATTCATATCGTATCTAAAACCGCATCAAAACTGCAAATATCAGTTTAAACTATCATTTTTTGATACAAACAGTTATATATTCATGTCAATATCTTTCAAATTCTAGTCAAAATCGGCGTCTTTGGGCATTTTAGTAACGAAAACCTTAATAAACTATTAGATTTCGACGTAAGGCAACCTTTCTGAGTCAAATAGTTGCCGATTTCGATAAAATCTTTGTCAGAATCTGCTTTTTCGCCTCTTATTGTACCCAAATCTACCTTAGAAATGCAGATATATACTTAAAACACCTTCTTTTGGGACAAATAATTGGTTTTCGCCCTTGATTTACGGAAGATTATAGCCAAAACATGCATTTTCATAACTTAGCGAACTGAAATCTACATTAAAACTGCAGATAACTACTCAAAAATTCACTTCCTTGAATTGATAATAGGTTTTTCTTTGTCATTTTAAACAGATTCCAGTCAAAATCGGCTTCTTCGATTCATATCGTATCTAAAACCGCATCAAAACTGCAAATATCAGTTTCCCCACGCCGAGTCGGCCGGTCCGTTTAGTCCCGCCGGCATCGTATAGAGTATTGCGAGCCTACCTCGATTTAAAATTTAAAACTTGAATGGATAGCAGGAACGTCGGAAACCTACCAGGCTATAGTGGTTACGAATCCGCATCACTCTACGCGCTTTTAAGAAACTCGGTACGAAAATTCGCTTATTTTTCGCCTCCGACGCACGGTTTCCGAGATACGGCCTTTTTTCGAAAATTTTTCGAAAATGTCGAAATCGCGAAAACGGCTCGTCGGATCGAAAAACGCACGAAATTTTTACCCCAAAGGGGTCGCTTCATACCCCCCTTTACCCTTAGAAGACATTTTCTCCGATTTTTTTTTTCAAAAATTACAAAATTCGAGGGGGTAAAATTTGGAGGGGGGGGTTGAGACTTTGCCAGTCGATTCCCCACGCCGAGTCGGCCGGTCCGTTTAGTCCCGCCGGCATCGTATAGAGTATTGCGAGCCTACCTCGATTTAAAATTTAAAACTTGAATGGATAGCAGGAACGTCGGAAACCTACCAGGCTATAGTGGTTACGAATCCGCATCACTCTACGCGCTTTTAAGAAACTCGGTACGAAAATTCGCTTATTTTTCGCCTCCGACGCACGGTTTCCGAGATACGGCCTTTTTTCGAAAATTTTTCGAAAATGTCGAAATCGCGAAAACGGCTCGTCGGATCGAAAAACGCACGAAATTTTTACCCCAAAGGGGTCGCTTCATACCCCCCTTTACCCTTAGAAGACATTTTCTCCGTTTTTTTTTTTTTTAAAAATTACAAAATTCGAGGGGGTAAAATTTGGAGGGGGGGGTTGAGACTTTGCCAGTCGATTCCCCATGCCGAGTCGGCCGGTCCGTTTAGTCCCGCCGGCATCGTATAGAGCATTGCGAGCCTACCTCGATTTAAAATTTAAAACTTGAATGGATAGGAGGAACGTCGGAAACTTACCAGGCTAAAGTGGTTACGAATCCGCATCACTCTACGCGCTCTTAAGAAACTCGGTACGAAAATTCGGTTATTTTTCGCCTCCGACGCACGGTTTCCGAGATACGGCCTTTTTTCGAAAATTTTTCGAAAATGTCGAAATCGCGAAAACGGCTCGTCGGATCGAAAAACGCAAGAAATTTTTACCCCAAAGGGGTCGCTTCATACCCCCCAGTTCGCTAAGTTATGAAAATGCATGTTTTGGCTATAATCTTCCGTAAATCAAGGGCGAAAACCAATTATTTGTCCCAAAAGAAGGTGTTTTAAGTATATATCTGCATTTCTAAGGTAGATTTGGGTACAATAAGAGGCGAAAAAGCAGATTCTGACTAAGATTTTATCGAAATCGGCAACTATTTGACTCAGAAAGGTTGCCTTACGTCGAAATCTAATAGTTTATTAAGGTTTTCGTTACTAAAATGCCCAAAGACGCCGATTTTGACTAGAATTTGAAAGATATTGACATGAATATATAACTGTTTGTATCAAAAAATGATAGTTTAAACTGATATTTGCAGTTTTGATGCGGTTTTAGATACGATATGAATCGAAGAAGCCGATTTTGATTGGAATCTGTTTAAAATGACAAAGAAAAACCTATTATCAATTCAAGGAAGTGAATTTTTAAGTAGTTATCTGCAGTTTTAATGTAGATTTCAGTTCGCTAAGTTATGAAAATGCATGTTTTGGCTATAATCTTCCGTAAATCAAGGGCGAAAACCAATTATTTGTACCAAAAGAAGGTGTTTTAAGTATATATCTGCATTTCTAAGGTAGATTTGGGTACAATAAGATTCGAAAAAGCAGATTCTGACTAAGATTTTATCGAAATCGGCAACTATTTGACTCAGAAAGGTTGCCTTACGTCGAAATCTAATAGTTTATTAAGGTTTTCGTTACTAAAATACCCAAAGACGCTTGTTTTGACTAGAATTTGAAAGATATTGACATGAATATATAACTGTTTGTATCAAAAAATGATAGTTTAAACTGATATTTGCAGTTTTGATGCGGTTTTAGGTACGATATGAGTCGAAGAAGCCGATTTTGACTGGAATCTGTTTAAAATGATAAGGAAAAACCTACTATCAATCCAAGAAAGTGAATTTTGTGTGAAGTTGGTGAAGTTACCTGTAGTTTTAATGTAAATTTCATTCCGCTAAGTTATGGCCACGTGGATACGTCGGGCCAGTTCAAAAACTACAGGTAACTTCACCAACTTCACACAAAATTCACTTTCTTGGATTGATAGTAGGTTTTTCCTTATCATTTTAAACAGATTCCAGTCAAAATCGGCTTCTTCGACTCATATCGTACCTAAAACCGCATCAAAACTGCAAATATCAGTTTAAACTATCATTTTTTGATACATACAGTTATATATTCATGTCAATATCTTTCAAATTCTAGTCAAAATCGGCGTCTTTAGGCATTTTAATAACGAAAACCTTAATAAACTATTAGATTTCGACGTAAGGCAACCTTTCTGAGTCAAATAGTTGCCGATTTCGATAAAATCTTAGTCAGAATCTGCTTTTTCGCCTCTTATTGTACCCAAATCTACCTTAGAAATGCAGATATATACTTAAAACACCTTCTTTTGGGACAAATAATTGGTTTTCGCCTTTGATTTACGGAAGATTATAGCCAAAACATGCATAAAATGCCCAAAGACGCAATTTTGACTAGAATTTGAAAGATATTGACATGAATATATAACTGTTTGTATCAAAAAATGATAGTTTAAACTGATATTTGCAGTTTTGATGCGGTTTTAGATACGATATGAATCGAAGAAGCCGATTTTGACTAGAATCTGTTTAAAATGACAAAGAAAAACCTATTATCAATTCAAGGAAGTGAATTTTTAAGTAGTTATCTGCAGTTTTAATGTAGATTTCAGTTCGCTAAGTTATGAAAATGCATGTTTTGGCTATATTCTTCCGTAAATCAAGCGCGAAAACCAATTATTTGTCCTAAAAGAAGGTGTTTTAGGTATATATCTGCATTTCTAAGGTAGATTTGGGTACAATAAGAGGCGAAAAAACAGATTCTGACTAAGATTTTATCGAAATCGGCAACTATTTGACTCAGAAAGGTTGCCTTACGTCGAAATCTAATAGTTTATTAAGGTTTTCGTTACTAAAATGCCCAAAGACGCCGATTTTAACTAGAATTTGAAAGATATTGATATGAATGTATAACTGTTTGTATCAAAAAATGATAGTTTAAACTGATATTTGCAGTTTTGATGCGGTTTTAGGTACGATATGAGTCGAAGAAGCCGATTTTGACTGGAATCTGTTTAAAATGACAAAGAAAAACCTATTATGAATTCAAGGAAGTGAATTTTTAAGTAGTTATCTGCAGTTTTAATATAGATTTCAGTTCGCTAAGTTATGAAAATGCATGTTTTGGCTATAATCTTCCGTAAATCAAGGGCGACAACCAATTATTTGTCCCAAAAGAAGGTGTTTTAAGTATATATCTGCATTTCTAAGGTAGATTTGGGTACAATAAGAGGCAAAAAAGCAGATTCTGACTAAGATTGTACCCAAATCTACCTTAGAAATGCAGATATATACTTAAAACACCTTCTTTTGGGACAAATAATTGGTTTTCGCCCTTGATTTACGGACGATTATAGCCAAAACATGCATTTTCATAACTTAGCGAACTGAAATCTACATTAAAACTGCAGATAACTACTTAAAAATTCACTTCCTTGAATTGATAATAGGTTTTTCTTTGTCATTTTAAACAGATTCCAGTCAAAATCGGCTTCTTCGATTCATATCGTATCTAAAACCGCATTAAAACTGCAAATATCAGTTTAAACTATCATTTTTTGATACAAACAGTTATATATTCATGTCAATATCTTTCAAATTCTAGTCAAAATCGGCGTCTTTGGGCATTTTAGTAGCGAAAACCTTAATAAACTATTAGATTTCGACGTAAGGCAACCTTTTTGAGTCAAATAGTTGCCGATTTCGATAAAATCTTAGTCAGAATCTGCTTTTTCGCCTCTTATTGTACCCAAATCTACCTTAGAAATGCAGATATATACTTAAAACACCTTCTTTTGGGACAAATAATTGGTGTTCGTCCTTGATTTACGGAAGATTATAGCCAAAACATGCATTTTCATAACTTAGCGAACTGAAATCTACATTAAAACTGCAGATAACTACTTAAAAATTCACTTCCTTGAATTGATAATAGGTTTTTCTTTGTCATTTTAAACAGATTCCAGTCAAAATCGGCTTCTTCGATTCATATCGTATCTAAAACCGCATCAAAACTGCAAATATCAGTTTAAACTATCATTTTTTGATACAAACAGTTATATATTCATGTCAATATCTTTCAAATTCTAGTCAAAATCGGCGTCTTTGGGCATTTTATGCATGTTTTGGCTATAATCTTCCGTAAATCAAGGGCGAAAACCAATTATTTGTCCCAAAAGAAGGTGTTTTAAGTATATATCTGCATTTCTAAGGTAGATTTGGGAACAATAAGAGGCGAAAAAGCAGATTCTGACTAAGATTTTATCGAAATCGGCAACTATTTGACTCAGAAAGGTTGCCTTACGTCGAAATCTAATAGTTTATTAAGGTTTTCGTTACTAAAATGCCCAAAGACGCCGATTTTGACTAGAATTTGAAAGATATTGACATGAATATATAACCGTTTGTATCAAAAAATGATAGTTTAAACTGATATTTGCAGTTTTGATGCGGTTTTAGATACGACATGAATCGAAGAAGCCGATTTTGACTGGAATCTGTTTAAAATGACAAAGAAAAACCTATTATCAATTCAAGGAAGTGAATTTTTAAGTAGTTATCTGCAGTTTTAATGTAGATTTCAGTTCGCCAAGTTATGAAAATGCATGTTT
Source organism: Cylas formicarius (assembly GCF_029955315.1). Taxonomy (NCBI): domain Eukaryota; kingdom Metazoa; phylum Arthropoda; class Insecta; order Coleoptera; family Brentidae; genus Cylas; species Cylas formicarius. The sequence goes on along the minus strand of NW_026844352.1, from coordinate 20,869,495 downwards.
TGGCTATAATCTTCCGTAAATCAAGGGCGAAAACCAATTATTTGTCCCAAAAGAAGGTGTTTTAAGTATATATCTGCATTTCTAAGGTAGATTTGGGTACAATAAGAGGCGAAAAAGCAGATTCTGACTAAGATTTTATCGAAATCGGCAACTATTTGACTCAGAAAGGTTGCCTTACGTCGAAATCTAATAGTTTATTAAGGTTTTCGTTACTAAAATGCCCAAAGACGCCGATTTTGACTAGAATTTGAAAGACATTGATATGAATATATAACTGTTTGTATCAAAAAATGATAGTTTAAACTGATATTTGCAGTTTTGATGCGGTTTTAGGTACGATATGAGTCGAAGAAGCCGATTTTGACTGGAATCTGTTTAAAATGACAAAGAAAAACCTATTATCAATTCAAGGAAGTGAATTTTTAAGTAGTTATCTGCAGTTTTAATGTAGATTTCAGTTCGCTAAGTTATGAAAATACATGTTTTGGCTATAATCTTCCGTAAATCAAGGGCGAAAACCAATTATTTGTCCCAAAGGAAGGTGTTTTAAGTATATATCTGCATTTCTAAGGTAGATTTGGGTACAATAAGAGGCAAAAAAGCAGATTCTGACTAAGATTGTACCCAAATCTACCCTAGAAATGCAGATATATACTTAAAACACCTTCTTTTGGGACAAATAATTGGTTTTCGCCCTTGATTTACGGAAGATTATAGCCAAAACATGCATTTTCATAACTTAGCGAACTAAAATCTACATTAAAACTGCAGATAACTACTTAAAAATTCACTTCCTTGAATTGATAATAGGTTTTTCTTTGTCATTTTAAACAGATTCCAGTCAAAATCGGCTTCTTCGATTCATATCGTATCTAAAACCGCATCAAAACTGCAAATATCAGTTTAAACTATCATTTTTTGATACAAACAGTTATATATTCATGTCAATATCTTTCAAATTCTAGTCAAAATCGGCGTCTTTGGGCATTTTAGTAACGAAAACCTTAATAAACTATTAGATTTCGACGTAAGGCAACCTTTCTGAGTCAAATAGTTGCCGATTTCGATAAAATCTTTGTCAGAATCTGCTTTTTCGCCTCTTATTGTACCCAAATCTACCTTAGAAATGCAGATATATACTTAAAACACCTTCTTTTGGGACAAATAATTGGTTTTCGCCCTTGATTTACGGAAGATTATAGCCAAAACATGCATTTTCATAACTTAGCGAACTGAAATCTACATTAAAACTGCAGATAACTACTCAAAAATTCACTTCCTTGAATTGATAATAGGTTTTTCTTTGTCATTTTAAACAGATTCCAGTCAAAATCGGCTTCTTCGATTCATATCGTATCTAAAACCGCATCAAAACTGCAAATATCAGTTTAAACTATCATTTTTTGATACAAACAGTTATATATTCATGTCAATATCTTTCAAATTCTAGTCAAAATCGGCGTCTTTGGGCATTTTAGTAACGAAAACCTTAATAAACTATTAGATTTCGACGTAAGGCAACCTTTCTGAGTCAAATAGTTGCCGATTTCGATAAAATCTTAGTCAGAATCTGCTTTTTCGCCTCTTATTGTACCCAAATCTACCTTAGAAATGCAGATATATACTTAAAACACCTTCTTTTGGGACAAGTAATTGGTTTTCGCCCTTGATTTACGGAAGATTGTAGCCAAAACATGCATTTTCATAACTTAGCGAACTGAAATCTACATTAAAACTGCAGATAACTACTTAAAAATTCACTTCCTTGAATTGATAATAGGTTTTTCTTTGTCATTTTAAACAGATTCCAGTCAAAATCGGCTTCTTCGATTCATATCGTATCTAAAACCGCATCAAAACTGCAAATATCAGTTTAAACTATCATTTTTTGATACAAAGAGATATATATTCATGTCAATATCTTTCAAATTCTAGTCAAAATCGGCGTCTTTGATCATTTTAGTAACGAAAACCTTAATAAACTATTAGATTTCGACGTAAGGCAACCTTTCTGAGTCAAATAGTTGCCGATTTCGATAAAATCTTAGTCAGAATCTGCTTTTTCGCCTCTTATTGTACCCAAATCTACCTTAGAAATGCAGATATATACTTAAAACACCTTCTTTTGGGACAAATAATTGGTTTTCGCCCTTGATTTACGGAAGATTATAGCCAAAACATGCATTTTCATAACTTAGCGAACTGAAATCTACATTAAAACTGCAGATAACTACTTAAAAATTCACTTCCTTGAATTGATAATAGGTTTTTCTTTGTCATTTTAAACAGATTCCAGTCAAAATCGGCTTCTTCGATTCATATCGTATCTAAAACCGCATCAAAACTGCAAATATCAGTTTAAACTATCATTTTTTGATACAAACAGTTTTATATTCATGTCAATATCTTTCAAATTCTAGTCAAAATCGGCGTCTTTGGGCATTTTAGTAACGAAAACCTTAATAAACTATTAGTTTTCGACGTAAGGCAACCTTTCTGAGTCAAATAGTTGCCGATTTCGATAAAATCTTAGTCAGAATCTGCTTTTTGGCCTCTTATTGTACCCAAATCTACCTTAGAAATGCAGATATATACTTAAAACACCTTCTTTTGGGACATATAATTGGTTTTCGCCCTTGATTTACGGAAGATTATAGCCAAAACATGCATAAAATGCCCAAAGACGCCGATTTTGACTATAATTTGAAAGATATTGACATGAATATATAACTGTTTGTATCAAAAAATGATAGTTTAAACTGATATTTGCAGTTTTGATGCGGTTTTAGATACGATATGAATCGAAGAAGCCGTTTTTGACTGGAATCTGTTTAAAATGACAAAGAAAAACCTATTATCAATTCAAGGAAGTGAATTTTTAAGTAGTTATTTGCAGTTTTAATGTAGATTTCAGTTCGCTAAGTTATGAAAATGCATGTTTTGGCTATATTTTTCCGTAAATCAAGGGCGAAAACCAATTATTTGTCCCAAAAGAAGGTGTTTTAGGTATATATCTGCATTTCTAAGGTAGATTTGGGTACAATAAGAGGCGAAAAAGCAGATTCTAACTAAGATTTTATCGAAATCGGCAACTATTTGACTCAGAAAGGTTGCCTTACGTCGAAATCTAATAGTTTATTAAGGTTTTCGTTACTAAAATGCCCAAAGACGCCGATTTTAACTAGAATTTGAAAGATATTGATATGAATATATAACTGTTTGTATCAAAAAATGATAGTTTAAGCTGATATTTGCAGTTTTGATGCGGTTTTAGGTACGATATGAGTCGAAGAAGCCGATTTTGACTGGAATCTGTTTAAAATGACAAAGAAAAACCTATTATCAATTCAAGGAAGTGAATTTTTAAGTAGTTATCAGCAGTTTTAATATAGATTTCAGTTCGCTAAGTTATGAAAATGCATGTTTTGGCTATAATCTTCCGTAAATCAAGGGCGAAAACCAATTATTTGTCCCAAAAGAAGGTGTTTTAAGTATATATCTGCATTTCTCAGGTAGATTTGGGTACAATAAGAGGCAAAAAAGCAGATTCTGACTAAGATTGTACCCAAATCTACCTTAGAAAAACACCTTCTTTTGGGACAAATAATTGGTTTTCGCCCTTGATTTACGGAAGATTATAGCCAAAACATGCATTTTCATAACTTAGAGAACTAAAATCTACATTAAAACTGCAGATAACTAATTAAAAATTCACTTCCTTGAATTGATAATAGGTTTTTCTTTGTCATTTTAAACAGATTCCAGTCAAAATCGGCTTCTTCGATTCATATCGTATCTAAAACCGCATCAAAACTGCAAATATCAGTTTAAACTATCATTTTTTTATACAAACAGTTATATATTCATGTCAATATCTTTCAAATTCTAGTCAAAATCGGCGTCTTTGGGCATTTTAGTAACGAAAACCTTAATAAACTATTAGATTTCGACGTAAGGCAACCTTTCTGAGTCAAATAGTTGCCGATTTCGATAAAATCTTAGTCAGAATCTGCTTTTTCGCCTCTTATTGTACCCAAATCTACCTTAGAAATGCAGATATATACTTAAAACACCTTCTTTTGGGACAAGTAATTGGTTTTCGCCCTTGATTTACGGAAGATTGTAGCCAAAACATGCATTTTCATAACTTAGCGAACTGAAATCTACATTAAAACTGCAGATAACTACTTAAAAATTCACTTCCTTGAATTGATAATAGGTTTTTCTTTGTCATTTTAAACAGATTCTAAAACCGCATCAAAACTGCAAATATCAGTTTAAACTATCATTTTTTGATACAAAGAGTTATATATTCATGTCAATATCTTTCAAATTCTAGTCAAAATCGGCGTCTTTGGGCATTTTAGTAACGAAAACCTTAATAAACTATTAGATTTCGACGTAAGGCAACCTTTCTGAGTCAAATAGTTGCCGATTTCGATAAAATCTTAGTCAGAATCTGCTTTTTCGCCTCTTATTGTACCCAAATCTACCTTAGAAATGCAGATATATACTTAAAACACCTTCTTTTGGGACAAATAATTGGTTTTCGCCCTTGATTTACGGAAGATTATAGCCAAAACATGCATTTTCATAACTTAGCGAACTGAAATCTACATTAAAACTGCAGATAACTACTTAAAAATTCACTTCCTTGAATTGATAATAGGTTTTTCTTTGTCATTTTAAACAGATTCCAGTCAAAATCGGCTTCTTCGATTCATATCGTATCTAAAACCGCATCAAAACTGCAAATATCAGTTTAAACTATCATTTTTTGATACAAACAGTTTTATATTCATGTCAATATCTTTCAAATTCTAGTCAAAATCGGCGTCTTTGGGCATTTTAGTAACGAAAACCTTAATAAACTATTAGATTTCGACGTAAGGCAACCTTTCTGAGTCAAATAGTTGCCGATTTCGATAAAATCTTAGTCAGAATCTGCTTTTTGGCCTCTTATTGTACCCAAATCTACCTTAGAAATGCAGATATATACTTAAAACACCTTCTTTTGGGACAAATAATTGGTTTTCGCCCTTGATTTACGGAAGATTATAGCCAAAACATGCATAAAATGCCCAAAGATGCCGATTTTGACTATAATTTGAAAGATATTGACATGAATATATAACTGTTTGTATCAAAAAATGATAGTTTAAACTGATATTTGCAGTTTTGATGCGGTTTTAGATACGATATGAATCGAAGAAGCCGATTTTGACTGGAATCTGTTTAAAATGACAAAGAAAAACCTATTATCAATTCAAGGAAGTGAATTTTTAAGTAGTTATTTGCAGTTTTAATGTAGATTTCAGTTCGCTAAGTTATGAAAATGCATGTTTTGGCTATATTTTTCCGTAAATCAAGGGCGAAAACCAATTATTTGTCCCAAAAGAAGGTGTTTTAGGTATATATCTGCATTTCTAAGGTAGATTTGGGTACAATAAGAGGCGAAAAAGCAGATTCTAACTAAGATTTTATCGAAATCGGCAACTATTTGACTCAGAAAGGTTGCCTTACGTCGAAATCTAATAGTTTATTAAGGTTTTCGTTACTAAAATGCCCAAAGACGCCGATTTTAACTAGAATTTGAAAGATATTGATATGAATATATAACTGTTTGTATCAAAAAATGATAGTTTAAGCTGATATTTGCAGTTTTGATGCGGTTTTAGGTACGATATGAGTCGAAGAAGCCGATTTTGACTGGAATCTGTTTAAAATGACAAAGAAAAACCTATTATCAATTCAAGGAAGTGAATTTTTAAGTAGTTATCAGCAGTTTTAATATAGATTTCAGTTCGCTAAGTTATGAAAATGCATGTTTTGGCTATAATCTTCCGTAAATCAAGGGCGAAAACCAATTATTTGTCCCAAAAGAAGGTGTTTTAAGTATATATCTGCATTTCTCAGGTAGATTTGGGTACAATAAGAGGCAAAAAAGCAGATTCTGACTAAGATTGTACCCAAATCTACCTTAGAAAAACACCTTCTTTTGGGACAAATAATTGGTTTTCGCCCTTGATTTACGGAAGATTATAGCCAAAACATGCATTTTCATAACTTAGCGAACTAAAATCTACATTAAAACTGCAGATAACTAATTAAAAATTCACTTCCTTGAATTGATAATAGGTTTTTCTTTGTCATTTTAAACAGATTCCAGTCAAAATCGGCTTCTTCGATTCATATCGTATCTAAAACCGCATCAAAACTGCAAATATCAGTTTAAACTATCATTTTTTTATACAAACAGTTATATATTCATGTCAATATCTTTCAAATTCTAGTCAAAATCGGCGTCTTTGGGCATTTTAGTAACGAAAACCTTAATAAACTATTAGATTTCGACGTAAGGCAACCTTTCTGAGTCAAATAGTTGCCGATTTCGATAAAATCTTAGTCAGAATCTGCTTTTTCGCCTCTTATTGTACCCAAATCTACCTTAGAAATGCAGATATATACTTAAAACACCTTCTTTTGGGACAAATAATTGGTTTTCGCCCTTGATTTACGGAAGAATATAGCCAAAACATGCATTTTCATAACTTAGCGAACTGAAATCTACATTAAAACTGCAGATAACTACTTAAAAATTCACTTCCTTGAATTGATAATAGGTTTTTCTTTGTCATTTTAAACAGATTCCAGTCAAAATCGGCTTCTTCGACTCATATCGTACCTAAAACCGCATCAAAACTGCAAATATCAGTTTAAACTATCATTTTTTGATACAAACAGTTATATATTCATATCAATATCTTTCAAATTCTAGTCAAAATCGGCGTCTTTGGGCATTTTAGTAACGAAAACCTCAATAAACTATTAGATTTCGACGTAAGGCAACCTTTCTGAGTCAAATAGTTGCCGATTTCGATAAAATCTTAGTCAGAATCTGCTTTTTCGCCTCTTATTGTACCCAAATCTACCTTAGAAATGCAGATATATACTTAAAACACCTTCTTTTGGGACAAATAATTGGTTTTCGCCCTTGATTTACGGAAGATTATAGCCAAAACATGCATTTTCATAACTTGGCGAACTGAAATCTACATTAAAACTGCAGATAACTACTTAAAAATTCACTTCCTTGAATTGATAATAGGTTTTTCTTTGTCATTTTAAACAGATTCCAGTCAAAATCGGCTTCTTCGATTCATATCGTATCTAAAACCGCATCAAAACTGCAAATATCAGTTTAAACTATCATTTTTTGATACAAACAGTTATATATTCATGTCAATATCTTTCAAATTCTAGTCAAAATCGGCGTCTTTGGGCATTTTAGTAGCGAAAACCTTAATAAACTATTAGATTTCGACGTAAGGCAACCTTTTTGAGTCAAATAGTTGCCGATTTCGATAAAATCTTGGTCAGAATCTGCTTTTTCGCCTCTTATTGTACCCAAATCTACCTTAGAAATGCAGATATATACTTAAAACACCTTCTTTTGGGACAAATAATTGGTTTTCGCCCTTGATTTACGGAAGATTATAGCCAAAACATGCATTTTCATAACTTAGCGAACTGAAATCTACATTAAAACTGCAGATAACTACTTAAAAATTCACTTCCTTGAATTGATAATAGGTTTTTCTTTGTCATTTTAAACAGATTCCAGTCAAAATCGGCTTCTTCGATTCATATCGTATCTAAAACCGCATCAAAACTGCAAATATCAGTTTAAACTATCATTTTTTGATACAAACAGTTATATATTCATGTCAATATCTTTCAAATTCTAGTCAAAATCGGCGTCTTTGGGCATTTTATGCATGTTTTGGCTATAATCTTCCGTAAATCAAGGGCGAAAACCAATTATTTGTCCCAAAAGAAGGTGTTTTAAGTATATATCTGCATTTCTAAGGTAGATTTGGGTACAATAAGAGGCGAAAAAGCAGATTCTGACTAAGATTTTATCGAAATCGGCAACTATTTGACTCAGAAAGGTTGCCTTACGTCGAAATCTAATAGTTTATTAAGGTTTTCGTTACTAAAATGCCCAAAGACGCTTGTTTTGACTAGAATTTGAAAGATATTGACATGAATATATAACTGTTTGTATCAAAAAATGATAGTTTAAACTGATATTTGCAGTTTTGATGCGGTTTTAGGTACGATATGAGTCGAAGAAGCCGATTTTGACTGGAATCTGTTTAAAATGATAAGGAAAAACCTACTATCAATCCAAGAAAGTGAATTTTGTGTGAAGTTGGTGAAGTTACCTGTAGTTTTAATGTAAATTTCATTCCGCTAAGTTATGGCCACGTGGAGACGTCGGGCCAGTTCAAAAACTACAGGTAACTTCACCAACTTCACACAAAATTCACTTTCTTGGATTGATAGTAGGTTTTTCCTTATCATTTTAAACAGATTCCAGTCAAAATCGGATTCTTCGACTCATATCGTACCTAAAACCGCATCAAAACTGCAAATATCAGTTTAAACAATCATTTTTTGATACATACAGTTATATATTCATGTCAATATCTTTCAAATTCTAGTCAAAATCGGCGTCTTTGGGCATTTTAGTAACGAAAACCTTAATAAACTATTAGATTTCGACGTAAGGCAACCTTTCTGAGTCAATTAGTTGCCGATTTCGATAAAATCTTAGTCAGAATCTGCTTTTTCGCCTCTTATTGTACCCAAATCTACCTTAGAAATGCAGATATATACTTAAAACACCTTCTTTTGGGACAAATAATTGGTTTTCGCCTTTGATTTACTTAAGATTATAGCCAAAACATGCATAAAATGCCCAAAGACGCAATTTTGACTAGAATTTGAAAGATATTGACATGAGTATATAACTGTTTGTATCAAAAAATGATAGTTTAAACTGATATTTGCAGTTTTGATGCGGTTTTAGATACGATATGAATCGAAGAAGCCGATTTTGACTAGAATCTGTTTAAAATGACAAAGAAAAACCTATTATCAATTCAAGCAAGTGAATTTTTAAGTAGTTATCTCCAGTTTTAATGTAGATTTCAGTTCGCTAAGTTATGAAAATGCATGTTTTGCCTATAATCTTCCATAAATCAAGGGCGAAAACCAATTATTTGTCCCAAAAGAAGGTGTTTTAAGTATATATCTGCATTTCTAAGGTAGATTTGGGTACAATAGGATTCGAAAAAGCAGATTCTGACTAAGATTTTATCGAAATCGGCAACTATTTGACTCAGAAAGGTTGCCTTACGTCGAAATCTAATAGTTTATTAAGGTTTTCGTTACAAAAATGCCCAAAGACGCCGATTTTGACTAGAATTTGAAAGATATTGACATGAATATATAACTGTTTGTATCAAAAAATGATAGTTTAAACTGATGTTTGCAGTTTTGATGCGGTTTTAGATACGATATGAATCGAAGAAGCCGATTTTGACTGGAATCTGTTTAAAATGACAAAGAAAAACCTATTATCAATTCAAGGAAGTGAATTTTTAAGTAGTTATCTGCAGTTTTAATGTAGATCTCAGTTCGCTAAGTTATGAAAATGCATGTTTTGGCTATAATCTTCCGTAAATCAAGGGCGAAAACCAATTATTTGTCCCAAAAGAAGGTGTTTTGAGTATATATCTGCATTTCTAAGGTAGATTTGGGTACAATAAGAGGCGAAAAAGCAGATTCTGACTAAGATTTTATCGAAATCGGCAACTATTTGACCTCAGAAAGGTTGCCTTACGTCGAAATCTAATAGTTTATTAAGGTTTTCGTTACTAAAATGCCAAAGACGCCGATTTTGACTAGAATTTGAAAGATATTGACATGAATATATAACTGTTGGTATCAAAAAATGATAGTTTAAACTGATATTTGCAGTTTTGATGCGGTTTTAGGTACGATATGAGTCGAAGAAGCCGATTTTGACCGGAATCTGTTTAAAATGACAAAGAAAAACCTATTTTCAATTCAAGGAAGTGAATTTTTAAGTAGTTATCTGCAGTTTTAATGTAGATTTCAGTTTGCTAAGTTATGAAAATGCATGTTTTGGCTATAATCTTCCGTAAATCAAGGGCGAAAACCAATTATTTGTCCCAATAGAAGGTGTTTTAAGTATATATCTGCATTTCTAAGGTAGATTTGGGTACAATAAGAGGCGAAAAAGCAGATTCTGACTAAGATTGTACCCAAATCTACCTTAGAAATGCAGATATATACTTAAAACACCTTCTTTTGGGACAAATAATTGGTTTTCGCCCTTGATTTACGGAAGATTATAGCCAAAACATGCATTTTCATAACTTAGCGAACTGAAATCTACATTAAAACTGCAGATAACTACTTAAAAATTCACTTCCTTGAATTGATAATAGGTTTTTCTTTGTCATTTTAAACAGATTCCAGTCAAAATCGGCTTCTTCGATTCATATCGTATCTAAAACCGCATCAAAACTGCAAATATCAGTTTAAACTATCATTTTTTGATACAAACAGTTATATATTCATGTCAATATCTTTCAAATTCTAGTCAAAATCGGCGTCTTTGGACATTTTAGTAACGAAAACCTTAATAAACTATTAGATTTCGACGTAAGGCAACCTTTCTGAGTCAAATAGTTGCCGATTTCGATAAAATCTTAGTCAGAATCTGCTTTCTCGCCTCTTATTGTACCCAAATCTACCTTAGAAATGCAGATATATACTTAAAACACCTTCTTTTGGGACAAATAATTGGTTTTCGCCCTTGATTTACGGAAGATTATAGCCAAAACATGCATTTTCATAACTTAGCGAACTGAAATCTACATTAAAACTGCAGATAACTACTTAAAAATTCACTTCCTTGAATTGATAATAGGTTTTTCTTTGTCATTTTAAACAGATTCCAGTCAAAATCGGCTTCTTCGATTCATATCGTATCTAAAACCGCATCAAAACTGCAAATATCAGTTTAAACTATCATTTTTTGATACAAACAGTTATATATTCATGTCAATATCTTTCAAATTCTAGTCAAAATCGGCGTCTTTGGGCATTTTATGCATGTTTTGGCTATAATCTTCCGTAAATCAAGGGCAAAAACCAATTATTTGTCCCAAAAGAAGGTGTTTTAAGTATATATCTGCATTTCTAAGGTAGATTTGGGTACAATAAGAGGCGAAAAAGCAGATTCTGACTAAGATTTTATCGAAATCGGCAACTATTTGACTCAGAAAGGTTGGCTTACGTCGAAATCTAATAGTTTATTAAGGTTTTCGTTACTAAAATGCCCCAAGACGCCGATTTTGACTAGAATTTGAAAGATATTGACATGAATATATAACTGTTTGTATCAAAAAATGATAGTTTAAACTGATATTTGCAGTTTTGATGCGGTTTTAGATACGATATGAATCGAAGAAGCCGATTTTGACTGGAATCTGTATAAAATGACAAAGAAAAACCTATTATCAATTCAAGGAAGTGAATTTTTAAGTAGTTATCTGCAGTTTTAATGTAGATTTCAGTTCGCTAAGTTATGAAAATGCATGTTTTGGCTATAATCTTCCGTAAATCAAGGGCGAAAACCAATTATTTGTCCCAAAAGAAGGTGTTTTAAGTATATATCTGCATTTCTAAGGTAGATTTGGGTACAATAAGAGGCGAAAAAGCAGATTCTGACTAAGATTTTATCGAAATCGGCAACTATTTGACTCAGAAAGGTTGCCTTACGTCGAAATCTAATAGTAGAGTGATGCGGATTCGTAACCACTATAGCCTGGTAGGTTTCCGACGTTCCTCCTATCCATTCAAGTTTTAAATTTTAAATCGAGGTAGGCTCGCAATACCCTATACGATGCCGGCGGGACTAAACGGACCGGCCGACTCGGCGTGGGGAATCGACTGGCAGTCTCAACCCCCCCCCTCCAAATTTTACCTCCTCGAATTTTGTAATTTTTGAAAATGTCTTCTAAGGGTAAAGGGGGGTATGAAGCGACCCCTTGGGGGTAAAAATTTCGTGCGTTTTTCGATCCGACGAGCCGTTTTCGCGATTTCGACATTTTCGAAAAATTTTCGAAAAAAGGCCGTATCTCGGAAACCGTGCGTCGGAGGCGAAAAATAAGCCAATTTTCGTACCGAGTTTCTTAAAAGCGCGTAGAGTGATGCGGATTCGTAACCACTATAGCCTGGTAGGTTTCCGACGTTCCTCCTATCATTCAAGTTTTAAATTTTAAATCGAGGTAGGCTCGCAATACCCTATACGATGCCGGCGGGACTAAACGGACCGGCCGACTCGGCGTGGGGAATCGACTGGCAGTCTCAACCCCCCCCCTCCAAATTTTACCTCCTCGAATTTTGTAATTTTTGAAAAAAAAAATCGGAGAAAATGTCTTCTAAGGGTAAAGGGGGGTATGAAGCGACCCCTTTGGGGTAAAAATTGCGTGCGTTTTTCGATCCGACGATCCGTTTTCGCGATTTCGACATTTTCGAAAAATTTTCGAAAAAAGACCGTATCTCGGAAACGGTGCGTCGGAGGCGAAAAATAAGCGAATTTTCGTACCGAGTTTCTTAAAACCGCGTAGAGTGATGCGGATTCGTAACCACTATAGCCTGGTAGGTTTCCGACGTTCCTCCTATCCATTCAAGTTTTAAATTTTAAATCGAGGTAGGCTCGCAATACTCTATACGATGCGGGCGGGACTAAATGGACCGGCCGACTCGGCGTGGGGAATCGACTGGCAAAGTCTCAACCCCCCCCTCCAAATTTTACCCCCTCGAATTTTGTAATTTTTGAAAAAAAAAATCGGAGAAAATGTCTTCTAAGGGTAAAGGGGGGTATGAAGCGACCCCTATGGGGTAAAAATTTCGTGCGTTTTTCGATCCGACGAGCCGTTTTCGCGATTTCGACATTTTCGAAAAATTTTCGAAAAAAGGCCGTATCTCGGAAACGGTGCGTCGGAGGCGAAAAATAAGCGAATTTTCGTACCGAGTTTCTTAAAACCGCGTAGAGTGATGCGGATTCGTAACCACTATAGCCTGGTAGGTTTCCGACGTTCCTCCTATCCATTCAAGTTTTAAATTTTAAATCGAGGTAGGCTCGCAATACTCTATACGATGCCGGCGGGACTAAACGGACCAGCCGACTCGGCGTGGGGAATCGACTGGCAAAGTCTCAACCCCCCCCCTCCAAATTTTACCTCCTCGAATTTTGTAATTTTTGAAAAAAAAAAATCGGAGAAAATGTCTTCTAAGGGTAAAGGGGGGTATGAAGCGACCCCTCTGGGGTAAAAATTTCGTGCGTTTTTCGATCCGACGAGCCGTTTTCGCGATTTCGACATTTTCGAAAAATTTTCGAAAAAAGGCCGTATCTCGGAAACGGTGCGTCGGAGGCGAAAAATAAGCGAATTTTCGTACCGAGTTTCTTAAGAGCGCGTAGAGTGATGCGGATTCGAAACCACTATAGCCTGGTAGGTTTCCGACGTTCCTCCTATCCATTCAAGTTTTAAATTTTAAATCGAGGTAGGCTCGCAATACTCTATACGATGCCGGCGGGACTAAACGGACCGGCCGACTCGGCGTGGGGAATCGACTGACAAAGTCTCAACCCCCCCCCCCCCCTCCAAATTTTACCCCCTCGAATTTTGTAATTTTTGAAAAAAAAAATTGGAGAAAATGTCTTCTGAGGGTAAAGGGGGACATGAAGCGACCCCTTTGGGGTAAAAATTTCGTGCGTTTTTCGATCCGACGAGCCGTTTACGCGATTTCGACATTTTCGAAAAATTTTCGAAAAAATGCCGTATCTCGGAAACGGTGCGTCGGAGGCGAAAAATAAGCGAATTTTCGTACCGAGTTTTTTAAAAGCGCGTAGAGTGATGCGGATTCGTAACCACTATAGCCTGGTAGGTTTCCGACGTTCCTCCTATCCATTCAAGTTTTAAATTTTAAATCGATACGATGCCGGCGGGACTAAACGGACCGGCCGACTCGGCGTGGGGAATCGACTGGCAAAGTCTCAACCCCCCCCCCCTCCAAATTTTACCTCCTCGAATTTTGTAATTTTTGAAAAAAAAAATCGGAGAAAATGTCTTCTAAGGGTAAAGGGGGGTATGAAGCGACCCCTATGGGGTAAAAATTTCGTGCGTTTTTCGATCCGACGAGCCGTTTTCGCGATTTCGACATTTTCGAAAAATTTTCGAAAAAAGGCCGTATCTCGGAAATGGTGCGTCGGAGGCGAAAAATAAGCGAATTTTCGTACCGAGTTTCTTTAGAGCGCGCAGAGTGATGCGGATTCGTAACCACTATAGCCTGGTAGGTTTCCGACGTTCCTCCTATCCATTCAAGTTTTAAATTTTAAATCGAGGTAGGCTCGCAATACTCTATACGATGCCGGCGGGACTAAACGGACCAGCCGACTCGGCGTGGGGAATCGACTGGCAAAGTCTCAACCCCCCCCCTCCAAATTTTACCCCCTCGAATTTTGTAATTTTTGAAAAAAAAAATCGGAGAAAATGTCTTCTAAGGGTAAAGGGGGGTATGAAGCGACCCCTTTGGGGTAAAAATTTCGTGCGTTTTTCGATCCGACGAGCCGTTTTCGCGATTTCGACATTTTCGAAAAATTTTCGAAAAAAGGCCGTATCTCGGAAACCGTGCGTCGGAGGCGAAAAATAAGCGAATTTTCGTACCGAGTTTCTTAAAAGCGCGTAGAGTGATGCGGATTCGTAACCACTATAGCCTGGTAGGTTTCCGACGTTCCTCCTATCCATTCAAGTTTTAAATTTTAAATCGAGGTAGGCTCGCAATACTCTATACGATGCCGGCGGGACTAAACGGACCGGCCGACTCGGCGTGGGGAATCGACTGGCAAAGTCTCAACCCCCCCCTCCAAATTTTACCCCCTCGAATTTTGTAATTTTTGAAAAAAAAAATCGGAGAAAATGTCTTCTAAGGGTAAAGGGGGGTATGAAGCGACCCCTTTGGGGTAAAAATTTCGTGCGTTTTTCGATCCGACGAGCCGTTTTTGCGATTTCGACATTTTCGAAAAATTTTCGAAAAAAGGCCGTATCTCGGAAACCGTGCGTCGGAGGCGAAAAATAAGCGAATTTTCGTACCGAGTTTCTTAAAATCGCGTAGAGTGATGCGGATTCGTAACCACTATAGCCTGGTAGGTTTCCGACGTTCCTCCTATCCATTCAAGTTTTAAATTTTAAATCGAGGTAGGCTCGCAATACTCTATACGATGCCGGCGGGACTAAACGGACCGACCGACTCGGCGTGGGGAATCGACTGGCAGTCTCAACCCCCCCCTCCAAATTTTAATTCCTCGAATTTTGTAATTTTTGAAAAAAAAAATCGGAGAAAATGTCTTCTAAGGGTAAAGGGGGGTATGAAGCGACCCCTTTGGGGTAAAAATTTCGTGCGTTTTTCGATCCGACGAGCCGTTTTCGCGATTTCGACATTTTCGAAAAATTTTCGAAAAAAGGCCGTATCTCGGAAACGGTGCGTCGGAGGCGAAAAATAAGCGAATTTTCGTACCGGCCTCGCCATTTTCAATTAGGCGGACCGGCCGACTCGGCGTGGGGAATCGACTGACAAAGTCTCAACCCCCCCCCTCCAAATTTTACCCCCTCGAATTTTGTAATTTTTGAAAAAAAATAAATCGGAGAAAATGTCTTCTAAGGGTAAAGGGGGGTATGAAGCGACCCCTTTGGGGTAAAAATTTCGTGAGTTTTTCGATCTGACGAGCCGTTTTCGCGATTTCGACATTTTCGAAAAATTTTCGAAAAAAGGCCGTATCTCGGAAACGGTGCGTCGGCCGACTTGGCGTGGGGAATCGACTGACAAAGTCTCAACCCCCCCCTCCAAATTTTAATCCCTCGAATTTTGTAATTTTTGAAAAAAAAAATCGGAGAAAATGTCTTCTAAGGGTAAAGGGGGGTATGAAGCGACCCCTATGGGTTAAAAATTTCGTGCGTTTTTCGATCCGACGAGCCGTTTTTGCGATTTCGACATTTTCGAAAAATTTTCGAAAAAAGGCCGTATCTCGGAAACGGTGCCTCGGAGACGAAAAATAAGCGAATTTTCGTACCGAGTTTCTTAAAAGCGCGTAGAGTGATGCGGATTCGTAACCACTATAGCCTGGTAGGTTTCCGACGTTCCTCCTATCCATTCAAGTTTTAAATTTTAAATCGAGGTAGGCTCGCAATACTCTATACGATGCCGGCGGGACTAAACGGACTGGCCGACTCGGCGTGGGGAATCGACTGGCAAAGTCTCAACCCCCCCCCTCCAAATTTTACCAATTCGAATTTTGTAATTTTTGAAAAAAAAATCGGAGAAAATGTCTTCTAAGGGTAAGGGGGGTATGAAGCGACCCCTTTGGGGTAAAAATTTCGTGCGTTTTTCGATCCGACGAGCCGTTTTCGCGATTTCGACATTTTCGAAAAATTTTCGAAAAAAGGCCGTATCTCGGAAACGGTGCGTCGGAGGCGAAAAATAAGCGAATTTTCGTACCGGCCTCGGCATTATCGGTTAGGCGGACCGGCCGACTCGGCGTGGGGAATCGACTGGCAAAGTCTCAACCCCCCCCCTCCAAATTTTACCCCCTCGAATTTTGTAATTTTTGAAAAAAAAAATTGGAGAAAATGTCTTCTGAGGGTAAAGGGGGGCATGAAGCGACCCCTTTGGGGTAAAAATTTCGTGCGTTTTTCGATCCGACGAGCCGTTTTCGCGATTTCGACATTTTCGAAAAATTTTCGAAAAAAGGCCGTATCTCGGAAACGGTGCGTCGGAGGCGAAAAATAAGCGAATTTTCGTACCGAGTTTTTTAAAAGCGCGTAGAGTGATGCGGATTCGTAACCACTATAGCCTGGTAGGTTTCCGACGTTCCTCCTATCCATTCAAGTTTTAAATTTTAAATCGAGGTAGGCTCGCAATACTCTATACGATGCCGGCGGGACTAAACGGACCGGCCGACTCGGCGTGGGGAATCGACTGGCAAAGTCTCAACCCCCCCCCTCCAAATTTTACCTCCTCGAATTTTGTAATTTTTGAAAAAAAAAATCGGAGAAAATGTCTTCTAAGGGTAAAGGGGGGTATGAAGCGACCCCTATGGGGTAAAAATTTCGTGCGTTTTTCGATCCGACGAGCCGTTTTCGCGATTTCGACATTTTCGAAAAATTTTCGAAAAAAGGCCGTATCTCGGAAACGGTGCGTCGGAGGCGAAAAATAAGCGAATTTTCGTACCGAGTTTCTTAAGAGCGCGTAGAGTGATGCGGATTCGTAACCACTATAGCCTGGTAGGTTTCCGACGTTCCTCCTATCCATTCAAGTTTTAAATTTTAAATCGAGGTAGGCTCGCAATACTCTATACGATGCCGGCGGGACTAAACGGACCGGCCGACTCGGCGTGGGGAATCGACTGACAAAGTCTCAACCCCCCCCCCCCCCCTCCAAATTTTACCCCCTCGAATTTTGTAATTTTTGAAAAAAAAAAATTGGAGAAAATGTCTTCTGAGGGTAAAGGGGGACATGAAGCGACCCCTTTGGGGTAAAAATTTCGTGCGTTTTTCGATCCGACGAGCCGTTTTCGCGATTTCGACATTTTCGAAAAATTTTCGAAAAAAGGCCGTATCTCGGAAACCGTGCGTCGGAGGCGAAAAATAAGCGAATTTTCGTACCGAGTTTCTTAAAAGCGCGTAGAGTGATGCGGATTCGTAACCACTATAGCCTGGTAGGTTTCCGACGTTCCTCCTATCCATTCAAGTTTTAAATTTTAAATCGAGGTAGGCTCGCAATACTCTATACGATGCGGGCGGGACTAAACGGACCGGCCGACTCGGCGTGGGGAATCGACTGGCAAAGTCTCAACCCCCCCCTCCAAATTTTACCCCCTCGAATTTTGTAATTTTTGAAAAAAAAAATCGGAGAAAATGTCTTCTAAGGGTAAAGGGGGGTATGAAGCGACCCCTATGGGGTAAAAATTTCGTGCGTTTTTCGATCCGACGAGCCGTTTTCGCGATTTCGACATTTTCGAAAAATTTTCGAAAAAAGGCCGTATCTCGGAAACGGTGCGTCGGAGGCGAAAAATAAGCGAATTTTCGTACCGAGTTTCTTAAAACCGCGTAGAGTGATGCGGATTCGTAACCACTATAGCCTGGTAGGTTTCCGACGTTCCTCCTATCCATTCAAGTTTTAAATTTTAAATCGAGGTAGGCTCGCAATACTCTATACGATGCCGGCGGGACTAAACGGACCAGCCGACTCGGCGTGGGGAATCGACTGGCAAAGTCTCAACCCCCCCCCTCCAAATTTTACCTCCTCGAATTTTGTAATTTTTGAAAAAAAAAATCGGAGAAAATGTCTTCTAAGGGTAAAGGGGGGTATGAAGCGACCCCTTTGGGGTAAAAATTTCGTGCGTTTTTCGATCCGACGAGCCGTTTTCGCGATTTCGACATTTTCGAAAAATTTTCGAAAAAAGGCCGTATCTCGGAAACGGTGCGTCGGAGGCGAAAAATAAGCGAATTTTCGTACCGAGTTTCTTAAGAGCGCGTAGAGTGATGCGGATTCGTAACCACTATAGCCTGGTAGGTTTCCGACGTTCCTCCTATCCATTCAAGTTTTAAATTTTAAATCGAGGTAGGCTCGCAATACTCTATACGATGCCGGCGGGACTAAACGGACCGGCCGACTCGGCGTGGGGAATCGACTGACAAAGTCTCAACCCCCCCCCCTCCAAATTTTACCCCCTCGAATTTTGTAATTTTTGAAAAAAAAAATTGGAGAAAATGTCTTCTGAGGGTAAAGGGGGACATGAAGCGACCCCTTTGGGGTAAAAATTTCGTGCGTTTTTCGATCCGACGAGCCGTTTTCGCGATTTCGACATTTTCGAAAAATTTTCGAAAAAATGCCGTATCTCGGAAACGGTGCGTCGGAGGCGAAAAATAAGCGAATTTTCGTACCGAGTTTTTTAAAAGCGCGTAGAGTGATGCGGATTCGTAACCACTATAGCCTGGTAGGTTTCCGACGTTCCTCCTATCCATTCAAGTTTTAAATTTTAAATCGATACGATGCCGGCGGGACTAAACGGACCGGCCGACTCGGCGTGGGGAATCGACTGGCAAAGTCTCAACCCCCCCCCTCCAAATTTTACCTCCTCGAATTTTGTAATTTTTGAAAAAAAAAATCGGAGAAAATGTCTTCTAAGGGTAAAGGGGGGTATGAAGCGACCCCTATGGGGTAAAAATTTCGTGCGTTTTTCGATCCGACGAGCCGTTTTCGCGATTTCGACATTTTCGAAAAATTTTCGAAAAAAGGCCGTATCTCGGAAATGGTGCGTCGGAGGCGAAAAATAAGCGAATTTTCGTACCGAGTTTCTTTAGAGCGCGCAGAGTGATGCGGATTCGTAACCACTATAGCCTGGTAGGTTTCCGACGTTCCTCCTATCCATTCAAGTTTTAAATTTTAAATCGAGGTAGGCTCGCAATACTCTATACGATGCCGGCGGGACTAAACGGACCAGCCGACTCGGCGTGGGGAATCGACTGGCAAAGTCTCAACCCCCCCCCTCCAAATTTTACCCCCTCGAATTTTGTAATTTTTGAAAAAAAAAATCGGAGAAAATGTCTTCTAAGGGTAAAGGGGGGTATGAAGCGACCCCTTTGGGGTAAAAATTTCGTGCGTTTTTCGATCCGACGAGCCGTTTTCGCGATTTCGACATTTTCGAAAAATTTTCGAAAAAAGGCCGTATCTCGGAAACCGTGCGTCGGAGGCGAAAAATAAGCGAATTTTCGTACCGAGTTTCTTAAAAGCGCGTAGAGTGATGCGGATTCGTAACCACTATAGCCTGGTAGGTTTCCGACGTTCCTCCTATCCATTCAAGTTTTAAATTTTAAATCGAGGTAGGCTCGCAATACTCTATACGATGCCGGCGGGACTAAACGGACCGGCCGACTCGGCGTGGGGAATCGACTGGCAAAGTCTCAACCCCCCCCTCCAAATTTTACCCCCTCGAATTTTGTAATTTTTGAAAAAAAAAATCGGAGAAAATGTCTTCTAAGGGTAAAGGGGGGTATGAAGCGACCCCTTTGGGGTAAAAATTTCGTGCGTTTTTCGATCCGACGAGCCGTTTTTGCGATTTCGACATTTTCGAAAAATTTTCGAAAAAAGGCCGTATCTCGGAAACCGTGCGTCGGAGGCGAAAAATAAGCGAATTTTCGTACCGAGTTTCTTAAAATCGCGTAGAGTGATGCGGATTCGTAACCACTATAGCCTGGTAGGTTTCCGACGTTCCTCCTATCCATTCAAGTTTTAAATTTTAAATCGAGGTAGGCTCGCAATACTCTATACGATGCCGGCGGGACTAAACGGACCGGCCGACTCGGCGTGGGGAATCGACTGGCAGTCTCAACCCCCCCCTCCAAATTTTAATTCCTCGAATTTTGTAATTTTTGAAAAAAAAAATCGGAGAAAATGTCTTCTAAGGGTAAAGGGGGGTATGAAGCGACCCCTTTGGGGTAAAAATTTCGTGCGTTTTTCGATCCGACGAGCCGTTTTCGCGATTTCGACATTTTCGAAAAATTTTCGAAAAAAGGCCGTATCTCGGAAACGGTGCGTCGGAGGCGAAAAATAAGCGAATTTTCGTACCGGCCTCGCCATTTTCAATTAGGCGGACCGGCCGACTCGGCGTGGGGAATCGACTGACAAAGTCTCAACCCCCCCCCTCCAAATTTTACCCCCTCGAATTTTGTAATTTTTGAAAAAAAATAAATCGGAGAAAATGTCTTCTAAGGGTAAAGGGGGGTATGAAGCGACCCCTTTGGGGTAAAAATTTCGTGAGTTTTTCGATCTGACGAGCCGTTTTCGCGATTTCGACATTTTCGAAAAATTTTCGAAAAAAGGCCGTATCTCGGAAACGGTGCGTCGGCCGACTTGGCGTGGGGAATCGACTGACAAAGTCTCAACCCCCCCCTCCAAATTTTAATCCCTCGAATTTTGTAATTTTTGAAAAAAAAAATCGGAGAAAATGTCTTCTAAGGGTAAAGGGGGGTATGAAGCGACCCCTATGGGTTAAAAATTTCGTGCGTTTTTCGATCCGACGAGCCGTTTTTGCGATTTCGACATTTTCGAAAAATTTTCGAAAAAAGGCCGTATCTCGGAAACGGTGCCTCGGAGACGAAAAATAAGCGAATTTTCGTACCGAGTTTCTTAAAAGCGCGTAGAGTGATGCGGATTCGTAACCACTATAGCCTGGTAGGTTTCCGACGTTCCTCCTATCCATTCAAGTTTTAAATTTTAAATCGAGGTAGGCTCGCAATACTCTATACGATGCCGGCGGGACTAAACGGACTGGCCGACTCGGCGTGGGGAATCGACTGGCAAAGTCTCAACCCCCCCCCTCCAAATTTTACCAATTCGAATTTTGTAATTTTTGAAAAAAAAAATCGGAGAAAATGTCTTCTAAGGGTAAGGGGGGTATGAAGCGACCCCTTTGGGGTAAAAATTTCGTGCGTTTTTCGATCCGACGAGCCGTTTTCGCGATTTCGACATTTTCGAAAAATTTTCGAAAAAAGGCCGTATCTCGGAAACGGTGCGTCGGAGGCGAAAAATAAGCGAATTTTCGTACCGGCCTCGGCATTATCGGTTAGGCGGACCGGCCGACTCGGCGTGGGGAATCGACTGACAAAGTCTCAACCCCCCCCCCTATCCAAATTTTACCCCCTCGAATTTTGTAATTTTTGAAAAAAAAAATTGGAGAAAATGTCTTCTGAGGGTAAAGGGCGGCATGAAGCGACCCCTTTGGGGTAAAAATTTCGTGCGTTTTTCGATCCGACTAGCCGTTTTCGCGATTTCGACATTTTCGAAAAATTTTCGAAAAAAGGCCGTATCTCGGAAACGGTGCGTCGGAGGCGAAAAATAAGCGAATTTTCGTACCGAGTTTTTTAAAAGCGCGTAGAGTGATGCGGATTCGTAACCACTATAGCCTGGTAGGTTTCCGACGTTCCTCCTATCCATTCAAGTTTTAAATTTTAAATCGAGGTAGGCTCGCAATACTCTATACGATGCCGGCGGGACTAAACGGACCGGCCGACTCGGCGTGGGGAATCGACTGGCAAAGTCTCAACCCCCCCCCCTCCAAATTTTACCTCCTCGAATTTTGTAATTTTTGAAAAAAAAAATCGGAGAAAATGTCTTCTAAGGGTAAAGGGGGGTATGAAGCGACCCCTTTGGGGTAAAAATTTCGTGCGTTTTTCGATCCGACGAGCCGTTTTCGCGATTTCGACATTTTCGAAAAATTTTCGAAAAAAGGCCGTATCTCGGAAACGGTGCGTCGGAGGCGAAAAATAAGCGAATTTTCGTACCGAGTTTCTTAAGAGCGCGTAGAGTGATGCGGATTCGTAACCACTATAGCCTGGTAGGTTTCCGACGTTCCTCCTATCCATTCAAGTTTTAAATTTTAAATCGAGGTAGGCTCGCAATACTCTATACGATGCCGGCGGGACTAAACGGACCGGCCGACTCGGCGTGGGGAATCGACTGACAAAGTCTCAACCCCCCCCCCCTCCAAATTTTACCCCCTCGAATTTTGTAATTTTTGAAAAAAAAAATTGGAGAAAATGTCTTCTGAGGGTAAAGGGGGACATGAAGCGACCCCTTTGGGGTAAAAATTTCGTGCGTTTTTCGATCCGACGAGCCGTTTTCGCGATTTCGACATTTTCGAAAAATTTTCGAAAAAAGGCCGTATCTCGGAAACCGTGCGTCGGAGGCGAAAAATAAGCGAATTTTCGTACCGAGTTTCTTAAAAGCGCGTAGAGTGATGCGGATTCGTAACCACTATAGCCTGGTAGGTTTCCGACGTTCCTCCTATCCATTCAAGTTTTAAATTTTAAATCGAGGTAGGCTCGCAATACTCTATACGATGCCGGCGGGACTAAACGGACCGGCCGACTCGGCGTGGGGAATCGACTGGCAGTCTCAACCCCCCCCCTCCAAATTTTACCTCCTCGAATTTTGCAATTTTTGAAAAAAAAATCGGAGAAAATATCTTCTTAGAGTAAAGGGGGGTATGAAGCGACCCCTCTGGGGTAAAAATTTCGTGCGTTTTTCGATCCGACGAGCCGTTTTCGCGATTTCGACATTTTCGAAAAATTTTCGAAAAAAGGCCGTATCTCGGAAACCGTGCGTCGGAGGCGAAAAATAAGCGAATTTTCGTACCGAGTTTCTTAAAAGCGCGTAGAGTGATGCGGATTCGTAACCACTATAGCCTGGTAGGTTTCCGACGTTCCTCCTATCCATTCAAGTTTTAAATTTTAAATCGAGGTAGGCTCGCAATACTCTATACGATGCCGGCGGGACTAAACGGACCGGCCGACTCGGCGTGGGGAATCGACTGGCAAAGTCTCAACCCCCCCCCTCCAAATTTTACCTCCTCGAATTTTGTAATTTTTGAAAAAAAAAAAATCGGAGAAAATGTCTTCTGAGGGTAAAGGGGGGTATGAAGCGACCCCTTTGGGGTAAAAATTTCGTGCGTTTTTCGATCCGACGAGCCGTTTTCGCGATTTCGACATTTTCGAAAAATTTTCGAAAAAAGGCCGTATCTCGGAAACCGTGCGTCGGAGGCGAAAAATAAGCGAATTTTCGTACCGAGTTTCTTAAAAGCGCGTAGAGTGATGCGGATTCGTAACCACTATAGCCTGGTAGGTTTCCGACGTTCCTCCTATCCATTCAAGTTTTAAATTTTAAATCGAGGTAGGCTCGCAATACTCTATACGATGCCGGCGGGACTAAACGGACCGGCCGACTCGGCGTGGGGAATCGACTGGCAAAGTCTCAACCCCCCCCCTCCAAATTTTACCTCCTCGAATTTTGTAATTTTTGAAAAAAAAAAAAATCGGAGAAAATGTCTTCTAAGGGTAAAGGGGGGTATGAAGCGACCCCTTTGGGGTAAAAATTTCGTGCGTTTTTCGATCCGACGAGCCGTTTTCGCGATTTCGACATTTTCGAAAAATTTTCGAAAAAAGGCCGTATCTCGGAAACGGTGCGTCGGAGGCGAAAAATAAGCGAATTTTCGTACCGGCCTCGGCATTATCAACTATGTGGACCGGCCGACTCGGCGTGGGGAATCGACTGACAAAGTCTCAACCCCCCCCCCCTCCAAATTTTACCCCCTCGAATTTTGTAATTTTTGAAAAAAAAAATCGGAGAAAATGTCTTCTAAGGGTAAAGGGGGGTATGAAGCGACCCCTTTGGGGTAAAAATTTCGTGCGTTTTTCGATCCGACGAGCCGTTTTCGCGATTTCGACATTTTCGAAAAATTTTCGAAAAAAGGCCGTATCTCGGAAACCGTGCGTCGGAGGCGAAAAATAAGCGAATTTTCGTACCGAGTTTCTTAAAAGCGCGTAGAGTGATGCGGATTCGTAACCACTATAGCCTGGTAGGTTTCCGACGTTCCTCCTATCCATTCAAGTTTTAAATTTTAAATCGAGATAGGCTCGCAATACTCTATACGATGCCGGCGGGACTAAACGGACCGGCCGACTCGGCGTGGGGAATCGACTGGCAAAGTCTCAACCCCCCCCCTCCAAATTTTACCTCCTCGAATTTTGTAATTTTTGAAAAAAAAAATCGGAGAAAATGTCTTCTAAGGGTAAAGGGGGGTATGAAGCGACCCCTTTGGGGTAAAAATTTCGTGCGTTTTTCGATCCGACGAGCCGTTTTCGCGATTTCGACATTTTCGAAAAATTTTCGAAAAAAGGCCGTATCTCGGAAACGGTGCGTCGGAGGCGAAAAATAAGGGAATTTTCGTACCGAGTTTCTTAAAAGCGCGTAGAGTGATGCGGATTCGTAACCACTATAGCCTGGTAGGTTTCCGACGTTCCTCCTATCCATTCAAGTTTTAAATTTTAAATCGAGGTAGGCTCGCAATACTCTATACGATGCCGGCGGGACTAAACGGACCGGCCGACTCGGCGTGGGGAATCGACTGGCAAAGTCTCAACCCCCCCCCCCCACCAAATTTTACCCCTTCGAATTTTGTAATTTTTGAAAAAAAAAATTGGAGAAAATGTCTTCTAAGGGTAAAGGGGGGTATGAAGCGACCCCTTTGGGGTAAAAATTTCGTGCGTTTTTCGATCCGACGAGCTGTTTTCGCGATTTCGACATTTTCGAAAAAAGGCCGTATCTCGGAAACGGTGCGTCGGAGGCGAAAAATAAGCGAATTTTCGTACCGAGTTTCTTAAAAGCGCGTAGAGTGATGCGGATTCGTAACCACTATAGCCTGGTAGGTTTCCGACCTTCCTCCTATCCATTCAAGTTTTAAATTTTAAATCGAGGTAGGCTCGCAATACTCTATACGATGCCGGCGGGACTAAACGGACCGGCCGACTCGGCGTGCTTGATTTACGGAAGATTATAGCCAAAACATGCATTTTCATAACTTAGCGAACTGAAATCTACATTAAAACTGCAGATAACTACTTAAAAATTCACTTTCTTGAATTGATAATAGGTTTTTCTTTGTCATTTTAAACAGATTCCAGTTAAAATCGGCTTCTTCGATTCATATCGTATCTAAAACCGCATCAAAACTGCAAATATCAGTTTAAACTATCATTTTTTGATACAAACAGTTATAAATTCATGTCAATATCTTTCAAATTCTAGTCAAAATCGGCGTCGTTGGGCATTTTAGTAACGAAAACCTTAATAAACTATTAGATTTCGACGTAAGGCAACCTTTCTGAGTCAAATAGTTGCCGATTTCGAAAAAATCTTAGTCAGAATCTGCTTTTTCGCCTCTTATTGTACCCAAATCTACCTTAGAAATGCAGATATATACTTAAAACACCTTCTTTTGGGACAAATAATTGGTTTTCGCCCTTGATTTACGGAAGATTATAGCCAAAACATGCATTTTCATAACTTAGCGAACTGAAATCTACATTAAAACTGCAGATAACTACTTAAAAATTCACTTCCTTGAATTGATAATAGGTTTTTCTTTGTCATTTTAAACAGATTCCAGTCAAAATCGGCTTCTTCGATTCATATCGTATCTAAAACCGCATCAAAACGGCAAATATCAGCTTAAACTATCTTTTTTTGATACAAACAGTTATATATTCATGTCAATATCTTTCAAATTCTAGTCAAAATCGGCGTCTTTAGGCATTTTAGTAACGAAAACCTTAATAAACTATTAGATTTCGACGTAAGGCAACCTTTCTGAGTCAAATAGTTGCCGATTTCGATAAAATCTTAGTCAGAATCTGCTTTTTCGCCTCTTATTGTACCCAAATCTACCTTAGAAATGCAGATATATACTTAAAACACCTTCTTTTGGGACAAATAATTGGTTTTCGCCCTTGATTTACGGAAGATTATAGCCAAAACATGCATAAAATGCCCAAAGACGCCGATTTTGACTAGAATTTGAAAGATATTGACATGAATATATAACTGTTTGTATCAAAAAATGATAGTTTAAACTGATATTTGCAGTTTTGATGCGGTTTTAGATACGATATGAATCGAAGAAGCCGATTTTGACTGGAATCTGTTTAAAATGACAAAGAAAAACCTATTATCAATTCAAGGATGTGAATTTTTAAGTAGTTATCTGCAGTTTTAATGTAGATTTCAGTTCGCTAAGTTATGAAAATGCATGTTTTGGCTATAATCTTCCGTAAATCAAGGGCGAAAACCAATTATTTGTCCCAAAAGAAAGTGTTTTAAGTATATATCTGCATTTCTAAGGTAGATTTGGGTACAATAAGAGGCGAAAAAGCAGATTCTGACTAAGATTTTATCGAAATCGGCAACTATTTGACTCAAAAAGGTTGCCTTACGTCAAAATCTAATAGTTTATTAAGTTTTTCGCTACTAAAATGCCCAAAGACGCCGAATTTGACTAGAATTTGAAAGATATTGACATGAATATATAACTGTTTGTATCAAAAAATGATAGTTTAAACTGATATTTGCAGTTTTGATGCGGTTTTAGATACGATATGAATCGAAGAAGCCGATTTTGACTGGAATCTGTTTAAAATGACAAAGAAAAACCTATTATCAATTCAAGGAAGTAAATTTTTAAGTAGTTATCTGCAGTTTTAATGTAGATTTCAGTTCGCTAAGTTATGAAAATGCATGTTTTGGCTATAATCTTCCGTAAACCAAGGGCAAAAACCAATTATTTGTCCCAAAAGAAGGTGTTTTAAGTATATATCTGCAATTCTAAGGTAGATTTGGGTACAATAAGAGGCGAAAAAGCAGATTCTGACTAAGATTTTATCGAAATCGTCAACTATTTGACTCAGAAAGGTTGCCTTACGTCGAAATCTAATAGTTTATTAAGGTTTTCGTTACTAAAATGCCCAAAGACGCCGATTTTGACTAGAATTTGAAAGATATTGACATGAATATATAACTGTTTGTATCAAAAAAATGATAGTTTAAACTGATATTTGCAGTTTTGATGCGGTTTTAGATACGATATGAATCGAAGAAGAAGATTTTGACTGGAATCTGTTTAAAATGACAAAGAAAAACCTATTATCAATTCAAGGAAGTGAATTTTTAAGTAGTTATCTGCAGTTTTAATGTAGATTTCAGTTCGCTAAGTTATGAAAATGCATGTTTTGGCTATAATCTTCCGTAAATCAAGGGCGAAAACCAATTATTTGTCCCAAAAGAAGGTGTTTTAAGTATATATCTGCATTTATAAGGTAGATTTGGGTACAATAAGAGGCGAAAAAGCAGATTCTGACTAAGATTTTATCGAAATCGGCAACTATTTGACTCAGAAAGGTTGCCTTACGTCGAAATCTAATAGTTTATTAAGGTTTTCGTTACTAAAATGCCCAAAGACGCCGATTTTGACTAGAATTTGAAAGATATTGACATGAATATATAACTGTTTGTATCAAAAAATGATAGTTTAAACTGATATTTGCAGTTTTGATGCGGTTTTAGATACGATATGAATCGAAGAAGCCGATTTTGACTGGAATCTGTTTAAAATGACAAAGAAAAACCTATTATCAATTCAAGGAAGTGAATTTTTAAGTAGTTATCTGCAGTTTTAATGTAGATTTCAGTTCGCTAAGTTATGAAAATGCATGTTTTGGCTATATTCTTCCGTAAATCAAAGGCGAAAACCAATTATTTGTCCCAAAAGAAGGTGTTTTAAGTATATATCTGCATTTCTAAGGTAGATTTGGGTACAATCTTAGTCAGAATCTGCTTTTTTGCCTCTTATTGTACCCAAATCTACCTTAGAAATGCAGATATATACTTAAAACACCTTCTTTTGGGACAAATAATTGGTTTTCGCCCTTGATTTACGGAAGATTATAGCCAAAACATGCATTTTCATAACTTAGCGAACTGAAATCTACATTAAAACTGCAGATAACTACTTAAAAATTCACTTCCTTGAATTGATAATAGGTTTTTCTTTGTCATTTTAAACAGATTCCAGTCAAAATCGGCTTCTTCGACTCATATCGTACCTAAAACCGCATCAAAACTGCAAATATCAGTTTAAACTATCATTTTTTGATACAAACAGTTATATATTCATATCAATATCTTTCAAATTATAGTCAAAATCGGCGTCTTTGGGCATTTTAGTAACGAAAACCTTAATAAACTATTAGATTTCGACGTAAGGCAACCTCTCTGAGTCAAATAGTTGCCGATTTCGATAAAATCTTAGACAGAATCTGCTTTTTCGCCTCTTATTGTACCCAAATCTACCTTAGAAATGCAGATATATAATTAAAACACCTTCTTTTGGGACAAATAATTGGTTTTCGCCCTTGATTTACGGAAGATTATAGCCAAAACATGCATTTTCATAACTTAGCGATCTGAAATCTACATTAAAACTGCAGATAACTACTTAAAAATTCACTTCCTTGAATTGATAATAGGTTTTTCTTTGTCATTTTAAACAGATTCCAGTCAAAATCGGCTTCTTCGATTCATATCATATCTAAAACCGCATCAAAACTGCAAATATCAGTTTAAACTATCATTTTTTGATACAAACAGTTATATATTCATGTCAATATATTTCAAATTCTAGTCAAAATCGGCGTCTGGGCATTTTTGTAACGAAAACCTTAATAAACTATTAGATTTCGACGTAAGGCAACCTTTCTGAGTCAAATAGTTGCCGATTTCGATAAAATCTTAGTCAGAATCTGCTTTTTCGCCTCCTATTGTACCCAAATCTACCTTAGAAATGCAGATATATACTTAAAACACCTTCTTTTGGGACAAATAATTGGTTTTCGCCCTTGATTTACGGAAGATTATAGCCAAAACATGCATAAAATGCCCAAAGACGCCGATTTTGACTAGAATTTGAAAGATATTGACATGAATATATAACTGTTTGTATCAAAAAATGATAGTTTAAACTGATATTTGCAGTTTTGATGCGGTTTTAGATACGATATGAATCGAAGAAGCCGATTTTGACTGGAATCTGTTTAAAATGACAAAGAAAAACCTATTATCAATTCAAGGATGTGAATTTTTAAGTAGTTATCTGCAGTTTTAATATAGATTTCAGTTCGCTAAGTTATGAAAATGCATGTTTTGGCTATAATCTTCCGTAAATCAATGGCGAAAACCAATTATTTGTCCCAAAAGAAGGTGTTTTAAGTATATATCTGCATTTCTAAGGTAGATTTGGGTACAATAAGAGGCGAAAAAGCAGATTCTGACTAAGATTTTATCGAAATCGGCAACTATTTGACTCAAAAAGGTTGCCTTACGTCAAAATCTAATAGTTTATTAAGGTTTTCGCTACTAAAATGCCCAAAGACGCCGAATTTGACTAGAATTTGAAAGATATTGACATGAATATATAACTGTTTGTATCAAAAAATGATAGTTTAAACTGATATTTGCAGTTTTGATGCGGTTTTAGATACGATATGAATCGAAGAAGCCGATTTTGACTGGAATCTGTTTAAAATGACAAAGAAAAACCTATTATCAATTCAAGGAAGTAAATTTTTAAGTAGTTATCTGCAGTTTTAATGTAGATTTCAGTTCGCTAAGTTATGAAAATGCATGTTTTGGCTATAATCTTCCGTAAACCAAGGGCAAAAACCAATTATTTGTCCCAAAAGAAGGTGTTTTAAGTATATATCTGCAATTCTAAGGTAGATTTGGGTACAATAAGAGGCGAAAAAGCAGATTCTGACTAAGATTTTATCGAAATCGGCAACTATTTGACTCAAAAAGGTTGCCTTACGTCGAAATCTAATAGTTTATTAAGGTTTTCGCTACTAAAATGCCCAAAGACGCCGATTTTGACTAGAATTTGAAAGATATTGACATGAATATATAACTGTTTGTATCAAAAAATGATAGTTTAAACTGATATTTGCAGTTTTGATGCGGTTTTAGATACGATATGAATCGAAGAAGCCGATTTTGACTGGAATCTGTTTAAAATGACAAAGAAAAACCTATTATCAATTCAAGGAAGTAAATTTTCAAGTAATTGTCTGCAGTTTTAATGTAGATTTCAGTTCGCTAAGTTATGAAAATGCATGTTTTGGCTATAATCTTCCGTAAACCAAGGGCAAAAACCAATTATTTGTCCCAAAAGAAGGTGTTTTAAGTATATATCTGCAATTCTAAGGTAGATTTGGGTACAATAAGAGGCGAAAAAGCAGATTCTGACTAAGATTTTATCGAAATCGTCAACTATTTGACTCAGAAAGGTTGCCTTACGTCGAAATCTAATAGTTTATTAAGGTTTTCGTTACTAAAATGCCCAAAGACGCCGATTTTGACTAGAATTTGAAAGATATTGACATGAATATATAACTGTTTGTATCAAAAAATGATAGTTTAAACTGATATTTGCAGTTTTGATGCGGTTTTAGATACGATATGAATCGAAGAAGCCGATTTTGACTGGAATCTGTTTAAAATGACAAAGAAAAACCTATTATCAATTCAAGGAAGTGAATTTTTAAGTAGTTATCTGCAGTTTTAATGTAGATTTCAGTTCGCTAAGTTATGAAAATGCATGTTTTGGCTATAATCTTCCGTAAATCAAGGGCGAAAACCAATTATTTGTCCCAAAAGAAGGTGTTTTAAGTATATATCTGCATTTCTAAGGTAGATTTGGGTACAATAAGAGGCGAAAAAGCAGATTCTGACTAAGATTTTATCGAAATCGGCAACTATTTGACTCAGAAAGGTTGCCTTACGTCGAAATCTAATAGTTTATTAAGGTTTTCGTTACTAAAATGCCCAAAGACGCCGATTTTGACTAGAATTTGAAAGATATTGACATGAATATATAACTGTTTGTATCAAAAAATGATAGTTTAAACTGATATTTGCAGTTTTGATGCGGTTTTAGATACGATATGAATCGAAGAAGCCGATTTTGACTGGAATCTGTTTAAAATGACAAAGAAAAACCTATTATCAATTCAAGGAAGTAAATTTTCAAGTAATTATCTGCAGTTTTAATGTAGATTTCAGTTCGCTAAGTTATGAAAATGCATGTTTTGGCTATAATCTTCCGTAAACCAAGGGCAAAAACCAATTATTTGTCCCAAAAGAAGGTGTTTTAAGTATATATCTGCAATTCTAAGGTAGATTTGGGTACAATAAGAGGCGAAAAAGCAGATTCTGACTAAGATTTTATCGAAATCGTCAACTATTTGACTCAGAAAGGTTGCCTTACGTCGAAATCTAATAGTTTATTAAGGTTTTCGTTACTAAAATGCCCAAAGACGCCGATTTTGACTAGAATTTGAAAGATATTGACATGAATATATAACTGTTTGTATCAAAAAATGATAGTTTAAACTGATATTTGCAGTTTTGATGCGGTTTTAGATACGATATGAATCGAAGAAGCCGATTTTGACTGGAATCTGTTTAAAATGACAAAGAAAAACCTATTATCAATTCAAGGAAGTGAATTTTTAAGTAGTTATCTGCAGTTTTAATGTAGATTTCAGTTCGCTAAGTTATGAAAATGCATGTTTTGGCTATAATCTTCCGTAAATCAAGGGCGAAAACCAATTATTTGTCCCAAAAGAAGGTGTTTTAAGTATATATCTGCATTTCTATGGTAGATTTGGGTACAATAAGAGGCGAAAAAGCAGATTCTGACTAAGATTTTATCGAAATCGGCAACTATTTGACTCAGAAAGGTTGCCTTACGTCGAAATCTAATAGTTTATTAAGGTTTTCGTTACTAAAATGCCCAAAGACGCCGATTTTGACTAGAATTTGAAAGATATTGACATGAATATATAACTGTTTGTATCAAAAAATGATAGTTTAAACTGATATTTGCAGTTTTGATGCGGTTTTAGATACGATATGAATCGAAGAAGCCGATTTTGACTGGAATCTGTTTAAAATGACAAAGAAAAACCTATTATCAATTCAAGGAAGTGAATTTTTAAGTAGTTATCTGCAGTTTTAATGTAGATTTCAGTTCGCTAAGTTATGAAAATGCATGTTTTGGCTATAATCTTCCGTAAATCAAAGGCGAAAACCAATTATTTGTCCCAAAAGAAGGTGTTTTAAGTATATATCTGCATTTCTAAGGTAGATTTGGGTACAATCTTAGTCAGAATCTGCTTTTTTGCCTCTTATTGTACCCAAATCTACCTTAGAAATGCAGATATATACTTAAAACACCTTCTTTTGGGACAAATAATTGGTTTTCGCCCTTGATTTACGGAAGATTATAGCCAAAACATGCATTTTCATAACTTAGCGAACTGAAATCTACATTGAAACTGCAGATAGCTACTTAAAAATTCACTTCCTTGAATTGATAATAGGTTTTTCTTTGTCATTTTAAACAGATTCCAGTCAAAATCGGCTTCTTTGACTCATATCGTAAATAAAACCGCATCAAAACTGCAAATATCAGTTTAAACTATCATTTTTTGATACAAACAGTTATATATTCATATCAATATCTTTCAAATTCTAGTCAAAATCGGCGTCTTTGGGCATTTTAGTAACGAAAACCTTAATAAACTATTAGATTTCGACGTAAGGCAACCTCTCTGAGTCAAATAGTTGCCGATTTCGATAAAATCTTAGTCAGAATCTGCTTTTTCGCCTCTTATTGTACCCAAATCTACCTTAGAAATGCAGATATATAATTAAAACACCTTCTTTTGGGACAAATAATTGGTTTTCGCCCTTGATTTACGGAAGATTATAGCCAAAACATGCATTTTCATAACTTGGCGAACTGAAATCTACATTAAAACTGCAGATAACTACTTAAAAATTCACTTCCTTGAATTGATAATAGGTTTTTCTTTGTCATTTTAAACAGATTCCAGTCAAAATCGGCTTCTTCGATTCATATCGTATCTAAAACCGCATCAAAACTGCAAATATCAGTTTAAACTATCATTTTTTGATACAAACGGTTATATATTCATGTCAATATCTTTCAAATTCTAGTCAAAATCGGCGTCTTTGGGCTTTTTAGTAACGAAAACCTTAATAAACTATTAGATTTCGACGTAAGGCAACCTTTCTGAGTCAAATAGTTGCCGATTTCGATAAAATCTTAGTCAGAATCTGCTTTTTCGTCTCTTATTGTACCCAAATCTACCTTAGAAATGCAGATATATACTTAAAACACCTTCTTTTGGGACAAATAATTGGTTTTCGCCCTTGATTTACGGAAGATTATAGCCAAAACATGAATTTTCATAACTTAGCGAACTGAAATCTACATTAAAACTGCAGATAACTACTTAAAAATTCACTTCCTTGAATTGATAATAGGTTTTTCTTTGTCATTTTATACAGATTCCAGTCAAAATCGGCTTCTTCGATTCATATCGTATCTAAAACCGCATCAAAACTGCAAATATCAGTTTAAACTATCTTTTTTTGATACAAACAGTTATATATTCATGTCAATATCTTTCAAATTCTAGTCAAAATCGGCGTCTTTGGGCATTTTAGTAACGAAAACCTTAATAAACTATTAGATTTCGACGTAAGCCAACCTTTCTGAGTCAAATAGTTGCCGATTTCGATAAAATCTTAGTCAGAATCTGCTTTTTCGCCTCTTATTGTACCCAAATCTACCTTAGAAATGCAGATATATACTTAAAACACCTTCTTTTGGGACAAATAATTGGTTTTCGCCCTTGATTTACGGAAGATTATAGCCAAAACATGCATTTTCATAACTTAGCGAACTGAAATCTACATTAAAACTGCAGATAACTACTTAAAAATTCACTTCCTTGAATTGATAATAGGTTTTTCTTTGTCATTTTATACAGATTCCAGTCAAAATCGGCTTCTTCGATTCATATCGTATCTAAAACCGCATCAAAACTGCAAATATCAGTTTAAACTATCATTTTTTGATACAAACAGTTATATATTCATGTCAATATCTTTCAAATTCTAGTCAAAATCGGCGTCTTTGGGCATTTTAGTAACGAAAACCTTAATAAACTATTAGATTTCGACGAAAGCCAACCTTTCTGAGTCAAATAGTTGCCGATTTCGATAAAATCTTAGTCAGAATCTGCTTTTTCGCCTCTTATTGTACCCAAATCTACCTTAGAAATGCAGATATATACTTAAAACACCTTCTTTTGGGACAAATAATTGGTTTTTGCCCTTGATTTACGGAAGATTATAGCCAAAACATGCATAAAATGCCCAAAAACGCCGATTTTGACTAGAATTTGAAAGATATTGACATGAATATATAACTGTTTGTATCAAAAAATGATAGTTTAAACTGATATTTGCAGTTTTGATGCGGTTTTAGATACGATATGAATCGAAGAAGCCGATTTTGACTGGAATCTGTTTAAAATGACACAGAAAAACCTATTATCAATTCAAGGAAGTGAATTTTTAAGTAGTTATCTGCAGTTTTAATGTAGATTTCAGTTCGCTAAGTTATGAAAATGCATGTTTTGGCTATAATCTTCCGTAAATCAATGGCGAAAACCAATTATTTGTCCCAAAAGAAGGTGTTTTAAGTATATATCTGCATTTCTAAGGTAGATTTGGGTACAATAAGAGGCGAAAAAGCAGATTCTGACTAAGATTTTATCGAAATCGGCAACTATTTGACTCAAAAAG
Organism: Cylas formicarius; assembly: GCF_029955315.1. Taxonomy (NCBI): domain Eukaryota; kingdom Metazoa; phylum Arthropoda; class Insecta; order Coleoptera; family Brentidae; genus Cylas; species Cylas formicarius. The sequence continues at coordinate 20,834,428 of NW_026844352.1, read as the reverse complement.
GTTGCCTTACGTCGAAATCTAATAGTTTATTAAGGTTTTCGCTACTAAAATGCCCAAAGACGCCGATTTTGACTAGAATTTGAAAGATATTGACATGAATATATAACTGTTTGTATCAAAAAATGATAGTTTAAACTGATATTTGCAGTTTTGATGCGGTTTTAGATACGATATGAATCGAAGAAGCCGATTTTGACTGGAATCTGTTTAAAATGACAAAGAAAAACCTATTATCAATTCAAGGAAGTGAATTTTTAAGTAGTTATCTGCAGTTTTAATGTAGATTTCAGTTCGCCAAGTTATGAAAATGCATGTTTTGGCTATAATCTTCCGTAAATCAAGGGCGAAAACCAATTATTTGTCCCAAAAGAAGGTGTTTTAAGTATATATCTGCATTTCTAAGGTAGATTTCGTTACAATAAGAGGCGAAAAAGCAGATTCTGACTAAGATTTTATCGAAATCGGCAACTATTTGACTCAGAAAGGTTGCCTTACGTCGAAATCTAATAGTTTATTAAGGTTTTCGTTACTAAAATGCCCAAAGACGCCGATTTTGACTAGAATTTGAAAGATATTGACATGAATATATAACTGTTTGTATCAAAAAATGATAGTTTAAACTGATATTTGCAGTTTTGATGCGGTTTTAGATACGATATGAATCGAAGAAGCCGATTTTGACTGGAATCTGTTTAAAATGACAAAGAAAAACCTATTATCAATTCAAGGAAGTGAATTTTTAAGTAGTTATCTGCAGTTTTAATGTAGATTTCAGTTCGCTAAGTTATGAAAATGCATGTTTTGGCTATAATCTTCCGTAAATCAAGGGCGAAAACCAATTATTTGTCCCAAAAGAAGGTGTTTTAAGTATATATCTGCATTTCTAAGGTAGATTTGGGTACAATAAGAGGCGAAAAAGCAGATTCTGACTAAGATTTTATCGAAATCGGCAACTATTTGTCTCAGAAATGTTGCCTTACGTCGAAATCTAATAGTTTATTAAGGTTTTCGTTACTAAAATGCCCAAAGACGCCGATTTTGACTAGAATTTGAAAGATATTGACATAAATATATAACTGTTTGTATCAAAAAATGATAGTTTAAACTGATATTTGCAGTTTTGATGCGGTTTTAGATACGATATGAATCGAAGAAGCCGATTTTGACTGGAATCTGTTTAAAATGACAAAGAAAAACCTATTATCAATTCAAGGAAGTGAATTTTTAAGTAGTTATCTGCAGTTTTAATGTAGATTTCAGTTCGCTAAGTTATGAAAATGCATGTTTTGGTTATAATCTTCCGTAAATCAAGGGCGAAAACCAATTATTTGTCCCAAAAGAAGGTGTTTTAAGTATATATCTGCATTTCTAAGGTAGATTTGGGTACAATAAGAGGCGAAAAAGCACATTCTGACTAAGATTTCATCGAAATCGGCAACTATTTGACTCAGAAAGGTTGCCTTACGTCGAAATCTAATAGTTTATTAAGGTTTTCGTTACTAAAATGCCCAGAGACGCCGATTTTGACTAGAATTTGAAAGATATTGACATGAATATATAACTGTTTGTATCAAAAAATGATAGTTTAAACTGATATTTGCAGTTTTGATGCGGTTTTAGATACGATATGAATCGAAGAAGCCGATTTTGACTGGAATCTGTTTAAAATGACAAAGAAAAACCTATTATCAATTCAAGGAAGTGAATTTTTAAGTAGTTATCTGCAGTTTTAATGTAGATTTCAGTTCGCTAAGTTATGAAAATGCATGTTTTGGCTATAATCTTCCGTAAATCAAGGGCGAAAACCAATTATTTGTCGCAAAAGAAGGTGTTTTAAGTATATATCTGCATTTCTAAGGTAGATTTGGGTACAATAAGAGGCGAAAAAGCAGATTCTGACTAAGATTTTATCGAAATCGGCAACTATTTGACTCAGAAAGGTTGCCTTACGTCGAAATCTAATAGTTTATTAAGGTTTTCGTTACTAAAATGCCCAAAGACGCCGATTTTGACTAGAATTTGAAAGATATTGACATAAATATATAACTGTTTGTATCAAAAAATGATAGTTTAAACTGATATTTGCAGTTTTGATGCGGTTTTAGATACGATATGAATCGAAGAAGCCGATTTTGACTGGAATCTGTTTAAAATGACAAAGAAAAACCTATTATCAATTCAAGGAAGTGAATTTTTAAGTAGTTATCTGCAGTTTTAATGTAGATTTCAGTTCGCTAAGTTATGAAAATGCATGTTTTGGCTATAATCTTCCGTAAATCAAGGGCGAAAACCAATTATTTGTCCCAAATGAAGGTGTTTTAAGTATATATCTGCATTTCTAAGGTAGATTTGGGTACATTAAGAGGCGAAAAAGCAGATTCTGACTAAGATTTTATCGAAATCGGCAACTATTTGACTCAGAAAGGTTGCCTTACGTCGAAATCTAATAGTTAATTAAGGTTTTCGTTACTAAAATGCCCAAAGACGCCGATTTTGACTAGAATTTGAAAGATATTGACATGAATATATAACTGTATCAAAAAATGATAGTTTAAACTGATATTTGCAGTTTTGATGCGGTTTTAGATACGATATGAATCGAAGAAGCCGATTTTGACTGGAATCTGTTTAAAATGACAAAGAAAAACCTATTATCAATTCTAGGAAGTGAATTTTTAAGTAGTTATCTGCAGTTTTAATGTAGATTTCAGTTCGCTAAGTTATGAAAATGCATGTTTTGGCTATAATCTTCCGTAAATCAAGGGCGAAAACCAATTATTTGTCCCAAAAGAAGGTGTTTTAAGTATATATCTGCACTTCTAAGGTAGATTTGGGTACAATAAGAGGCGAAAAAGCAGATTCTGACTAAGATTTTATCGAAATCGGCAACTATTTGACTCAGAAAGGTTGCCTTACGTCGAAATCTAATAGTTTATTAAGGTTTTCGTTACTAAAATGCCCAAAGACGCCGATTTTGACTAGAATTTGAAAGATATTGACATGAATATATAACTGTTTGTATCAAAAAATGATAGTTTAAACTGATATTTGCAGTTTTGATGCGGTTTTAGATACGATATGAATCGAAGAAGCCGATTTTGACTGGAATCTGTTTAAAATGACAAAGAAAAACCTATTATCAATTCAAGGAAGTGAATTTTTAAGTAGTTATCTGCAGTTTTAATGTAGATTTCAGTTCGCTAAGTTATGAAAATGCATGTTTTGGCTATAATCTTCCGTAAATCAAGGGCGAAAACCAATTATTTGTCCCAAAAGAAGGTGTTTTAAGTATATATCTGCATTTCTAAGGTAGATTTGGGTACAATAAGAGGAGAAAAAGCAGATTCTGACTAAGATTTTATCGAAATCGGCAACTGTTTGACTCAGAAAGGTTGCCTTACGTCGAAATCTAATAGTTTAATAAGGTTTTCGTTACTAAAATGCCCAAAGACGCCGATTTTGACTAGAATTTGAAAGATATTGACATGAATATATAACCGTTTGTATCAAAAAATGATAGTTTAAACTGATATTTGCAGTTTTGATGCGGTTTTAGGTACGATATGGGTCGAAGAAGCCGATTTTGACTGGAATCTGTTTAAAATGACAAAGAAAAACCTATTATCAATTCAAGGAAGTGAATTTTTAAGTAGTTATCTGCAGTTTTAATGTAGATTTCAGTTCGCTAAGTTATGAAAATGCATGTTTTGGTTATAATCTTCCGTAAATCAAAGGCGAAAACCAATTATTTGTCCCAAAAGAAGGTGTTTTAAGTATATATCTGCATTTCTAAGGTAGATTTGGGTACAATAAGAGGCGAAAAAGCACATTCTGACTAAGATTTCATCGAAATCGGCAACTATTTGACTCAGAAAGGTTGCCTTACGTCGAAGTCTAATAGTTTATTAAGGTTATCGTTACTAAAATGCCCAGAGACGCCGATTTTGACTAGAATTTGAAAGATATTGACATGAATATATAACTGTTTGTATCAAAAAATGATAGTTTAAACTGATATTTGCAGTTTTGATGCGGTTTTAGATACGATATGAATCGAAGAAGCCGATTTTGACTGAAATCTGTTTAAAATGACAAAGAAAAACCTATTATCAATTCAAGGAAGTGAATTTTTAAGTAGTTATCTGCAGTTTTAATGTAGATTTCAGTTCGCTAAGTTATGAAAATGCATGTTTTGGCTATAATCTTCCGTAAATCAAGGGCGAAAACCAATTATTTGTCGCAAAAGAAGGTGTTTTAAGTATATATCTGCATTTCTAAGGTAGATTTGGGTACAATAAGAGGCGAAAAAGCAGATTCTGACTAAGATTTTATCGAAATCGGCAACTATTTGACTCAGAAAGGTTGCCTTACGTCGAAATCTAATAGTTTATTAAGGTTTTCGTTACTAAAATGCCCAAAGACGCCGATTTTGACTAGAATTTGAAAGATATTGACATGAATATATAACTGTTTGTATCAAAAAATGATAGTTTAAACTGATATTTACAGTTTTGATGCGGTTTTAGATACGATATGAATCGAAGAAGCCGATTTTGACTGGAATCTGTTTAAAATGACAAAGAAAAACCTATTATCAATTCAAGGAAGTGAATTTTTAAGTAGTTATCTGCAGTTTTAATGTAGATTTCAGTTCGCTAAGTTATGAAAATGCATGTTTTGGCTATAATCTTCCGTAAATCAAGGGCGAAAACCAATTATTTGTCCCAAAAGAAGGTGTTTTAAGTATATATCTGCATTTCTAAGGTAGATTTGGGTACAATAAGAGGCGAAAAAGCAGATTCTGACTAAGATTTTATCGAAATCGGCAACTATTTAACTCAGAAAGGTTGCCTTACGTCGAAATCTAATAGTTTATTGAGGTTTTCGTTACTAAAATGCCCAAAGACGCCGATTTTGACTAGAATTTGAAAGATATTGACATGAATATATAACTGTTTGTATCAAAAAATGATAGTTTAAACTGATATTTGCAGTTTTGATGCGGTTTTAGATACGATATGAATCGAAGAAGCCGATTTTGACTGTAATCTGTTTAAAATGACAAAGAAAAACCTATTATCAATTCAAGGAAGTGAATTTTTAAGTAGTTATCTGCAGTTTTAATGTAGATTTCAGTTCGCTAAGTTATGAAAATGCATGTTTTGGCTATAATCTTCCGTAAATCAAGGGCGAAAACCAATTATTTGTCCCAAAAGAAGGTGTTTTAAGTATATATCTGCATTTCTAAGGTAGATTTGGGTACAATAAGAGGCGAAAAAGCAGATTCTGACTAAGATTTTATCGAAATCGGCAACTATTTGACTCAGAAAGGTTGCCTTACGTCGAAATCTAATAGTTTATTAAGGTTTTCGTTACTAAAATGCCCAAAGACGCCGATTTTGACTAGAATTTGAAAGATATTGACATGAATATATAACTGTTTGTATCAAAAAATGATAGTTTAAACTGATATTTGCAGTTTTGATGCGGTTTTAGATACGATATGAATCGAAGAAGCCGATTTTGACTGGAATCTGTTTAAAATGACAAAGAAAAACCTATTATCAATTCAAGGAAGTGAATTTTTAAGTAGTTATCTGCAGTTTTAATGTAGATTTCAGTTCGCTAAGTTATGAAAATGCATGTTTTCGCTATAATCTTCCGTAAATCAAGGGCGAAAACCAATTATTTGTCCCAAAAGAAGGTGTTTTAAGTATATATCTGCATTTCTAAGGTAGATTTGGGTACAATAAGAGGCGAAAAAGCAGATTCTGACTAAGATTCTATCGAAATCGGCAACTATTTGACTCAGAAAGGTTGTCTTACGTCGAAAAAAAACAGTTATATATTCATGTCAATATCTTTCAAATTTCAAATTTTCATAACTTAGCGAACTGAAATCTACATTAAAACTGCAGATAACTACTTAAAAATTCACTTCCTTGAATTGATAATAGGTTTTTCTTTGTCATTTTAAACAGATTCCAGTCAAAATCGGCTTCTTCGATTCATATCGTATCTAAAACCGCATCAAAACTGCAAATATCAGTTTAAACTATCATTTTTTGATACAAACAGTTATATATTTATGTCAATATCTTTCAAATTCTAGTCAAAATCGGCGTCTTTGGGCATTTTAGTAACGAAAACCTTAATAAACTATTAGATTTCGACGTAAGGCAACCTTTCTGAGTCAAATAGTTGCCGATTTCGATAAAATCTTAGTCAGAATCTGCTTTTTCGCCTCTTATTGTACCCAAATCTACCTTAGAAATGCAGATATATACTTAAAACACCTTCTTTTGCGACAAATAATTGGTTTTCGCCCTTGATTTACGGAAGATTATAGCCAAAACATGCATTTTCATAACTTAGCGAACTGAAATCTACATTAAAACTGCAGATAACTACTTAAAAATTCACTTCCTTGAATTGATAATAGGTTTTTCTTTGTCATTTTAAACAGATTCCAGTCAAAATCGGCTTCTTCGATTCATATCGTATCTAAAACCGCATCAAAACTACAAATATCTGTTTAAACTATCATTTTTTGATACAAACAGTTATATATTCATGTCAATATCTTTCAAATTCTAGTCAAAATCGGCGTCTCTGGGCATTTTAGTAACGAAAACCTTAATAAACTATTAGACTTCGACGTAAGGCAACCTTTCTGAGTCAAATAGTTGCCGATTTCGATGAAATCTTAGTCAGAATGTGCTTTTTCGCCTCTTATTGTACCCAAATCTACCTTAGAAATGCAGATATATACTTAAAACACCTTCTTTTGGGACAAATAATTGGTTTTCGCCCTTGATTTACGGAAGATTATAACCAAAACATGCATTTTCATAACTTAGCGAACTGAAATCTACATTAAAACTGCAGATAACTACTTAAAAATTCACTTCCTTGAATTGATAATAGGTTTTTCTTTGTCATTTTAAACAGATTCCAGTCAAAATCGGCTTCTTCGATTCATATCGTATCTAAAACCGCATCAAAACTGCAAATATCAGTTTAAACTATCATTTTTTGATACAGTTATATATTCATGTCAATATCTTTCAAATTCTAGTCAAAATCGGCGTCTTTGGGCATTTTAGTAACGAAAACCTTAATAAACTATTAGATTTCGACGTAAGGCAACCTTTCTGAGTCAAATAGTTGCCGATTTCGATAAAATCTTAGTCAGAATCTGCTTTTTCGCCTCTTAATGTACCCAAATCTACCTTAGAAATGCAGATATATACTTAAAACACCTTCTTTTGGGACAAATAATTGGTTTTCGCCCTTGATTTACGGAAGATTATAGCCAAAACATGCATTTTCATAACTTAGCGAACTGAAATCTACATTAAAACTGCAGATAACTACTTAAAAATTCACTTCCTTGAATTGATAATAGGTTTTTCTTTGTCATTTTAAACAGATTCCAGTCAAAATCGGCTTCTTCGATTCATATCGTATCTAAAACCGCATCAAAACTGCAAATATCAGTTTAAACTATCATTTTTTGATACAAACAGTTATATATTTATGTCAATATCTTTCAAATTCTAGTCAAAATCGGCGTCTTTGGGCATTTTAGTAACGAAAACCTTAATAAACTATTAGATTTCGACGTAAGGCAACCTTTCTGAGTCAAATAGTTGCCGATTTTGATAAAATCTTAGTCAGAATCTGCTTTTTCGCCTCTTATTGTACCCAAATCTACCTTAGAAATGCAGATATATACTTAAAACACCTTCTTTTGCGACAAATAATTGGTTTTCGCCCTTGATTTACGGAAGATTATAGCCAAAACATGCATTTTCATAACTTAGCGAACTGAAATCTACATTAAAACTGCAGATAACTACTTAAAAATTCACTTCCTTGAATTGATAATAGGTTTTTCTTTGTCATTTTAAACAGATTCCAGTCAAAATCGGCTTCTTCGATTCATATCGTATCTAAAACCGCATCAAAACTGCAAATATCAGTTTAAACTATCATTTTTTGATACAAACAGTTATATATTCATGTCAATATCTTTCAAATTCTAGTCAAAATCGGCGTCTCTGGGCATTTTAGTAACGAAAACCTTAATAAACTATTAGATTTCGACGTAAGGCAACCTTTCTGAGTCAAATAGTTGCCGATTTCGATGAAATCTTAGTCAGAATGTGCTTTTTCGCCTCTTATTGTACCCAAATCTACCTTAGAAATGCAGATATATACTTAAAACACCTTCTTTTGGGACAAATAATTGGTTTTCGCCCTTGATTTACGGAAGATTATAACCAAAACATGCATTTTCATAACTTAGCGAACTGAAATCTACATTAAAACTGCAGATAACTACTTAAAAATTCACTTCCTTGAATTGATAATAGGTTTTTCTTTGTCATTTTAAACAGATTCCAGTCAAAATCGGCTTCTTCGATTCATATCGTATCTAAAACCGCATCAAAACTGCAAATATCAGTTTAAACTATCATTTTTTGATACAAACAGTTATATATTCATGTCAATATCTTTCAAATTCTAGTCAAAATCGGCGTCTTTGGGCATTTTAGTAACGAAAACCTTAATAAACTATTAGATTTCGACGTAAGGCAACATTTCTGAGTCAAATAGTTGCCGATTTCGATAAAATCTTAGTCAGAATCTGCTTTTTCGCCTCTTATTGTACCCAAATCTACCTTAGAAATGCAGATATATACTTAAAACACCTTCTTTTGGGACAAATAATTGGTTTTCGCCCTTGATTTACGGAAGATTATAGCCAAAACATGCATTTTCATAACTTAGCGAACTGAAATCTACATTAAAACTGCAGATAACTACTTAAAAATTCACTTCCTTGAATTGATAATAGGTTTTTCTTTGTCATTTTAAACAGATTCCAGTCAAAATCGGCTTCTTCGATTCATATCGTATCTAAAACCGCATCAAAACTGCAAATATCAGTTTAAACTATCATTTTTTGATACAAACAGTTATATATTCATGTCAATATCTTTCAAATTCTAGTCAAAATCGGCGTCCTTGGGCATTTTAGTAACGAAAACCTTAATAAACTATTAGATTTCGACGTAAGGCAACCTTTCTGAGTCAAATAGTTGCCGATTTCGATAAAATCTTAGTCAGAATCTGCTTTTTCGCCTCTTATTGTAACGAAATCTACCTTAGAAATGCAGATATATACTTAAAACACCTTCTTTTGGGACAAATAATTGGTTTTCGCCCTTGATTTACGGAAGATTATAGCCAAAACATGCATTTTCATAACTTGGCGAACTGAAATCTACATTAAAACTGCAGATAACTACTTATAAATTCACTTCCTTGAATTGATAATAGGTTTTTCTTTGTCATTTTAAACAGATTCCAGTCAAAATCGGCTTCTTCGATTCATATCGTATCTAAAACCGCATCAAAACTGCAAATATCAGTTTAAACTATCATTTTTTGATACAAACGGTTATATATTCATGTCAATATCTTTCAAATTCTAGTCAAAATCGGCGTCTTTGGGCATTTTAGTAACGAAAACCTTAATAAACTATTAGATTTCGACGTAAGGCAACCTTTCTGAGTCAAATAGTTGCCGATTTCGATAAAATCTTAGTCAGAATCTGCTTTTTCGCCTCTTATTGTACCCAAATCTACCTTAGAAGTGCAGATATATACTTAAAACACCTTCTTTTGGGACAAATAATTGGTTTTCGCCCTTGATTTACGGAAGATTATAGCCAAAACATGCATTTTCATAACTTAGCGAACTGAAATCTACATTAAAACTGCAGATAACTACTTAAAAATTCACTTTTTAGAATTGATAATAGGTTTTTCTTTGTCATTTTAAACAGATTCCAGTCAAAATCGGCTTCTTCGATTCATATCGTATCTAAAACCGCATCAAAATTGCAAATATCAGTTTAAACTATCATTTTTTGATACAGTTATATATTCATGTCAATATCTTTCAAATTCTAGTCAAAATCGGCGTCTTTGGGCATTTTAGTAACGAAAACCTTAATAAACTATTAGATTTCGACGTAAGGCAACCTTTCTGAGTCAAATAGTTGCCGATTTCGATAAAATCTTAGTCAGAATCTGCTTTTTCGCCTCTTATTGTACCCAAATCTACCTTAGAAGTGCAGATATATACTTAAAACACCTTCTTTTGGGACAAATAATTGGTTTTCGCCCTTGATTTACGGAAGATTATAGCCAAAACATGCATTTTCATAACTTAGCGAACTGAAATCTACATTAAAACTGCAGATAACTACTTAAAAATTCACTTCCTTGAATTGATAATAGGTTTTTCTTGGTCATTTTAAACAGATTCCAGTCAAAATCGGCTTCTTCGATTCATATCGTATCTAAAACCGCATCAAAACTGCAAATATCAGTTTAAACTATCATTTTTTGATACAAACAGTTATATATTCATGTCAATATCTTTCAAATTCTAGTCAAAATCGGCGTCTTTGGGCATTTTAGTAACGAAAACCTTAATAAACTATTAGATTTCGACGTAAGGCAACCTTTCTGAGTCAAATAGTTGCCGATTTCGATAAAATCTTAGTCAGAATCTGCTTTTTCGCCTCTTAATGTACCCAAATCTACCTTAGAAATGCAGATATATACTTAAAACACCTTCTTTTGGGACAAATAATTGGTTTTCGCCCTTGATTTACGGAAGATTATAGCCAAAACATACATTTTCATAACTTGGCGAACTGAAATCTACATTAAAACTGCAGATAACTACTTAAAAATTCACTTCCTTGAATTGATAATAGGTTTTTCTTTGTCATTTTAAACAGATTCCAGTCAAAATCGGCTTCTTCGATTCATATCGTATCTAAAACCGCATCAAAACTGCAAATATCAGTTTAAACTATCATTTTTTGATACAAACAGTTATATATTCATGTCAATATCTTTCAAATTCTAGTCAAAATCGGCGTCTTTGGGCATTTTAGTAGCGAAAACCTTAATAAACTATTAGATTTCGACGTAAGGCAACCTTTTTGAGTCAAATAGTTGCCGATTTTGATAAAATCTTAGTCAGAATCTGCTTTTTCGCCTCTTATTGTACCCAAATCTACCTTAGAAATGCAGATATATACTTAAAACACCTTCTTTTGGGACAAATAATTGGTTTTCGCCCTTGATTTACGGAAGATTATAGCTAAAACATGCATTTTCATAACTTAGCGAACTGAAATCTACATTAAAACTGCAGATAACTACTTAAAAATTCACTTCCTTGAATTGATAATAGGTTTTTCTTTGTCATTTTAAACAGATTCCAGTCAAAATCGGCTTCTTCGATTCATATCGTATCTAAAACCGCATCAAAACTGCAAATATCAGTTTAAACTATCATTTTTTGATACAAACAGTTATATATTCATGTCAATATCTTTCAAATTCTAGTCAAAATCGGCGTCTTTGGGCATTTTATGCATGTTTTGGCTATAATCTTCCGTAAATCAAGGGCGAAAACCAATTATTTGTCCCAAAAGAAGGTGTTTTAAGTATATATCTGCATTTCTAATGTAGATTTGGGTACAATAGGAGGCGAAAAAGATGATTCTGACTAAGATTTTATCGAAATCGGCAACTATTTGACTCAGAAAGGTTGCCTTACGTCGAAATCTAATAGTTTATTAAGGTTTTCGTTACAAAAATGCCCAAAGACGCCGATTTTGACTAGAATTTGAAAGATATTGACATGAATATATAACCGTTTGTATCAAAAAATGATAGTTTAAACTGATATTTGCAGTTTTGATGCGGTTTTAGATACGATATGAATCGAAGAAGCCGATTTTGACTGGAATCTGTTTAAAATGACAAAGAAAAACCGATTATCAATTCAAGGAAGTGAATTTTTAACTAGTTATCTGCAGTTTTAATGTAGATTTCAGTTCGCTAAGTTATGAAAATGCATGTTTTGGTTATAATCTTCCGTAAATCAAGGGCGAAAACCAATTATTTGTCCCAAAAGAAGGTGTTTTAAGTATATATCTGCATTTCTAAGGTAGATTTGGGTACAATAAGAGGCGAAAAAGCAGATTCTGACTAAGATTTTATCGAAATCGGCAACTATTTGACTCAGAAAGGTTGCCTTACGTCGAAATCTAATAGTTTATTAAGGTTTTCGTTACAAAAATGCCCAAAGACGCCGATTTTGACTAGAATTTGAAAGATATTGACATGAATATATAACTGTTTGTATCAAAAAATGGTAGTTTAAACTGATATTTGCAGTTTTGATGCGGTTTTAGATACGATATGAATCGAAGAAGCCGATTTTGACTGGAATCTGTTTAAAATGACAAAGAAAAACCTATTATCAATTCAAGGAAGTGAATTTTTAAGTAGTTATCTGCAGTTTTAATGTAGATTTCAGTTCGCTAAGTTATGAAAATGCATGTTTTGGCTATAATCTTCCGTAAATCAAGGGCGAAAACCAATTATTTGTCCCAAAAGAAGGTGTTTTAAGTATATATCTGCATTTCTAAGGTAGATTTGGGTACAATAAGAGGCGAAAAAGCAGATTCTGACTAAGATTTTATCGAAATCGGCAACTATTTGACTCAGAAATATTGCCTTACATCGAAATCTAATAGTTTATTAAGGTTTTCGTTACTAAAATGCCCAAAGACGCCGATTTTGACTAGAATTTGAAAGATATTGACATGAATATATAACTGTTTGTATCAAAAAATGATAGTTTAAACTGATATTTGCAGTTTGGATGCAAGTTTTAGATACGATATGAATCGAAGAAGCCGATTTTGACTGGAATCTGTTTAAAATGACAAAGAAAAACCTATTATCAATTCAAGGAAGTGAATTTTTAAGTAGTTATCTGCAGTTTTAATGTAGATTTCAGTTCGCTAAGTTATGAAAATGCATGTTTTGGCTATAATCTTCCGTAAATCAAGGGCGAAAACCTATTATTTGTCCCAAAAAAGGTGTTTTAAGTATATATCTGCATTTCTAAGGTAGATTTGGGTACATTAAGAGGCGAAAAAGCAGATTCTGACTAAGATTTTATCGAAATCGGCAACTATTTGACTCAGAAAGGTTGCCTTACGTCGAAATCTAATAGTTTATTAAGGTTTTCGTTACTAAAATGCCCAAAGACGCCGATTTTGACTAGAATTTGAAAGATATTGACATGAATATATAACTGTTTGTATCAAAAAATGATAGTTTAAACTGATATTTGCAGTTTTGATGCGGTTTTAGATACGATATGAATCGAAGAAGCCGATTTTGACTGGAATCTGTTTAAAATGGCAAAGAAAAACCTATTATCAATTCAGGGAAGTGAATTTTTAAGTAGTTATCTGCAGTTTTAATGTAGATTTCAGTTTGCCAAGTTATGAAAATGCATGTTTTGGCTATAATCTTCCGTAAATCAAGGGCGAAAACCAATTATTTGTCCCAAAAGAAGGTGTTTTAAGTATATATCTGCATTTCTAAGGTAGATTTGGGTACAATAAGAGGCGAAAAGGCAGATTCTGACTAAGATTTTATCGAAATCGGCAACTTTTTGACTCAGAAAGGTTGCCTTACGTCGAAAAAAAACAGTTATATATTCATGTCAATATCTTTCAAATTCTAGTCAAAATCGGCGTCTTTGGGCATTTTAGTAACGAAAACCTTAATAAACTATTAGATTTCGACGTAAGGCAACCTTTCTGAGTCAAATAGTTGCCGATTTCGATAAAATCTTAGTCAGAATCTGCTTTTTCGCCTCTTATTGTACCCAAATCTACCTTAGAAATGCAGATATATACTTAAAACACCTTCTTTTCGGACAAATAATTGGTTTTCGCCCTTGATTTACGGAAGATTATAGCCAAAACATGCATTTTCATAACTTGGCAAAATGAAATCTACATTAAAACTGCAGATAACTACTTAAAAATTCACTTCCCTGAATTGATAATAGGTTTTTCTTTGCCATTTTAAACAGATTCCAGTCAAAATCGGCTTCTTCGATTCATATCGTATCTAAAGCCGCATCAAAACTGCAAATATCAGTTTAAACTATCATTTTTTGATACAAACGGTTATATATTCATGTCAATATCTTTCAAATTCTAGTCAAAATCGGCGTCTTTGGGCATTTTAGTAACGAAAACCTTAATAAACTATTAGATTTCGACGTAAGGCAACCTTTCTGAGTCAAATAGTTGCCGATTTCGATAAAATCTTAGTCAGAATCTGCTTTTTCGCCTTTTATTGTACCCAAATCTATATTAGAAATGCAGATATATACTTAAAACACCTTCTTTTGGGACAAATAATTGGTTTTCGCCCTTGATTTACGGAAGATTATAGCCAAAACATGCATTTTCATAACTTAGCGAACTGAAATCTACATTAAAACTGCAGATAACTACTTAAAAATTCACTTCCTTGAATTGATAATAGGTTTTTCTTTGTCATTTTATACAGATTCCAGTCAAAATCGGCTTCTTCGATTCATATCGTATCTAAAACCGCATCAAAACTGCAAATATCAGTTTAAACTATCATTTTTTGATACAAACAGTTATATATTCATGTCAATATCTTTCAAATTCTAGTCAAAATCGGCGTCTTTGGGCATTTTAGTAACGAAAACCTTAATAAACTATTAGATTTCGACGTAAGGCAACCTTTCTGAGTCAAATAGTTGCCGATTTCGATAAAATCTTAGTCAGAATCTGCTTTTTCGCCTCTTATTGTACCCAAATCTACCTTAGAAGTGCAGATATATACTTAAAACACCTTCTTTTGGGACAAATAATTGGTTTTCGCCCTTGATTTACGGAAGATTATAGCCAAAACATGCATTTTCATAACTTAGCGAACTGAAATCTACATTAAAACTGCAGATAACTACTTAAAAATTCACTTTTTAGAATTGATAATAGGTTTTTCTTTGTCATTTTAAACAGATTCCAGTCAAAATCGGCTTCTTCGATTCATATCGTATCTAAAACCGCATCAAAATTGCAAATATCAGTTTAAACTATCATTTTTTGATACAGTTATATATTCATGTCAATATCTTTCAAATTCTAGTCAAAATCGGCGTCTTTGGGCATTTTAGTAACGAAAACCTTAATAAACTATTAGATTTCGACGTAAGGCAACCTTTCTGAGTCAAATAGTTGCCGATTTCGATAAAATCTTAGTCAGAATCTGCTTTTTCGCCTCTTATTGTACCCAAATCTACCTTAGAAGTGCAGATATATACTTAAAACACCTTCTTTTGGGACAAATAATTGGTTTTCGCCCTTGATTTACGGAAGATTATAGCCAAAACATGCATTTTCATAACTTAGCGAACTGAAATCTACATTAAAACTGCAGATAACTACTTAAAAATTCACTTCCTTGAATTGATAATAGGTTTTTCTTGGTCATTTTAAACAGATTCCAGTCAAAATCGGCTTCTTCGATTCATATCGTATCTAAAACCGCATCAAAACTGCAAATATCAGTTTAAACTATCATTTTTTGATACAAACAGTTATATATTCATGTCAATATCTTTCAAATTCTAGTCAAAATCGGCGTCTTTGGGCATTTTAGTAACGAAAACCTTAATAAACTATTAGATTTCGACGTAAGGCAACCTTTCTGAGTCAAATAGTTGCCGATTTCGATAAAATCTTAGTCAGAATCTGCTTTTTCGCCTCTTAATGTACCCAAATCTACCTTAGAAATGCAGATATATACTTAAAACACCTTCTTTTGGGACAAATAATTGGTTTTCGCCCTTGATTTACGGAAGATTATAGCCAAAACATACATTTTCATAACTTGGCGAACTGAAATCTACATTAAAACTGCAGATAACTACTTAAAAATTCACTTCCTTGAATTGATAATAGGTTTTTCTTTGTCATTTTAAACAGATTCCAGTCAAAATCGGCTTCTTCGATTCATATCGTATCTAAAACCGCATCAAAACTGCAAATATCAGTTTAAACTATCATTTTTTGATACAAACAGTTATATATTCATGTCAATATCTTTCAAATTCTAGTCAAAATCGGCGTCTTTGGGCATTTTAGTAGCGAAAACCTTAATAAACTATTAGATTTCGACGTAAGGCAACCTTTTTGAGTCAAATAGTTGCCGATTTTGATAAAATCTTAGTCAGAATCTGCTTTTTCGCCTCTTATTGTACCCAAATCTACCTTAGAAATGCAGATATATACTTAAAACACCTTCTTTTGGGACAAATAATTGGTTTTCGCCCTTGATTTACGGAAGATTATAGCTAAAACATGCATTTTCATAACTTAGCGAACTGAAATCTACATTAAAACTGCAGATAACTACTTAAAAATTCACTTCCTTGAATTGATAATAGGTTTTTCTTTGTCATTTTAAACAGATTCCAGTCAAAATCGGCTTCTTCGATTCATATCGTATCTAAAACCGCATCAAAACTGCAAATATCAGTTTAAACTATCATTTTTTGATACAAACAGTTATATATTCATGTCAATATCTTTCAAATTCTAGTCAAAATCGGCGTCTTTGGGCATTTTAGTAACGAAAACCTTAATAAACTATTAGATTTCGACGTAAGCCAACCTTTCTGAGTCAAATAGTTGCCGATTTCGATAAAATCTTAGTCAGAATCTGCTTTTTCGCCTCTTATTGTACCCAAATCTACCTTAGAAATGCACACACCCTCTTTTGGGACAAATAATTGGTTTTTGCCCTTGATTTACGGAAGATTATAGCCAAAACATGCATAAAATGCCCAAAGACGCCGATTTTGACTAGAATTTGAAAGATATTGACATGAATATATAACTGTTTGTATCAAAAAATGATAGTTTAAACTGATATTTGCAGTTTTGATGCGGTTTTAGATACGATATGATTCGAAGAAGCCGATTTTGACTGGAATCTGTTTAAAATGACAAAGAAAAACCTATTATCAATTCAAGGAAGTGAATTTTTAAGTAGTTATCTGCAGTTTTAATGTAGATTTCAGTTCGCT
Source organism: Cylas formicarius (assembly GCF_029955315.1). Classification (NCBI taxonomy): domain Eukaryota; kingdom Metazoa; phylum Arthropoda; class Insecta; order Coleoptera; family Brentidae; genus Cylas; species Cylas formicarius. The sequence continues at coordinate 20,817,393 of NW_026844352.1, read as the reverse complement.
AAGTTATGAAAATGCATGTTTTGGCTATAATCTTCCGTAAATCAAGGGCGAAAACCAATTATTTGTCCCAAAAGAAGGTGTTTTAAGTATATATCTGCATTTCTAAGGTAGATTTGGGTACAATAAGAGGCGAAAAAGCAGATTCTGACTAAGATTTTATCGAAATCGGCAACTATTTGACTCAAAAAGGTTGCCTTACGTCGAAATCTAATAGTTTATTAAGATTTTCGCTACTAAAATGCCCAAAGACGCCGATTTTGACTAGAATTTGAAAGATATTGACATGAATATATAACTGTTTGTATCAAAAAATGATAGTTTAAACTAATACTTGCAGTTTTGATGCGGTTTTAGATACGATATGAATCGAAGAAGCCCATTTTGACTGGAATCTGTTTAAAATGAGAAAGAAAAACCTATTATCAATTCAAGGAAGTGAATTTTTAAGTAGTTATCTGCAGTTTTAATGTAGATTTCAGTTCGCTAAGTTATGAAAATGCATGTTTTGGCTATAATCTTCCGTAAATCAAGGGCGAAAACCAATTATTTGTCCCAAAAGAAGGTGTTTTAAGTATATATCTGCATTTCTAAGGTAGATTTGGGTACAATAAGAGGCAAAAAAGCAGATTCTGACTAAGATTGTACCCAAATCTACCTTAGAAATGCAGAGATATACTTAAAACACCTTCTTTTGGGACAAATAATTGGTTTTCGCCTTTGATTTACGGAAGATTATAGCCAAAACATGCATTTTCATAACTTAGCGAACTGAAATCTACATTAAAACTGCAGATAACTACTTAAAAATTCACTTCCTTGAATTGATATAAGGTTTTTCTTTGTCATTTTAAACAGATTCCAGTCAAAATCGGCTTCTTCGATTCATATCGTATCTAAAACCGCATCAAAACTGCAAATATCAGTTTAAACTATCATTTTTTGATACAAACAGTTATATATTCATGTCAATATCTTTCAAATTCTAGTCAAAATCGGCGTCTTTGGGCATTTTATGCATGTTTTGGCTATAATCTTCCGTAAATCAAGGGCGAAAACCAATTTATTGTCCCAAAAGAAGGTGTTTTAAGTATATATCTGCATTTCTAAGGTAGATTTGGGTACAATAGGAGGCGAAAAAGCAGATTCTGACTAAGATTTTATCGAAATCGGCAACTATTTGACTCAGAAAGGTTGCCTTACGTCGAAATCTAATAGTTTATTAAGGTTTTCGTTACAAAAATGCCCAAAGACGCCGAATTTGACTAGAATTTGAAAGATAATGACATGAATATATAACTGTTTGTATCAAAAAATGATAGTTTAAACTGATATTTGCAGTTTTGATGCGGTTTTAGATACGTTATGAATCGAAGAAGCCGATTTTGACTGGAATCTGTTTAAAATGACAAAGAAAAACCTATTATCAATTCAAGGGAGTGAATTTTTAAGTAGTTATCTGCAGTTTTAATGTAGATTTCAGTTCGCTAAGTTATGAAAATGCATGTTTTGGCTATAATCTTCCGTAAATCAAGGGCGAAAACCAATTATTTGTTCCAAAAGAAGGTGTTTTAAGTATATATCTGCATTTCTAAGGTAGATTTGGGTACAATAAGAGGCGAAAAAGGAGATTCTGACTAAGATTTTATCGAAATCGGCAACTGTTTGACTCAGAAAGGTTGCCTTACATCGAAATCTAATAGTTTATTAAGGTTTTCGTTACTAAAATGCCCAAAGACGCCGATTTTGACTAGAATTTGAAAGATATTGACATGAATATATAACTGTTTGTATCAAAAAATGATAGTTTAAACTGATATTTGCAGTTTGGATGCAAGTTTTAGATACGATATGAATCGAAGAAGCCGATTTTGACTGGAATCTGTTTAAAATGACAAAGAAAAACCTATTATCAATTCAAGGAAGTGAATTTTTAAGTAGTTATCTGCAGTTTTAATGTAGATTTCAGTTCGCTAAGTTATGAAAATGCATGTTTTGGCTATAATCTTCAGTAAATCAAGGGCGAAAACCAATTATTTGTCCCAAAAAAGGTGTTTTAAGTATATATCTGCATTTCTAAGGTAGATTTGGGTACATTAAGAGGCGAAAAAGCAGATTCTGACTAAGATTTTATCGAAATCGGCAACTATTTGACTCAGAAAGGTTGCCTTACGTCGAAATCTAATAGTTTATAAAGGTTTTCGTTACTAAAATGCCCAAAGACGCCGATTTTGACTAGAGTTTGAAAGATATTGACATGAATATATAACTGTTTGTATCAAAAAATGATAGTTTAAACTGATATTTGCAGTTTGGATGCAAGTTTTAGATACGATATGAATCGAAGAAGCCGATTTTGACTGGAATCTGTTTAAAATGACAAAGAAAAACCTATTATCAATTCAAGGAAGTGAATTTTTAAGTAGTTATCTGCAGTTTTAATGTAGATTTCAGTTCGCTAAGTTATGAAAATGCATGTTTTGGCTATAATCTTCCGTAAATCAAGGGCGAAAACCAATTATTTGTCCCAAAAGAAGGTGTTTTAAGTATATATCTGCATTTCTAAGGTAGATTTGGGTACAATAAGAGCCAAAAAAGCAGATTCTGACTAAGATTGTACCCAAATCTACCTTAGAAATGCAGAGATATACTTAAAACACCTTCTTTTGGGACAAATAATTGGTTTTCGCCTTTGATTTACGGAAGATTATAGCCAAAACATGCATTTTCATAACTTAGCGAACTGAAATCTACATTAAAACTGCAGATAACTACTTAAAAATTAACCTCCTTGAATTAATAAATCAAAATCAAAATCGGCTTCTTCGATTCATATCGTATCTAAAACCGCATCAAAACTGCAAATATCAGTTTAAACTATCATTTTTTGATACAAACAGTTATATATTCATGTCAATATCTTTCAAATTCTAGTCAAAATCGGCGTCTTTGGGCATTTTAGTAACGAAAACCTTAATAAACTATTAGATTTCGACGTAAGGCAACCTTTCTGAGTCAAATAGTTGCCGATTTCGATAAAATCTTAGTCAGAATCTGCTTTTTCGCCTCTTATTGTACCCAAATCTACCTTAGAAATGCAGATATATACTTAAAACACCTTCTTTTGGGACAAATAATTGATTTTCGCCCTTGATTTACGGAAGATTATAGCCAAAACATGCATTTTCATAACTTAGCGAACTGAAATCTACATTAAAACTGCAGATAACTACTTAAAAATTCACTTCCTTGAATTGATAATAGGTTTTTCTTTGTCATTTTAAACAGATTCCAGTCAAAATCGGCTTCTTCGATTCATATCGTATCTAAAACCGCATCAAAACTGCAAATATCAGTTTAAACTATCATTTTTTGATACAAACAGTTATATATTCATGTCAATATCTTTAAAATTCTAGTCAAAATCGGCGTCTTTGGGCATTTTAGTAACGAAAACCTTAATAAACTATTAGATTTCGACGTAAGGCAACCTTTCTGAGTCAAATAGTTTTCGATTTCGATAAAATCTTAGCCAGAATCTGCTTTTTCGCCTCTTATTGTACCCAAATCTACCTTAGAAATGCAGATATATACTTAAAACACCTTCTTTTGGGACAAATAATTGGTTTTCGCCCTTGATTTACGGAAGATTATAGCCAAAACATGCATTTTCATAACTTAGCGAACTGAAATCTACATTAAAACTGCAGATAACTACTTAAAAATTCACTTCCTTGAATTGATAATAGGCTTTTCTTTGTCATTTTAAACAGATTCCAGTCAAAATCGGCTTCTTCGATTCATATCGTATCTAAAACCGCATCAAAACTGCAAATATCAGTTTAAACTATCATTTTTTGATACAAACAGTTATATATTCATGTCAATATCTTTCAAATTCTAGTCAAAATCGGCGTCTTTGGGCATTTTATGCATGTTTTGGCTATAATCTTCCGTAAATCAAGGGCGAAAACCAATTATTTGTCACAAAAGAAGGTGTTTTAAGTATATATCTGCATTTCTAAGGTAGATTTGGGTACAATAGGAGGCGAAAAAGCAGATTCTGACTAAGATTTTATCGAAATCGGCAACTATTTGACTCAGAAAGGTTGCCTTACGTCGAAATCTAATAGTTTATTAAGGTTTTCGTTACAAAAATGCCCAAAGACGCCGATTTTGACTAGAATTTGAAAGATATTGACATGAAGATATAACTGTTTGTATCAAAAAATGATAGTTTAAACTGATATTTGCAGTTTTGATGCGGTTTTAGATACGTTATGAATCGAAGAAGCCGATTTTGACTGGAATCTGTTTAAAATGACAAAGAAAAACCTATTATCAATTCAAGGAAGTGAATTTTTAAGTAGTTATCTGCAGTTTTAATGTAGATTTCAGTTCGCTAAGTTATGAAAATGCATGTTTTGGCTATAATCTTCCGTAAATCAAGGGCGAAAACCAATTATTTGTCCCAAAAGAAGGTGTTTTAAGTATATATCTGCATTTCTAAGGTAGATTTGGGTACAATAAGAAGCAAAAAAGCAGATTCTGACTAAGATTTTATCGAAATCGGCAACTATTTGACTCAGAAAGGTTGCCTTACGTCGAAATCTAATAGTTTATTAAGGTTTTCGTTACTAAAATGCCCAAAGACGCCGATTTTGACTAGAATTTGAAAGATATTGACATGAATATATAACTGTTGGTATCAAAAAATGATAGTTTAAACTGATATTTGCAGTTTTGATGCGGTTTTAGGTACGATATGAGTCGAAGAAGCCGATTTTGACTGGAATCTGTTTAAAATGACAAAGAAAAACCTATTATCAATTCAAGGAAGTGAATTTTTAAGTAGTTATCTGCAGTTTTAATGTAGATTTCAGTTCGCTAAGTCATGAAAATGCATGTTTTGGCTATAATCTTCCGTAAATCAAGGGCGAAAACCAATTATTTGTCCCAAAAGAATGTGTTTTAAGTATATATCTGCATTTCTAAGCTAGATTTGGGTACAATAGGAAGCGAAAAAGCAGATTCTGACTAAGATTTTATCGAAATCGGCAACTGTTTGACTCAGAAAGGTTGCCTTACATCGAAATCTAATAGTTTATTAAGGTTTTCGTTACTAAAATGCCCAAAGACGCCGATTTTGACTGGAATTTGAAAGATATTGACATGAATATATAACTGTTTGTATCAAAAAATGATAGTTTAAACTGATATTTGCAGTTTGGATGCAAGTTTTAGATACGATATGAATCGAAGAAGCCGATTTTGACTGGAATCTGTTTAAAATGACAAAGAAAAACCTATTATCAATTCAAGGAAGTGAATTTTTAAGTAGTTATCTGCAGTTTTAATGTAGATTTCAGTTCGCTAAGTTATGAAAATGCATGTTTTGGCTATAATCTTCCGTAAATCAAGGGCGAAAACCAATTATTTGTCCCAAAAAAGGTGTTTTAAGTATATATCTGCATTTCTAAGGTAGATTTGGGTAAATTAAGAGGCGAAAAAGCAGATTCTGACTAAGATTTTATCGAAATCGGCAACTATTTGACTCAGAAAGGTTGCCTTACGTCGAAATCTAATAGTTTATTAAGGTTTTCGTTACTAAAATGCCCAAAGACGCCGATTTTGACTAGAATTTGAAAGATATTGACATGAATATATAACTGTTTGTATCAAAAAATGATAGTTTAAACTGATATTTGCAGTTTTGATGCGGTTTTAGATACGATATGAATCGAAGAAGCCGATTTTGACTGGAATCTGTTTAAGATGACAAAGAAAAACCTATTATCAATTCAAATAAGTGAATTTTTAAGTAGTTATCTGCAGTTTTAATGTAGATTTCAGTTCGCTAAGTTATGAAAATGCATGTTTTGGCTATAATCTTCCGTAAATCAAGGGCGAAAACCAATTATTTGTCCCAAAAGAAGGTGTTTTAAGTATATATCTGCACTTCTAAGTTAGATTTGGGTACAATAAGAGGCGAAAAAGCAGATTCTGACTAAGATTTTATCGAAATCGGCAACTATTTGACTCAGAAAGGTTGCCTTACGTCGAAATCTAATAGTTTATTAAGGTTTTCGTTACTAAAATGCCCAAAGACGCCGATTTTGACTAGAATTTGAAAGATATTGACATGAATATATAACTGTTTGTATCAAAAAATGATAGTTTAAACTGATATTTGCAGTTTTGATGCGGTTTTAGATACGATGTGAATCGAAGAAGCCGATTTTGACTGGAATCTGTTTAAAATGACAAAGAAAAACCTATTATCAATTCAAGGAAGTGAATTTTTAAGTAGTTATCTGCAGTTTTAATGTAGATTTCAGTTCGCTAAGTAATGAAAATGCATGTTTTGGCTATAATCTTCCGTAAATCAAGGGCGAAAACCAATTATTTGTCCCAAAAGAAGGTGTTTTAAGTATATATCTGCATTTCTAAATTAGATTTGGGTACAATAAGAGGCGAAAAAGCAGATTCTGACTAAGATTTTATCGAAATCGGCAACTATTTGACTCAGAAAGGTTGCCTTACGTCGAAATCTAATAGTTTATTAAGGTTTTCGTTACTAAAATGCCCAAAGACGCCAATTTTGACTAGAATTTGAAAGATATTGACATGAATATATAACTGTTTGTATCAAAAAATGATAGTTTAAACTGATATTTGCAGTTTTGATGCGGATTTAGATACTATATGAATCGAAGAAGCCGATTTTGACTGGAATCTGTTTAAAATGACAAAGAAAAACCTATTATCAATTCAAGGAAGTGAATTTTTAAGTAGTTATCTGCAGTTTTAATGTAGATTTCAGTTCGCTAAGTTATGAAAATGCATGTTTTGGCTATAATCTTCCGTAAATCAAGGGCGAAAACCAATTATTTGTCCCAAAAGAAGGTGTTTTAAGTATATATCTGCATTTCTAAGGTAGATTTGGGTACAATAAGAGGCGAAAAGGCAGATTCTGACTAAGATTTTATCGAAATCGGCAACTTTTTGACTCAGAAAGGTTGCCTTACGTCGAAAAAAAACAGTTATATATTCATGTCAATATCTTTCAAATTCTAGTCAAAATCGGCGTCTTTGGGCATTTTAGTAACGAAAACCTTAATAAACTATTAGATTTCGACGTAAGGCAACCTTTCTGAGTCAAATAGTTGCCGATTTCGATAAAATCTTAGTCAGAATCTGCTTTTTCGCCTCTTATTGTACCCAAATCTACCTCAGAAATGCAGATATATACTTAAAACACCTTCTTTTGGGACAAATAATTGGTTTTCGCCCTTGATTTACGGAAGATTATAGCCAAAACATGCATTTTCATAACTTAGCGAACTGAAATCTACATTAAAACTGCAGATAACTACTTAAAAATTCACTTCCTTGAATTGATAATAGGTTTTTCTTTGTCATTTTAAACAGATTCCAGTCAAAATCGGCTTCTTCGATTCATATCGTATCTAAAACCGCATCAAAACTGCAAATATCAGTTCAAACTATCATTTTTTGATAAAAACAGTTATATATTCATGTCAATATCTTTCAAATTCTAGTCAAAATCGGCGTCTTTGGGCATTTTAGTAACGAAAACCTTAATAAACTATTAGATTTCGACGTAAGGCAACCTTTCTGAGTCAAATAGTTGCCGATTTCGATAAAATCTTAGTAAGAATCTGCTTTTTCGCCTCTTATTGTACCCAAATCTACCTTAGAAATGCAGATATATACTTAAAACACCTTCTTTTGGGACAAATAATTGGTTTTCGCCGTTGATTTACGGAAGATTATAGCCAAAACATGCATTTTCATAACTTAGCGAACTGAAATCTACATTAAAACTGCAGATAACTACTTAAAAATTCACATCCTTGAATTGATAATAGGTTTTTCTTTGTCATTTTAAACAGATTCCAGTCACAATCGGCTTCTTCGATTCATATCGTATCTAAAACCGCATCAAAACTGCAAATATCAGTTTAAACTATCATTTTTTGATACAAACAGTTATATATTCATGTCAATATCTTTCAAATTCTAGTCAAAATCGGCGTCTTTGGGCATTTTAGTAACGAAAACCTTAATAAACTATTAGATTTCGACGTAAGGCAACCTTTCTGAGTCAAATAGTTGCCGATTTCGATAAAATCTTAGTCAGAATCTGCTTTTTCGCCTCTTATTGTACCCAAATCTACCTTAGAAATGCAGATATATACTTAAAAAACCTTCTTTTGGGACAAATAATTGGTTTTCGCCCTTGATTTACGGAAGATTATAGCCAAAACATGCATTTTCATAACTTAGCGAACTGAAATCTACATTAAAACTGCAGATAACTACTTAAAAATTCACTTCCTTGAATTGATAATAGGTTTTTCTTTGTCATTTTAAACAGATTCCAGTCAAAATCGGCTTCTTCGATTCATATCGTATCTAAAACCGCATCAAAACGGCAAATATCAGTTTAAACTATCTTTTTTTGATACAAACAGTTATATATTCATGTCAATATCTTTCAAATTCTAGTCAAAATCGGCGTCTTTGGGCATTTTAGTAACGAAAACCTTAATAAACTATTAGATTTCGACGTAAGGCAACCTTTCTGAGTCAAATAGTTGCCGATTTCGATAAAATCTTAATCAGAATCTGCTTTTTCGAATCTTATTGTACCCAGATCTACCTTAGAATTGCAGACATATACTTAAAACACCTTCTTTTGGGACAAATAATTGGTTTTCGCCCTTGATTTACGGAAGATTATAGCCAAAACATGCATTTTCATAACTTAGCGAACTGAAATCTACATTAAAACTGCAGATAACTACTTAAAAATTCACTTCCTTGAATTGATAATAGGTTTTTCTTTGTCATTTTAAACAGATTCCAGTCAAAATCGGCTTCTTCGATTCATATCGTATCTAAAACCGCATCAAAACTGCAAATATCAGTTTAAACTATCATTTTTTGATGCAAACAGTTATATATTCATGTCAATATCTTTCAAACTCTAGTCAAAATCGGCGTCTTTGGGCATTTTAGTAACGAAAACCTTAATAAAATATTAGATTTCGACGTAAGGCAACCTTTCTGAGTCAAATACTTGCCGATTTCGATAAAATCTTAGTCAGAATCTGCTTTTTTCGCCTCTTATTGTACCCAAATCTACCTTAGAAATGCAGATATATACTTAAAACACCTTCTTTTGGGACAAATAATTGGTTTTCGCCCTTGATTTACGGAAGATTATAGCCAAAACATGCATAAAATGCCCAAAGACGCCGATTTTGACTAGAATTTGAAAGATATTGACATGAATATATAACTGTTTGTATCAAAAAATGATAGTTTAAACTGATATTTGCAGTTTTGATGCGGTTTTAGATACGATATGAATCGAAGAAGCCCATTTTGACTAGAATCTGTTTAAAATGACAAAGAAAAACCTATTATCAATTCAAGGAAGTGAATTTTTAAGTAGTTATCTGCAGTTTTAATGTAGATTTCAGTTCGCTAAGTTATGAAAATGCATGTTTTGGCTCTAATCTTCCGTAAATCAAGGGCGAAAACCAATTACTTGTCCCAAAAGAAGGTGTTTTAAGTATATATCTGCATTTCTAAGGTAGATTTGGGTACAATAAGAGGCGCAAAAGCAGATTCTGACTAAGATTTTATCGAAATCGGCAACTATTTGACTCAGAAAGGTTGCCTTACGTCGAAATCTAATAGTTTATTAAGGTTTTCGTTACTAAAATGCCCAAAGACGCCGATTTTGACTAGAATTTGAAAGATATTGACATGAATATATAACTGTTTGTATCAAAAAATGATAGTTTAAACTGATATTTGCAGTTTTGATGCGGTTTTAGATACGATATGAATCGAAGAAGCCCATTTTGACTAGAATCTGTTTAAAATGACAAAGAAAAACCTATTATCAATTCAAGGAAGTGAATTTTTAAGTAGTTATCTGCAGTTTTAATGTAGATTTCAGTTCGCTAAGTTATGAAAATGCATGTTTGGCTATAATCTTCCGTAAATCAAGGGCGAAAACCAATTATTTGTCCCAAAAGAAGGTGTTTTAAGTATATATCTGCATTTCTAAGGTAGATTTGGGTACAATAAGAGGCAAAAAGGCAGATTCTGACTAAGATTTTATCGAAATCGGCAACTTTTTGACTCAGAAAGGTTGCCTTACGTCGAAAAAAAACAGTTATATATTCATGTCAATATCTTTCAAATTCTAGTCAAAATCGGCGTCTTTGGGCATTTTAGTAACGAAAACCTTAATAAACTATTAGATTTCGACGTAAGGCAACCTTTCTGAGTCAAATAGTTGCCGGTTTCGATAAAATCTTAGTCAGAATCTGCTTTTTCGCCTCTTATTGTACCCAAATCTACCTTAGAAATGCAGATATATACTTAAAACACCTTCTTTTGGGACAAATAATTGGTTTTCGCCCTTGATTTACGGAAGAATATAGCCAAAACATGCATTTTCATAACTTAGCGAACTGAAATCTACATTAAAACTGCAGATAACTACTTAAAAATTCACATCCTTGAATTGATAATAGGTTTTTCTTTGTCATTTTAAACAGATTCCAGTCAAAATCGGCTTCTTCGATTCATATCGTATCTAAAACCGCATCAAAACTGCAAATATCTGTTTAAACTATCATTTTTTGATACAAACAGTTATATATTCATGTCAATATCTTTCAAATTCTAGTCAAAATCGGCGTCTTTGGGCATTTTAGTAACGAAAACCTTAATAAACTATTAGATTTCGACGTAAGGCAACCTTTCTGAGTCAAATAGTTGCCGATTTCGATAAAATCTTAGTCAGAATCTGCTTTTTCGCCTCTTATTGTACCCAAATCTACCTTAGAAATGCAGATATATACTTAAAACACCTTCTTTTGGGACAAATAATTGGTTTTCGCCCTTGATTTACGGAAGATTATAGCCAAAACATGCATTTTCATAACTTAGCGAACTGAAATCTACATTAAAACTGCAGATAAATACTTAAAAATTCACTTCCTTGAATTGATAATAGGTTTTTCTTTGTCATTTTAAACAGATTCCAGTCAAAATCGGCTTCTTCGATTCATATCGTATCTAAAACCGCATCAAAACGGCAAATATCAGTTTAAACTATCTTTTTTTGATACAAACAGTTATATATTCATGTCAATATCTTTCAAATTCTAGTCAAAATCGGCGTCTTTGGGCATTTTAGTAACGAAAACCTTAATAAACTATTAGATTTCGACGTAAGGCAACCTTTCTGAGTCAAATAGTTGCCAATTTCGATAAAATCTTAATCAGAATCTGCTTTTTCGCCTCTTATTGTACCCAGATCTACCTAAGAAATGCAGATATATACTTAAAACACCTTCTTTTGGGACAAATAATTGGTTTTCGCCCTTGATTTACGGAAGATTATAGCCAAAACATGCATTTTCATAACTTAGCGAACTGAAATCTACATTAAAACTGCAGATAACTACTTAAAAATTCACTTCCTTGAATTGATAATAGGTTTTTCTTTGTCATTTTAAAAAGATTCCAGTCAAAATCGGCTTCTTCGATTCATATCGTATCTAAAACCGCATCAAAACTGCAAATATCAGTTTAAACTATCATTTTTTGATACAAACAGTTATATATTCATGTCAATATCTTTCAAATTCTAGTCAAAATCGGCGTCTTTGGGCATTTTAGTAACGAAAACCTTAATAAACTATTAGATTTCGACGTAAGGCAACCTTTCTGAGTCAAATAGTTGCCGATTTCGATAAAATCTTATTCAGAATCTGCTTTTTCGCCTCTTATTGTACCCAAATCTACCTTAGAAATGCAGATATATACTTAAAACACCTTCTTTTGTGACAAATAATTGGTTTTCGCCCTTGATTTACGGAAGATTATAGCCAAAACATGCATTTTCATAACTTGGCGAACTGAAATCTACATTAAAACTGCAGATAACTACTTAAAAATTCACTTCCTTGAATTGATAATAGGTTTTTCTTTGTCATTTTAAACAGATTCCAGTCAAAATCGGCTTCTTCGATTCATATCGTATCTAAAACCGCATCAAAACTGCAAATATCAGTTTAAACTATCATTTTTTGATGCAAACAGATATATATTCATGTCAATATCTTTCAAATTCTAGTCAAAATCGGCGTCTTTGGGCATTTTAGTAACGAAAACCTTAATAAAATATTAGATTTCGACGTAAGGCAACCTTTCTGAGTCAAATACTTGCCGATTTCGATAAAATCTTAGTCAGAATCTGCTTTTTCGCCTCTTATTGTACCCAAATCTACCTTAGAAATGCAGATATATACTTAAAACACCTTCTTTTGGGACAAATAATTGGTTTTCGCCCTTGATTTACGGAAGATTATAGCCAAAACATGCATAAAATGCCCAAAGACGCCGATTTTGACTAGAATTTGAAAGATATTGACATGAATATATAACTGTTTGTATCAAAAAATGATAGTTTAAACTGATATTTGCAGTTTTGATGCGGTTTTAGATACGATATGAATCGAAGAAGCCGATTTTGACTGGAATCTGTTTAAAATGACAAAGAAAAACCTATTATCAATTCAAGGAAGTGAATTTTTAAGTAGTTATCTGCAGTTTTAATGTAGATTTCAGTTCGCTAAGTTATGAAAATGCATGTTTTGGCTACAATCTTCCGTAAATCAAGGGCGAAAACCAATTACTTGTCCCAAAAGAAGGTGTTTTAAGTATATATCTGCATTTATAAGGTAGATTTGGGTACAATAAGAGGCGAAAAAGCAGATTCTGACTAAGATTTTATCGAAATCGGCAACTATTTGACTCAGAAAGGTTGCCTTACGTCGAAATCTAATAGTTTATTAAGGTTTTCGTTACTAAAATGCCCAAAGACGCCGATTTTGACTAGAATTTGAAAGATATTGACATGAATATATAACTGTTTGTATCAAAAAATGATAGTTTAAACTGATATTTGCAGTTTTGATGCGGTTTTAGATACGATATGAATCGAAGAAGCCCATTTTGACTAGAATCTGTTTAAAATGACATAGAAAAACCTATTATCAATTCAAGGAAGTGAATTTTTAAGTAGTTATCTGCAGTTTTAATGTAGATTTCAGTTCGCTAAGTTACGAAAATGCATGTTTTGGCTATAATCTTCCGTAAATCAAGGGCGAAAACCAATTATTTGTCCCAAAAGAAGGTGTTTTAAGTATATATCTGCATTTCTAAGGTAGATTTGGGTACAATAAGAGGCGAAAAGGCAGATTCTGACTAAGATTTTATCGAAATCGGCAACTTTTTGACTCAGAAAGGTTGCCTTACGTCGAAAAAATACAGTTATATATTCATGTCAATATCTTTCAAATTCTAGTCAAAATCGGCGTCTTTGGGCATTTTAGTAACGAAAACCTTAATAAACTATTAGATTTCGACGTAAGGCAACCTTTCTGAGTCAAATAGTTGCCGATTTCGATAAAATCTTAGTCAGAATCTGCTTTTTCGCCTCTTATTGTACCCAAATCTACCTCAGAAATGCAGATATATACTTAAAACACCTTCCTTTGGGACAAATAATTGGTTTTCGCCCTTGATTTACGGAAGATTATAGCCAAAACATGCATTTTCATAACTTAGCGAACTGAAATCTACATTAAAACTGCAGATAACTACTTAAAAATTCACTTCCTTGAATTGATAATAGGTTTTTCTTTGTCATTTTAAACAGATTCCAGTCAAAATCGGCTTCTTCGATTCATATCGTATCTAAAACCGCATCAAAACTGCAAATATCAGTTTAAACTATCATTTTTTGATAAAAACAGTTATATATTCATGTCAATATCTTTCAAATTCTAGTCAAAATCGGCGTCTTTGGGCATTTTAGTAACGAAAACCTTAATAAACTATTAGATTTCGACGTAAGGCAACCTTTCTGAGTCAAATAGTTGCCGATTTCGATAAAATCTTAGTCAGAATCTGCTTTTTCGCCTCTTATTGTACCCAAATCTACCTCAGAAATGCAGATATATACTTAAAACACCTTCTTTTGGGACAAATAATTGGTTTTCGCCCTTGATTTACGGAAGATTATAGCCAAAACATGCATTTTCATAACTTAGCGAACTGAAATCTACATTAAAACTGCAGATAACTACTTAAAAATTCACTTCCTTGAATTGATAATAGGTTTTTCTTTGTCATTTTAAACAGATTCCAGTCAAAATCGGCTTCTTCGATTCATATCGTATCTAAAACCGCATCAAAACTGCAAATATCAGTTTAAACTATCATTTTTTGATAAAAACAGTTATATATTCATGTCAATATCTTTCAAATTCTAGTCAAAATCGGCATCTTTGGGCATTTTAGTAACGAAAACCTTAATAAACTATTAGATTTCGACGTAAGGCAACCTTTCTGAGTCAAATAGTTGCCGATTTCGATAAAATCTTAGTCAGAATCTGCTTTTTCGCCTCTTATTGTACCCAAATCTACCTTAGAAATGCAGATATATACTTAAAACACCTTCTTTTGGGACAAATAATTGGTTTTCGCCCTTGATTTACGGAAGATTATAGCCAAAACATGCATTTTCATAACTTAGCGAACTGAAATCTACATTAAAACTGCAGATAACTACTTAAAAATTCACATCCTTGAATTGATAATAGGTTTTTCTTTGTCATTTTAAACAGATTCCAGTCAAAATCGGCTTCTTCGATTCATATCGTATCTAAAACCGCATCAAAACTGCAAATATCAGTTTAAACTATCATTTTTTGATACAAACAGTTATATATTCATGTCAATATCTTTCAAATTCTAGTCAAAATCGGCGTCTTTGGGCATTTTAGTAACGAAAACCATAATAAAGTATTAGATTTCGACGTAAGGCAATATTTCTGAGTCAAATAGTTGCCGATTTCGATAAAATCTTAATCAGAATCTGCTTTTTCGCCTCTTATTGTACGCAGATCTACCTTAGAAATGCAGATATATACTTAAAACACCTTCTTTTGGGACAAATAATTGGTTTTCGCCCTTGATTTACGGAAGATTATAGCCAAAACATGCATTTTCATAACTTAGCGAACTGAAATCTACATTAAAACTGCAGATAACTACTTAAAAATTCACTTCCTTGAATTGATAATAGGTTTTTCTTTGTCATTTTAAAAAGATTCCAGTCAAAATCGGCTTCTTCGATTCATATCGTATCTAAAACCGCATCAAAACTGCAAATATCAGTTTAAACTATCATTTTTTGATACAAACAGTTATATATTCATGTCAATATCTTTCAAATTCTAGTCAAAATCGGCGTCTTTGGGCATTTTAGTAACGAAAACCTTAATAAACTATTAGATTTCGACGTAAGGCAACCTTTCTGAGTCAAATAGTTGCCGATTTCGATAAAATCTTATTCAGAATCTGCTTTTTCGCCTCTTATTGTACCCAAATCTACCTTAGAAATGCAGATATATACTTAAAACACCTTCTTTTGTGACAAATAATTGGTTTTCGCCCTTGATTTACGGAAGATTATAGCCAAAACATGCATTTTCATAACTTGGCGAACTGAAATCTACATTAAAACTGCAGATAACTACTTAAAAATTCACTTCCTTGAATTGATAATAGGTTTTTCTTTGTCATTTTAAACAGATTCCAGTCAAAATCGGCTTCTTCGATTCATATCGTATCTAAAACCGCATCAAAACTGCAAATATCAGTTTAAACTATCATTTTTTGATGCAAACAGTTATATATTCATGTCAATATCTTTCAAATTCTAGTCAAAATCGGCGTCTTTGGGCATTTTAGTAACGAAAACCTTAATAAAATATTAGATTTCGACGTAAGGCAACCTTTCTGGGTCAAATACTTGCCGATTTCGATAAAATCTTAGTCAGAATCTGCTTTTTCGCCTCTTATTGTACCCAAATCTACCTTAGAAATGCAGATATATACTTAAAACACCTTCTTTTGGGACAAATAATTGGTTTTCGCCCTTGATTTACGGAAGATTATAGCCAAAACATGCATAAAATGCCCAAAGACGCCGATTTTGACTAGAATTTGAAAGATATTGACATGAATATATAACTGTTTGTATCAAAAAATGATAGTTTAAACTGATATTTGCAGTTTTGATGCGGTTTTAGATACGATATGAATCGAAGAAGCCGATTTTGACTGGAATCTGTTTAAAATGACAAAGAAAAACCTATTATCAATTAAAGGAAGTGAATTTTTAAGTAGTTATCTGCAGTTTTAATGTAGATTTCAGTTCGCTAAGTTATGAAAATGCATGTTTTGGCTACAATCTTCCGTAAATCAAGGGCGAAAACCAATTACTTGTCCCAAAAGAAGGTGTTTTAAGTATATATCTGCATTTCTAAGGTAGATTTGGGTACAATAAGAGGCGAAAAAGCAGATTCTGACTAAGATTTTATCGAAATCGGCAACTATTTGACTCAGAAAGGTTGCCTTACGTCGAAATCTAATAGTTTATTAAGGTTTTCGTTACTAAAATGCCCAAAGACGCCGATTTTGACTAGAATTTGAAAGATATTGACATGAATATATAACTGTTTGTATCAAAAAATGATAGTTTAAACTGATATTTGCAGTTTTGATGCGGTTTTAGGTACGATATGAGTCGAAGAAGCCGATTTTGACAGGAATCTGTTTAAAATGATAAGGAAAAACCTACTATCAATCCAAGAAAGTGAATTTTGTGTGAAGTTGGTGAAGTTACCTGTAGTTTTAATGTAAATTTCATTCCGCTAAGTTATGGCCACGTGGAGACGTCGGGCCAGTTCAAAAACTACCAGAATATCTTGTGGATCTAATATAACAGTTTTTAATTGTTCAATGAAGTGAAAGGAATTAAGTACGAAACTATCAGTTTTCGCTGTAAATGATTTTACTAAGGAAGGTAGATATTGTGCTAGAGAATATGTTGGAGAACCGGTGGTGCTGACAATAGGATTTTAGGGCAATGCGTTCAGGCTTTGCAATATTAGATTTAGGAAGTTTTTTGAAATGGACACTTGAAATGATTTCGTTTTTCGGGATAATACCTGAGGCACTGACGAACTTGGAACCTTTTGAAACAATTGATTTTTATACAGTGACACATTTATTACAGTGTTTGGTAGCTGAGAACAGCTTGATGGTTTTCCTAGTGTTGACGTTAGTTTTTCAATTTTCTGAATGTGATTTTGGGTAGAAGATAAACGAAGATTTAAAGCTTTGTCATGAATCATGTTTGAAAGTGTACCGAACTCGGATGGGGACAAGATGGAAGCAATTTCAAGGTGTAGAGACAGAAGTTTCTTTGAAAAATTAAGGAGTTCTAAAATTTCTAGAACAAAAGGGGTGCTACCAGTATTATTTCACTATTTTACACAAATAGGTACCTTTTCAGGAAAGTTCATATAAACAAAATGTTTCATTATTGAGATGGCAAAGGTTAAAAAAATTTTTTTATTATGTCAAAGATAGTTAAAATCCTCAACTATGAACAAGTTGGAGTAAATCGCATTTGGATCACTAAAGGTAAAAAGGAAATAATAGTCCTTTATTGTATATTTTATTTAGAGAAAAAGGAAAATCTGTGAACCCCTTAACTGGTACTTCAAAACTCTTCCCCTAACTCCCAGGCGTGAATAAGTGCGTTTTTACACATTGTATTTTTATGAATATCTATTTTTTGGACTCTTTGATATATATGAATCTAGTTCTAAAAAATTAATCTTTCGGACTTACCTTTTTTAAAAACATATCGAAAGTTGCAAATCGATCGATAATATATTATTATATTATAATGATTTTTTTTAATGTTTGAAAGGAATTTTATCTATTCAGAATCACTTCAAATTCACGACAAACATAAAATAAACTTTTCACAATTAATTGATGAAATGAGCCGTTAAGTAACTTCTAAAAGGCAAAAAAAAATGAATTAGCTTTCTTATGGTGTGCTTAAGAATAATACATTCTACACAACACTAAACTTTACGATAGTTGTGCGACTTTTAAACGTTATCAAATTACTGCTATCGCATTTCATTTAATTGTTGAAAATCATTATTTTTCCAAATTCGATTATAGGAAACAATACCTTTTTACCGCTATCCACATGCTTTAAATCTAAGTTCGTTATTAAACTTATGTTATCGTGCTATCGTCTATAGCTAGTGGCTTATAATATGTAGTTATTGAAGTCAAAACAATCAAATTAAATGTAAAAACAAAAAAAAACTTATTTTGAATTTTTAATGCCTGGTCGTTAATAGTAGATTCATTAGAACCCCACATGTTTAAGTTTATAGCCTCTAACTGCTGACTCTGTATATGTATCAAAAAAAGTGTCAAAGAAAAGTAAGTTGATTAACAACTTATTGTTTTTTTTATGGGATGAATTATAAAAAATTAATCAGTTTTGGTTAGTGCATATTTTATTAAATTTAAGTACTCTTGCACCTTTATATAACGTATACGTTACCGTTTATATTACAATTTTCTTACAATGCAAATTTTATATTAACTCTTTGCAAAATTTTTATTGCATCATTTAACCACAGAAAATGGTCAATTTTGTTTTTAAATTATCCAAAGTACAAAACTTTGGGATTATGAAATTGTATGCACTACTAAAATAAGTAATTATTGAAAATTTTCATGACATTTGGTGACTGCCGCTCGAAAATGAATGCTTTGAACTGCCAATGCTTAATTATATTATTTCCGTCAGAGAAAGTTTTAATTATAATATCAATGGGACTGATAGTAGATTTGTTATTTTGAATTTTGGCGCTACATATCTCGTATCTTCCTAGAATGTTTATAATCATAAGATTTACTAATACCAATTGTGTGGATTGTCTTTGAGCGGATATTTGATTTTCGTTTTGGTCGAGTCAAAATCGGCTTCTTCGATTCATATCGTATCTAAAATCAAATCAAAACTGCAAATATCAGTTTAAACTATCATTTTTTGATACAAACAGTTATATATTCATGTCAATATCTTTCAAATTCTAGTCAAAATCGGCGTCTTTGGGCATTTTAGTAACGAAAACCTTAATAAACTATTAGATTTCGACGTAAGGCAACCTTTCTGAGTCAAATAGTTGCCGATTTCGATAAAATCTTAGTCAGAATCTGCTTTTTCGCCTCATATTGTACCCAAATCTACCTTAGAAATGCAGATATATACTTAAAACACCTTCTTTTGGGACAAATAATTGGTTTTCGCCCTTGATTTACGGAAGATTATAGCCAAAACATGCATTTTCATAACTTAGCGAACTGAAATCTACATTAAAACTGCAGACAACTACTTAAAAATTCACTTCCTTGAATTGATAATAGGTTTTTCTTTGTCATTTTAAACAGATTCCAGTCAAAATCGGCTTCTTCGATTCATATCGTATCTAAAACCGCATCAAAACTGCAAATATCAGTTTAAACTATCATTTTTTGATACAAACAGTTATATATTCATGTCAATATCTTTCAAATTCTAGTCAAAATCGGCGTCTTTGGGCATTTTAGTAGCGAAAACCTTAATAAACAATTAGATTTCGACGTAAGGCAACCTATTTGAGTCAAATAGTTGCCGATTTCGATAAAATCTTAGTCAGAATCTGCTTTTTCGCCTCTTATTGTACCCAAATCTACCTTAGAAATGCAGATATATACTTAAAACACCTTCTTTTGGGACAAATAAATGGTTTTCGCCCTTGATTTACGGAAGATTATAGCCAAAACATGCATTTTCATAACTTAGCGAACTGAAATCTACATTAAAACTGCAGATAACTACTTAAAAATTCACTTCCTTGAATTGATAATAGGTTTTTCTTTGTCATTTTAAACAGATTCCAGTCAAAATCGGCTTCTTCGATTCATATCGTATCTAAAACCGCATCAAAACTGCAAATATCAGTTTAAACTATCATTTTTTGATACAAACAGTTATATATTCATGTCAATATCTTTCAAATTCTAGTCAAAATCGGCGTCTTTGGGCATTTTATGCATGTTTTGGCTATAATCTTCCGTAAATCAAGGACGAAAACCAATTATTTGTCCCAAAAGAAGGTGTTTTAAGTATATATCTGCATTTCTAAGGTAGATTTGGGTACAATAAGAGGCGAAAAAGCAGATTCTGACTAAGATTTTATCGAAATCGGCAACTATTTGACTCAGAAAGGTTGGCTTACGTCGAAATCTAATAGTTTATTAAGGTTTTCGTTACTAAAATGCCCAAAGACGCCCATTTTGACTAGAATTTGAAAGATATTGACATGAATATATAACTGTTTGTATCAAAAAATGATAGTTTAAACTGATATTTGCAGTTTTGATGCGGTTTTAGATACGATATGAATCGAAGAAGCCGATTTTGACTGGAATCTGTTTAAAATGACAAAGAAAAACCTATTATCAATTCAAGGAAGTGAATTTTTAAGTAGTTATCTGCAGTTTTAATGTAGATTTCAGTTCGCTAAGTTATGAAAATTCCTTTTTTTGGCTATAATCTTAAGTAAATCAAGGGCGAAAACCAATTATTTGTCCCAAAAGAAGGTGTTTTAAGTATATATCTGCATTTCTAAGGTAGATTTGGGTACAATAAGAGGCGAAAAAGCAGATTCTGACTAAGATTTTATCGAAATCGGCAACTATTTGACTCAGAAAGGTTGCCTTACGTCGAAATCTAATAGTTTATTAAGGTTTTCGTTACTATAATGCCCAAAGACGCCGATTTTGACTAGAATTTGAAAGATATTGACATGAATATATAACCGTTTGTATCAAAAAATGATAGTTTAAACTGATATTTGCAGTTTTGATGCGGTTTTAGATACGATATGAATCGAAGAAGCCGATTTTGACTGGAATCTGTTTAAAATGACAAAGAAAAACCTATTATCAATTCAAGGAAGTGAATTTTTAAGTAGTTATCTGCAGTTTTAATGTAGATTTCAGTTCGCTAAGTTATGAAAATTCCTTTTTTTGGCTATAATCTTCCGTAAATCAATGGCGAAAACCAATTATTTGTCCCAAAAGAAGGTGTTTTAAGTATATATCTGCATTTCTAAGGTAGATTTGGGTACAATAAGAGGCGAAAAAGCAGATTCTGGCTAAGATTTTATCGAAATCGGCAACTATTTGACTCAGAAAGGTTGCCTTACGTCGAAATCTAATAGTTTATTAAGGTTTTCGTTACTAAAATGCCCAAAGACGCCGATTTTGACTAGAATTTGAAAGATATTGATATGAATATATAACCGTTTGTATCAAAAAATGATAGTTTAAACTGATATTTGCAGTTTTGATGCGGTTTTAGATACGATATGAATCGAAGAAGCCGATTTTGACTGGAATCTGTTTAAAATGACAAAGAAAAACCTATTATCAATTCAAGGAAGTGAATTTTTAAGTAGTTATCTGCAGTTTTAATGTAGATTTCAGTTCGCCAAGTTATGAAAATGCATGTTTTGGCTATAATCTTCCGTAAATCAAGGGCGAAAACCAATTATTTGTCACAAAAGAAGGTGTTTTAAGTATATATCTGCATTTCTAAGGTAGATTTGGGTACAATAAGAGGCGAAAAAGCAGATTCTGACTAAGATTTTATCGAAATCGGCAACTATTTGACTCAGAAAGGTTGCCTTACGTCGAAATCTAATAGTTTATTAAGGTTTTCGTTACTAAAATGCCCAAAGACGCCGATTTTCACTAGAATTTGAAAGATATTGACTTGAATATATAACCGTTTGTATCAAAAAATGATAGTTTAAACTGATATTTGCAGTTTTGATGCGGTTTTAGATACGATATGAATCGAAGAAGCCGAGTTTGACTGGAATCTGTTTAAAATGACAAAGAAAAACCTATTATCAATTCAAGGAAGTGAATTTTTAAGTAGTTATCTGCAGTTTTAATGTAGATTTCAGTTCGCCAAGTTATGAAAATGCATGCTTTGGCTATAATCTTCCGTAAATCAAGGGCGAAAACCAATTATTTGTCACAAAAGAAGGTGTTTTAAATATATATCTGCATTTCTAAGGTAGATTTGGGTACAATAAGAGGCGAAAAAGCAGATTCTGACTAAGATTTTATCGAAATCGGCAACTATTTGACTCAGAAAGGTTGCCTTACGTCGAAATCTAATAGTTTATTAAGGTTTTCGTTACTAAAATGCCCAAAGACGCCGATTTTGACTAGAATTTGAAAGATATTGACATGAATATATAACCGTTTGTATCAAAAAATGATAGTTTAAACTGATATTTGCAGTTTTGATGCGGTTTTAGATACGATATGAATCGAAGAAGCCGATTTTGACTGGAATCTGTTTAAAATGACAAAGAAAAACCTATTATCAATTCAAGGAAGTGAATTTTTAAGTAGTTATCTGCAGTTTTAATGTAGATTTCAGTTCGCCAAGTTATGAAAATGCATGTTTTGGCTATAATCTTCCGTAAATCAAGGGCGAAAACCAATTATTTGTCACAAAAGAAGGTGTTTTAAGTATATATCTGCATTTCTAAGGTAGATTTGGGTACAATAAGAGGCGAAAAAGCAGATTCTGACTAAGATTTTATCGAAATCGGCAACTATTTGACTCAGAAAGGTTGCCTTACGTCGAAATCTAATAGTTTATTAAGGTTTTCGTTACTAAAATGCCCAAAGACGCCGATTTTGACTAGAATTTGAAAGATAATGACATGAATATATAACTGTTTGTATCAAAAAAAGATATTTGCCGTTTTGATGCGGTTTTAGATACGATATGAATCGAAGAAGCCGATTTTGACTGGAATCTGTTTAAAATGACAAAGAAAAACCTATTATCAATTCAAGGAAGTGAATTTTTAAGTAGTTATCTGCAGTTTTAATGTAGATTTCAGTTCGCTAAGTTATGAAAATGCATGTTTTGGCTATAATCTTCCGTAAATCAAGGGCGAAAACCAATTATTTGTCCCAAAAGAAGGTGTTTTAAGTATATATCTGCATTTCTAAGGTAGATTTGTGTACAATAAGAGGCGAAAAAGCAGATTCTGACTAAGATTTTTTCGAAATCGGCAACTATTTGACTCAGAAAGGTTGCCTTACGTCGAAATCTAATAGTTTATTAAGGTTTTCGTTACTAAAATGCCCAAAGACGCCGATTTTGACTAGAATTTGAAAGATATTGACATGAATATAAAACTGTTTGTATCAAAAAATGATAGTTTAAACTGATATTTGCAGTTTTGATGCGGTTTTAGATACGATATGAATCGAAGAAGCCGATTTTGACTGGAATCTGTTTAAAATGACAAAGAAAAACCTATTATCAATTCAAGGAAGTGAATTTTTAAGTAGTTATCTGCAGTTTTAATGCAGATTTCAGTTCGCTAAGTTATGAAAATGCATGTTTTGGCTATAATCTTCCGTAAATCAAGGGCGAAAACCAATTATTTGTACCAAAAGAAGGTGTTTTAAGTATATATCTGCATTTCTAAGGTAGATTTGGGTACAATAAGAGGCGAAAAAGCAGATTCTGACTAAGATTTTATCGAAATCGGCAACTATTTGACTCAGAAAGGTTTCCTTACGTCGAAATCTAATAGTTTATTAAGGTTTTCGTTACTAAAATGCCCAAAGACGCCGATTTTGACTAGAATTTGAAAGATATTGACATGAATATATAACTGTTTGTATCAAAAAATGATAGTTTAAACTGATATTTGCAGTTTTGATGCCGTTTTAGATACGATATGAATCGAAGAAGCCGATTTTAACTGGAATCTGTTTAAAATGACAAAGAAAAACCTATTATCAATTCAAGAAAGTGAATTTTTAAGTAGTTATCTGCAGTTTTAATGTAGATTTCAGTTCGCTAAGTTATGAAAATGCATGTTTTGGCTATAATCTTCCGTAAATCAAGGGCGAAAACCAATTATTTGTCCCAGAAGAAGGTGTTTTAAGTATATATCTGCATTTCTAAGGTAGATTTGGGTAGAATAAGAGTCGAAAAAGCAGATTCTGACTAAGATTTTATCGAAATCGGCAACTATTTGACTCAGAAAGGTTGCCTTACGTCGAAATCTAATAGTTTATTAAGGTTTTCGTTACTAAAATGCCCAAAGACGCCGATTTTGACTAGAATTTGAAAAATATTGACATGAATATATAACTGTTTGTATCAAAAAATGATAGTTTAAAGTGATATTTGCAGTTTTGATGCGGTTTTAGATACGATATGAATCGAAGAAGCCGATTTTGACTGGAATCTGTTTAAAATGACAAAGAAAAACCTATTATCAATTCAAGGAAGTAAATTTTTAAGTAGTTATCTGCAGTTTTAATGTAGATTTCAGTTCGCTAAGTTATGAAAATGCACGTTTTGGCTATAATCTTCCGTAAATCAAGGGCGAAAACCAATTATTTGTCCCAAAAGAAGGTGTTTTAAGTATATATCTGCATTTCTAAGGTAGATTTGGGTACAATAAGAGGCGAAAAAGCAGATTCTGACTAAGATTTTATCGAAATCGGCAACTATTTGACTCAGAAAGGTTGCCTTACGTCGAAATCTACTAGTTTATTAAGGTTTTCGTTACTAAAATGCCCAAAGACGCCGATTTTGACTAGAATTTGAAAGATATTGAAATGAATATATAACCGTTTGTATCAAAAAATGATAGTTTAAACCGATATTTGCAGTTTTGATGCGGTTTTAGATACGATATGAATCGAAGAAGCCGATTTTGACTGGAATCTGTTTAAAATGACAAAGAAAAACCTATTATCAATTCAAGGAAGTGAATTTTTAAGCAGTTATCTGCAGTTTTAATGTAGATTTCAGTTCGCTAAGTTATGAAAATGCATGTTTTGGCTATAATCTTCCGTAAATCAAGGGCGAAAACCAATTATTTGTTTCAAAAGAAGGTGTTCTAAGTATATATCTGCATTTCTAAGGTAGATTTGGGTACAATCTTAGTCAGAATCTGCTTTTTGCCTCTTATTGTACCCAAATCTAACTTAGAAATGCAGATATATACTTAAAACACCTTCTTTTGGGACAAATAATTGATTTTCGCCCTTGATTTACGGAAGATTATAGCCAAAACATGCATTTTCATAACTTGGCGAACTGAAATCTGCATTAAAACTGCAGATAACTACTTAATGCATATTTTGGCTATAATCTTCCGTAAATCAAGGGCGAAAACCAATTATTTGTCCCAAAAGAAGGTGTTTTAAGTATATATCTGCATTTCTATCTGCATTATTAAGGTTTTCGTTACTAAAATGCCCAAAGACGCCGATTTTGACTAGAATTTGAAAGATATTGACATGATTATATAACCGATTGTATCAAAAAATGATAGTTTAAACTGATATTTGCAGTTTTGATGCGGTTTTAGATACGATATGAATCGAAGAAGCCGATTTTGACTGGAATCTGTTTAAAATGACAAAGAAAAACCTATTATCAATTCAAGGAAGTGAATTTTTAAGTAGTTTTAATGTAGATTTCAGTTCGCCAAGTTATGAAAATGCATGTTTTGGCTATAATCTTCCGTAAATCAAGGGCGAAAACCAATTATTTGTCACAAAAGAAGGTGTTTTAAGTATATATCTGCATTTCTAAGGTAGATTTGGGTACAATAAGAGGCGAAAAAGCAGATTCTGACTAAGATTTTTTCGAAATCGGCAACTATTTGACTCAGAAAGGTTGCCTTACGTCGAAATCTAATAGTTTATTAAGGTTTTCGTTACTAAAATGCCCAAAGACGCCGATTTTGACTAGAATTTGAAAGATATTGACATGAATATATAACTGTTTGTATCAAAAAAAGATAGTTTAAGCTGATAATTGCCGTTTTGATGCGGTTTTAGATACGATATGAATCGAAGAAGCCGATTTTGACTGGAATCTGTTTAAAACCTATTATCAATTCAAGGAAGTGAATTTTTAAGTAGTTATCTGCAGTTTCAATGCAGATTTCAGTTCGCTAAGTTATGAAAATGCATGTTTTGGCTATAATCTTCCGTAAATCAAGGGCGAAAACCAATTATTTGTCCCAAAAGAAGGTGTTTTAAGTATATATCTGCATTTCTAAGGTAGATTTGGGTACAATAAGAGGCGAAAAAGCAGATTCTGACTAAGATTTTATCGAAATCGGCAACTATTTGACTCAGAAAGGTTTCCTTACGTCGAAATCTAATAGTTTATTAAGGTTTTCGTTACTAAAATGCCCAAAGACGCCGATTTTGACTAGAATTTGAAAGATATTGACATGAATATATAACTGTTTGTATCAAAAAATGATAGTTTAAACTGATATTTGCAGTTTTGATGCGGTTTTAGATACGATATGAATCGAAGAAGCCGATTTTAACTGGAATCTGTTTAAAATGACAAAGAAAAACCTATTATCAATTCAAGAAAGTGAATTTTTAAGTAGTTATCTGCAGTTTTAATGTAGATTTCAGTTCGCTAAGTTATGAAAATGCATGTTTTGGCTATAATCTTCCGTAAATCAAGGGCGAAAACCAATTATTTGTCACAAAAGAAGGTGTTTTAAGTATATATCTGCATTTCTAAGGTAGATTTGGGTACAATAAGAGGCGAAAAAGCAGATTCTGACTAAGATTTTATCGAAATCGGCAACTATTTGACTCAGAAAGGTTGCCTTACGTCGAAATCTAATAGTTTATTAAGGTTTTCGTTACTAAAATGCCCAAAGACGCCGATTTTGACTAGAATTTGAAAGATATTGACATGAATATATAACTGTTTGTATCAAAAAAAGATAGTTTAAACTGATATTTGCCGTTTTGATGCGGTTTTAGATACGATATGAATCGAAGAAGCCGATTTTGACTGGAATCTGTTTAAAATGACAAAGAAAAACCTATTATCAATTCAAGGAAGTGAATTTTTAAGTAGTTATCTGCAGTTTTAATGTAGATTTCAGTTCGCTAAGTTATGAAAATGCATGTTTTGGCTATAATCTTCCGTAAATCAAGGGCGAAAACCAATTATTTGTCCCAAAAGAAGGTGTTTTAAGTATATATCTGCATTTCTAAGGTAGATTTGGGTACAATAAGAGGCGAAAAAGCAGATTCTGACTAAGATTTTTTCGAAATCGGCAACTATTTGACTCAGAAAGGTTGCCTTACGTCGAAATCTAATAGTTTATTAAGGTTTTCGTTACTAAAATGCCCAAAGACGCCGATTTTGACTAGAATTTGACAGATATTGACATGAATATATAACCGTTTGTATCAAAAAAAAGATAGTTTAAACTGATATTTGCCGTTTTGATGCGGTTTTAGATACGATATGAATCGAAGAAGCCGATTTTGACTGGAATCTGTTTAAAATGACAAAGAAAAACCTATTATCAATTCAAGGAAGTGAATTTTTAAGTAGTTATCTGCAGTTTTAATGTAGATTTCAGTTCGCTAAGTTATGAAAATGCATGTTTTGGCTATAATCTTCCGTAAATCAAGGACGAAAACCAATTATTTGTCCCAAAAGAAGGTGTTTTAAGTATATATCTGCATTTCTAAGGTAGATTTGGGTACAATAAGAGGCAAAAAGCAGATTCTGACTAAGATTGTACCCAAATCTACCTTAGAAATGCAGATATATACTTAGAACATCTTTTTTTGAAACAAATAATTGGTTTACGCCCTTGATTTACGGAAGATTATAGCCAAAACATGCATTTTCATAACTTAAGAGGCAAAAAGCAGATTCTGACTAAGATTGTACCCAAATCTACCTTAGAAATGCAGATATATACTTAGAACACCTTCTTTTGAAACAAATAATTGGTTTTCGCCCTTGATTTACGGAAGATTATAGCCAAAACATGCATTTTCATAACTTAGCGAACTGAAATCTACATTAAAACTGCAGATAACTACTTAAAAATTCACTTCCTTGAATTGATAATAGGTTTTTCTTTGTCATTTTAAACAGATTCCAGTCAAAATTCGTTTCTTCGATTCTTATCGTATCTAAAACCGCATCAAAACTGCAAATATCAGTTTAAACTATCATTTTTTGATACAAACAGTTAAATATTCATGTCAATATCTTTCAAATTCTAGTCAAAATCGGCGTCTTTGTGCATTTTAGTAACGAAAACCTTAATAAACTATTGGATTTCGACGTAAGGCAACCTTTCTGAGTCAAATAGTTGCCGATTTCGATAAAATCTTAGTCAGAATCTGCTTTTTCGCCTTTTATTGTACCCAAATCTACCTTAGAAATGCAGATATATACTTAAAACACCTTCTTTTGGGACAAGTAATTGGTTTTCGCCCTTGATTTACGGAAGATTATAGCCAAAACATGCATTTTCATAACTTAGCGAACTGAAATCTACACTAAAACTGCAGATAACTACTTAAAAATTCACTTCCTTGAATTGATAATAGGTTTTTTTTTTGTCATTTTAAACAGATTCCAGTCAAAATCGGCTTCTTCGATTCATATCGCATCTAAAACCGCATCAAAACTGCAAATATCAGTTTAAACTATCATTTTTTGATACAAACAGTTATATATTCATGTCAATATCTTTCAAATTCTAGTCAAAATCGGCGTCTTTGGGCATTTTAGTAGCGAAAACCTTAATAAACTATTAGATTTCGACGTAAGGCAACCTTTTTGAGTCAAATAGTTGCCGATTTCGAAAAAATCTTAGTCAGAATCTGCTTTTTCGCCTCTTATTGTACCCAAATCTACCTTAGAAATGCAGATATATACTTAAAACACCTTCTTTTGGGACAAATAATTGGTTTTCGCCCTTGATTTACGGAAGATTATAGCCAAAACATGCATTTTCATAACTTAGCGAACTGAAATCTACATTAAAACTGCAGATAACTACTTAAAAATTCACTTCCTTGAATTGATAATAGGTTTTTCTTTGTCATTTTAAACAGATTCCAGTCAAAATCGGCTTCTTCGATTCATATCGTATCTAAAACCGCATCAAAACTGCAAATATCAGTTTAAACTATCATTTTTTGATACAAACAGTTATATATTCATGTCAATATCTTTCAAATTCTAGTCAAAATCGGCGTCTTTGGGCATTTTATGCATGTTTTGGCTATAATCTTCCGTAAATCAAGGGCGAAAACCAATTATTTGTCCCAAAAGAAGGTGTTTTAAGTATATATCTGCATTTCTAAGGTAGATTTGGGTACAATAAGAGGCGAAAAAGCAGATTCTGACTAAGATTTTATCGAAATCGGCAACTATTTGACTCAGAAAGGTTTCCTTACGTCGAAATCTAATAGTTTATTAAGGTTTTCGTTACTAAAATGCCCAAAGACGCCGATTTTGACTAGAATTTGAAAGATATTGACATGAATATATAACTGTTTGTATCAAAAAATGATAGTTTAAACTGATATTTGCAGTTTTGATGCGGTTTTAGATACGATATGAATCGAAGAAGCCGATTTTAACTGGAATCTGTTTAAAATGACAAAGAAAAACCTATTATCAATTCAAGAAAGTGAATTTTTAAGTAGTTATCTGCAGTTTTAATGTAGATTTCAGTTCGCTAAGTTATGAAAATGCATGTTTTGGCTATAATCTTCCGTAAATCAAGGGCGAAAACCAATTATTTGTCACAAAAGAAGGTGTTTTAAGTATATATCTGCATTTCTAAGGTAGATTTGGGTACAATAAGAGGCGAAAAAGCAGATTCTGACTAAGATTTTATCGAAATCGGCAACTATTTGACTCAGAAAGGTTGCCTTACGTCGAAATCTAATAGTTTATTAAGGTTTTCGTTACTAAAATGCCCAAAGACGCCGATTTTGACTAGAATTTGAAAGATATTGACATGAATATATAACTGTTTGTATCAAAAAAAGATAGTTTAAACTGATATTTGCCGTTTTGATGCGGTTTTAGATACGATATGAATCGAAGAAGCCGATTTTGACTGGAATCTGTTTAAAATGACAAAGAAAAACCTATTATCAATTCAAGGAAGTGAATTTTTAAGTAGTTATCTGCAGTTTTAATGTAGATTTCAGTTCGCTAAGTTATGAAAATGCATGTTTTGGCTATAATCTTCCGTAAATCAAGGGCGAAAACCAATTATTTGTCCCAAAAGAAGGTGTTTTAAGTATATATCTGCATTTCTAAGGTAGATTTGGGTACAATAAGAGGCGAAAAAGCAGATTCTGACTAAGATTTTTTCGAAATCGGCAACTATTTGACTCAGAAAGGTTGCCTTACGTCGAAATCTAATAGTTTATTAAGGTTTTCGTTACTAAAATGCCCAAAGACGCCGATTTTGACTAGAATTTGACAGATATTGACATGAATATATAACCGTTTGTATCAAAAAAAAGATAGTTTAAACTGATATTTGCCGTTTTGATGCGGTTTTAGATACGATATGAATCGAAGAAGCCGATTTTGACTGGAATCTGTTTAAAATGACAAAGAAAAACCTATTATCAATTCAAGGAAGTGAATTTTTAAGTAGTTATCTGCAGTTTTAATGTAGATTTCAGTTCGCTAAGTTATGAAAATGCATGTTTTGGCTATAATCTTCCGTAAATCAAGGACGAAAACCAATTATTTGTCCCAAAAGAAGGTGTTTTAAGTATATATCTGCATTTCTAAGGTAGATTTGGGTACAATAAGAGGCAAAAAGCAGATTCTGACTAAGATTGTACCCAAATCTACCTTAGAAATGCAGATATATACTTAGAACATCTTTTTTTGAAACAAATAATTGGTTTACGCCCTTGATTTACGGAAGATTATAGCCAAAACATGCATTTTCATAACTTAAGAGGCAAAAAGCAGATTCTGACTAAGATTGTACCCAAATCTACCTTAGAAATGCAGATATATACTTAGAACACCTTCTTTTGAAACAAATAATTGGTTTTCGCCCTTGATTTACGGAAGATTATAGCCAAAACATGCATTTTCATAACTTAGCGAACTGAAATCTACATTAAAACTGCAGATAACTACTTAAAAATTCACTTCCTTGAATTGATAATAGGTTTTTCTTTGTCATTTTAAACAGATTCCAGTCAAAATTCGTTTCTTCGATTCTTATCGTATCTAAAACCGCATCAAAACTGCAAATATCAGTTTAAACTATCATTTTTTGATACAAACAGTTAAATATTCATGTCAATATCTTTCAAATTCTAGTCAAAATCGGCGTCTTTGTGCATTTTAGTAACGAAAACCTTAATAAACTATTGGATTTCGACGTAAGGCAACCTTTCTGAGTCAAATAGTTGCCGATTTCGATAAAATCTTAGTCAGAATCTGCTTTTTCGCCTTTTATTGTACCCAAATCTACCTTAGAAATGCAGATATATACTTAAAACACCTTCTTTTGGGACAAGTAATTGGTTTTCGCCCTTGATTTACGGAAGATTATAGCCAAAACATGCATTTTCATAACTTAGCGAACTGAAATCTACATTAAAACTGCAGATAACTACTTAAAAATTCACTTCCTTGAATTGATAATAGGTTTTTTTTTTGTCATTTTAAACAGATTCCAGTCAAAATCGGCTTCTTCGATTCATATCGCATCTAAAACCGCATCAAAACTGCAAATATCAGTTTAAACTATCATTTTTTGATACAAACAGTTATATATTCATGTCAATATCTTTCAAATTCTAGTCAAAATCGGCGTCTTTGGGCATTTTAGTAGCGAAAACCTTAATAAACTATTAGATTTCGACGTAAGGCAACCTTTTTGAGTCAAATAGTTGCCGATTTCGAAAAAATCTTAGTCAGAATCTGCTTTTTCGCCTCTTATTGTACCCAAATCTACCTTAGAAATGCAGATATATACTTAAAACACCTTCTTTTGGGACAAATAATTGGTTTTCGCCCTTGATTTACGGAAGATTATAGCCAAAACATGCATTTTCATAACTTAGCGAACTGAAATCTACATTAAAACTGCAGATAACTACTTAAAAATTCACTTCCTTGAATTGATAATAGGTTTTTCTTTGTCATTTTAAACAGATTCCAGTCAAAATCGGCTTCTTCGATTCATATCGTATCTAAAACCGCATCAAAACTGCAAATATCAGTTTAAACTATCATTTTTTGATACAAACAGTTATATATTCATGTCAATATCTTTCAAATTCTAGTCAAAATCGGCGTCTTTGGGCATTTTATGCATGTTTTGGCTATAATCTTCCGTAAATCAAGGGCGAAAACCAATTATTTGTCCCAAAAGAGGGTGTTTTAAGTATATATCTGCATTTCTAAGGTAGATTTGGGTACAATAAGAGGCGAAAAAGCAGATTCTGACTAAGATTTTTTCGAAATCGGCAACTATTTGACTCAGAAAGGTTGCCTTACTTCGAAATCTAATAATTTATTAAGGTTTTCGTTACTAAAATGCCCAAAGACGCCGATTTTGACTAGAATTTGACAGATATTGACATGAATATATAACCGTTTGTATCAAAAAATGATAGTTTAAACTGATATTTGCAGTTTTGATGCGGTTTTAGATACGATATGAATCGAAGAAGCCGATTTTGACTGGAATCTGTTTAAAATGACAAAGAAAAACCGATTATCAATTCAAGGAAGTGAATTTTTAAGTAGTTATCTGCAGTTTTAATGTAGATTTCAGTTCGCCAAGTTATGAAAATGCATGTTTTGGCTATAATCTTCCGTAAATCAAGGGCGAAAACCAATTAGTTGTCACAAAAGAAGGTGTTTTAAGTATATATCTGAATTTCTAAGGTAGATTTGGGTACAATAAGAGGCGAAAAGGCAGATTCTGACTAAGATTTTATCGAAATCGGCAACTATTTGATTTAGAAACGTTGCCTTACGTCGAAATCTAATAGTTTATTAAGGTTTTCGTTACCAAAATGCCCAAAGACGCCCATTTTGACTAGAATTTGAAAGATATTGACATGAATATATAACTGTTTGTATCAAAAAAAAGATAGTTTAAACTGATATTTGCCGTTTTGATGCGGTTTTAGATACGATATGAATCGAAGAAGCCGATTTTGACTGGAATCTGTTTAAAA
The DNA here is from genome assembly GCF_029955315.1 of Cylas formicarius. Taxonomy (NCBI): domain Eukaryota; kingdom Metazoa; phylum Arthropoda; class Insecta; order Coleoptera; family Brentidae; genus Cylas; species Cylas formicarius. The sequence goes on along the minus strand of NW_026844352.1, from coordinate 20,784,243 downwards.
TGACAAAGAAAAACCTATTATCAATTCAAGGAAGTGAATTTTTAAGTAGTTATCTGCAGTTTTAATGTAGATTTCAGTTCGCTAAGTTATGAAAATGCATGTTTTGGCTATAATCTTCCGTAAATCAAGGGCGAAAACAAATTATTTGTCCCAAAAGAAGGTGTTTTAAGTATATATCTGCATTTCTAAGGTAGATTTGGGTACAATAAGAGGCAAAAAGCAGATTCTGACTAAGATTGTACCCAAATCTACCTTAGAAATGCAGATATATACTTAGAACACCTTTTTTTGAAACAAATAATTGGTTTTCGCCCTTGATTTACGGAAGATTATAGCCAAAACATGCATTTTCATAACTTAAGAGGCAAAAAGCAGATTCTGACTAAGATTGTACCCAAATCTACCTTAGAAATGCAGATATATACTTAGAACACCTTCTTTTGAAACAAATAATTGGTTTTCGCCCTTGATTTACGGAAGATTATAGCCAAAACATGCATTTTCATAACTTAGCGAACTGAAATCTACATTAAAACTGCAGATAACTACTTAAAAATTCACTTCCTTGAATTGATAATAGGTTTTTCTTTGTCATTTTAAACAGATTCCAGTCAAAATCCGTTTCTTCGATTCTTATCGTATCTAAAACCGCATCAAAACAGCAAATATCAGTTTAAACTATCATTTTTTGATACAAACAGTTAAATATTCATGTCAATATCTTTCAAATTCTAGTCAAAATCGGCGTCTTTGTGCATTTTAGTAACGAAAACCTTAATAAACTATTGGATTTCGACGTAAGGCAACCTTTCTGAGTCAAATAGTTGCCGATTTCGATAAAATCTTAGTCAGAATCTGCTTTTTCGCCTCTTATTGTACCCAAATCTACCTTAGAAATGCAGATATATACTTAAAACACCTTCTTTTGGGACAAGTAATTGGTTTTCACCCTTGATTTACGGAAGATTATAGCCAAAACATGCATTTTCATAACTTAGCGAACTGAAATCTACATTAAAACTGCAGATAACTACTTAAAAATTCACTTCCTTGAATTGATAATAGGTTTTTTTTTGTCATTTTAAACAGATTCCAGTCAAAATCGGCTTCTTCGATTCATATCGTATCTAAAACCGCATCAAAACTGCAAATATCAGTTTAAACTATCATTTTTTGATACAAACAGTTATATATTCATGTCAATATCTTTCAAATTCTAGTCAAAATCGGCGTCTTTGGGCATTTTAGTAGCGAAAACCTTAATAAACTATTAGATTTCGACGTAAGGCAACCTTTTTGAGTCAAATAGTTGCCGATTTCGAAAAAATCTTAGTCAGAATCTGCTTTTTCGCCTCTTATTGTACCCAAATCTACCTTAGAAATGCAGATATATACTTAAAACACCTTCTTTTGGGACAAATAATTGGTTTTCGCCCTTGATTTACGGAAGATTATAGCCAAAACATGCATTTTCATAACTTAGCGAACTGAAATCTACATTAAAACTGCAGATAACTACTTAAAAATTCACTTCCTTGAATTGATAATAGGTTTTTCTTTGTCATTTTAAACAGATTCCAGTCAAAATCGGCTTCTTCGATTCATATCGTATCTAAAACCGCATCAAAACTGCAAATATCAGTTTAAACTATCATTTTTTGATACAAACGGTTATATATTCATGTCAATATCTTTCAAATTCTAGTCAAAATCGGCGTCTTTGGGCATTTTATGCATGTTTTGGCTATAATCTTCCGTAAATCAAGGGCGAAAACCAATTATTTGTCCCAAAAGAAGGTGTTTTAAGTATATATCTGCATTTCTAAGGTCGATTTGGGTACAACAAGAGGCGAAAAAGCAGATTCTGACTAAGATTTTATCGAAATCGGCAACTATTTGACTCAGAAAGGTTGCCTTACGTCGAAATCTAATAGTTTATTAAGGTTTTCGTTACTAAAATGCCCAAAGACGCCGATTTTGACTAGAATTTGAAAGATATTGACATGAATATATAACTGTTTGTATCAAAAAAAGATAGTTTAAGCTGATATTTGCCGTTTTGATGCGGTTTTAGATACGATATGAATCGAAGAAGCCGATTTTGACTGGAATCTGTTTAAAATGACATAGAAAAACCTATTATCAATTCAAGGAAGTGAATTTTTAAGTAGTTATCTGCAGTTTTAATGTAGATTTCAGTTCGCTAAGTTATGAAAATGCATGTTTTGGCTATAATCTTCCGTAAATCAAGGGCGAAAACCAATTATTTGTCCCAAAAGAAGGTGTTTTAAGTATATATCTGCATTTCTAAGGTAGATTTGGGTACAATAAGAGGCGAAAAAGCAGATTCTGACTAAGATTTTTTCGAAATCGGCAACTATTTGACTCAGAAAGGTTGCCTTACGTCGAAATCTAATAGTTTATTAAGGTTTTCGTTACTAAAATGCCCAAAGACGCCGATTTTGACTAGAATTTGAAAGATATTGACATGAATTTATAACTGTTTGTATCAAAAAATGATAGTTTAAACTGATATTTGCAGTTTTGATGCGGTTTTAGATACGATATGAATCGAAGAAGCCGATTTTGACTGGAATCTGTTTAAAATGACAAAGAAAAACCTATTATCAATTCAAGGAAGTGAATTTTTAAGTAGTTATCTGCAGTTTTAATGCAGATTTCAGTTCGCTAAGTTATGAAAATGCATGTTTTGGCTATAATCTTCCGTAAATCAAGGGCGAAAACCAATTATTTGTCCCAAAAGAAGGTGTTTTAAGTATATATCTGCATTTCTAAGGTAGATTTGGGTACAATAAGAGGCGAAAAAGCAGATTCTGACTAAGATTTTATCGAAATCGGCAACTATTTGACTCAGAAAGGTTTCTTTACGTCGAAATCTAATAGTTTATTAAGGTTTTCGTTACTAAAATGCCCAAAGACGCCGATTTTGACTAGAATTTGAAAGATATTGACATGAATATATAACTGTTTGTATCAAAAAATGATAGTTTAAACTGATATTTGCAGTTTTGATGCGGTTTTAGATACGATATGAATCGAAGAAGCCGATTTTAACTGGAATCTGTTTAAAATGACAAAGAAAAACCTATTATCAATTCAAGAAAGTGAATTTTTAAGTAGTTATCTGCAGTTTTAATGTAGATTTCAGTTCGCTAAGTTATGAAAATGCATGTTTTGGCTATAATCTTCCGTAAATCAAGGGCGAAAACCAATTATTTGTCTCAAAAGAAGGTGTTTTAAGTATATATCTGCATTTCTAAGGTAGATTTGGGTACAATAGGAGGCGAAAAAGCAGATTCTGACTAAGATTTTATCGAAATCGGCAACTATTTGACTCAGAAAGGTTGCCTTACGTCGAAATCTAATAGTTTATTAAGGTTTTCATTACTAAAATGCCCAAAGACGCCGATTTTGACTAGAATTTGAAAGATATTGACATGAATATATAACTGTTTGTATCAAAAAATGATACTTTAAACTTTTTTTAAACTTTAAAATATTTGCAGTTTTGATGCGGTTTTAGATACGATATGAATCGAAGAAGCCGATTTTAACTGGAATCTGTTTAAAATGACAAAGAAAAACCTATTATCAATTCAAGAAAGTGAATTTTTAAGTAGTTATCTGCAGTTTTAATGTAGATTTCAGTTCGCTAAGTTATGAAAATGCATGTTTTGGCTATAATCTTCCGTAAATCAATTGCGAAAACCAATTATTTGTCTCAAAAGAAGGTATTTTAAGTATATATCTGCATTTCTAAGGTAGATTTGGGTACAATAAGAGGCGAAAAAGCAGATTCTGACTAAGATTTTATCGAAATCGGCAACTATTTGACTCAGAAATGTTGCCTTACGTCGAAATCTAATAGTTTATTAAGGTTTTCGTTACTAAAATGCCCAAAGACGCCGATTTTGACTAGAATTTGAAAGATATTGACATGAATATATAACTGTTTGTATCAAAAAATGAAATAGAAAGGCAGATATATACTTAAAAAACCTTCTCTTGGGACAAATAATTGGTTTTCGCCCTTGATTTACGGAAGATTATAGCCAAAACATGCATTTTCATAACTTAGCAAACTGAAATCTACATTAAAACTGCAGATAACTACTTAAAAATTCACTTCCTTGAATTGATAATAGGTTTTTCTTTGTCATTTTAAACAGATTCCAGTCAAAATCGGCTTCTTCGATTCATATCGTATCTAAAACCGCATCAAAACTGCAAATATCAGTTTAAACTATCATTTTTTGATACAAACAGTTATATATTCATGTCAATATCTTTCAAATTCTAGTCAAAATCGGCGTCTTTGGGCATTTTAGTAACGAAAACCTTAATAAACTATTAGATTTCGACGTAAGGCAACCTTTCTGAGTCAAATAGTTGCCGATTTCGATAAAATCTTAGTCAGAATCTGCTTTTTCGCCTCCTATTGTACCCAAATCTACCTTAGAAATGCAGATATATACTTAAAACACCTACTTTTGGGACAAATAATTGGTTTTCGCCCTTGATTTACGGAAGATTATAGCCAAAACATGCATTTTCATAACTTAGCGAACTGAAATCTACATTAAAACTGCAGATAACTACTTAAAAATTCACTTCCTTGAATTGATAATAGGTTTTTCTTTGTCATTTTAAACAGATTCCAGTCAAAATCGGCTTCTTCGATTCATATCGTATCTAAAACCGCATCAAAACTGCAAATATCAGTTTATACTATCATTTTTTGATACAAACAGTTATATATTCATGTCAATATCTTTCAAATTCTAGTCAAAATCGGCGTCTTTGGGCATTTTAGTAACGAAAACCTTAATAAACTATTAGATTTCGACGTAAGGCAACCTTTCTGAGTCAAATAGTTGCCGATTTCGATAAAATCTTAGTCAGAATCTGCTTTTTCGCCTCTTATTGTACCCAAATCTACCTTAGAAATGCAGATATATACTTAAAACACCTTCTTTTGGGATAAATAATTGGTTTTCGCCCTTGATTTACGGAAGATTATAGCCAAAACGTGCATTTAAATAACTTAGCGAACTGAAATCTACATTAAAACTGCAGATAACTACTTAAAAATTCACTTCCTTGAATTGATAATAGGTTTTTCTTTGTCATTTTAAACAGATTCCAGTCAAAATCGGCTTCTTCGATTCATATCGTATCTAAAACCGCATCAAAACTGCAAATATCAGTTTAAACTATCATTTTTTGATACAAACAGTTATATATTCATGTCAATATCTTTCAAATTCTAGTCAAAATCGGCGTCTTTGGGCATTTTAGTAACGAAAACCTTAATAAACTATTAGATTTCGACGTAAGGCAACCTTTCTGAGTCAAATAGTTGCCGATTTCGATAAAATCTTAGTCAGAGTCTGCTTTTTCGGCTCTTATTGTACCCAAATCTACCTTAGAAATGCAGATATATACTTAAAACACCTTCTTTTGGGACAAATAATTGGTTTTCGCCCTTGATTTACTTAAGATTATAGCCAAAACATGCATTTTCATAACTTAGCGAACTGAAATCTACATTAAAACTGCAGATAACTACTTAAAAATTCACTTCCTTGAATTGATAATAGGTTTTTCTTTGTCATTTTAAACAGATTCCAGTCAAAATCGGCTTCTTCGATTCATATCGTATCTAAAACCGCATCAAAACTGCAAATATCAGTTTAAACTATCATTTTTTGATACAAACAGTTATATATTCATGTCAATATCTTTCAAATTCTAGTCAAAATCGGCGTCTTTGGGCATTTTAGTAACGAAAACCTTAATAAACTATTAGATTTCGAAGTAAGGCAACCTTTCTGAGTCAAATAGTTGAAGATTACGATAAAATCTTAGTCAGAATCTGCTTTTTCGCCTCTTATTGTACCCAAATCTACCTTAGAAATGCAGATATATACTTAAAACACCTTCTTTTGGGACAAATAATTGGTTTTCGCCATTGATTTACGGAAGATTATAGCCAAAACATGCATAAAATTCCCAAAGACGCCGATTTTGACTAGAATTTGAAAGATATTGACATGAATATATAACTGTTTGTATCAAAAAATGATAGTTTAAACTGATATTTGCAGTTTTGATGCGGTTTTAGATACGATATGAATCGAAGAAGCCGATTTTGACTAGAATCTGTTTAAAATGACAAAGAAAAACCTATTATTAATTCAAGGAAGTGAATTTTTAAGTAGTTATCTGCAGTTTTAATGTAGATTTCAGTTCGCTAAGTTATGAAAATGCATGTTTTGCCTATAATCTTCCATAAATCGAGGGCGAAAACGAATTATTTGTCCCAGAAGAAGGTGTTTTAAGTATATATCTGCATTTCTAAGGTAGATTTGGGTACAATAGGAGGCGAAAAAGCAGATTCTGACTAAGATTTTATCGAAATCGGCAACTATTTGACTCAGAAAGGTTGCCTTACGTCGAAATCTAATAGTTTATTAAGGTTTTCGTTACTAAAATGCCCAAAGACGCCGATTTTGACTAGAATTTGAAAGATATTGACATGAATATATAACTGTTTGTTTTTGATACGATATGAATCGAAGAAGCCGATTTTGACTGGAATCTGTTTAAAATGACAAAGAAAAACCTATTATCAATTCAAGGAAGTGAATTTTTAAGTAGTTATCTGCAGTTTTAATGTAGATTTCAGTTCGCTAAGTTATGAAAATGCATGTTTTGCCTATAATCTTCCATAAATCAAGGGCGAAAACCAATTATTTGTCCCAAAAGAAGGTGTTTTAAGTATATATCTGCATTTCTAAGGTAGATTTGGGTACAATAAGAGGCGAAAAAGCAGATTCTGACTAAGATTTTATCGAAATCGGCAAATATTTGACTCAGAAAGGTTGCCTTACGTCGAAATCTAATAGTTTATTAAGGTTTTCGTTACTAAAATGCCCAAAGACGCCGATTTTGACTAGAATTTGAAAGATATTGACATGAATATATAACTGTTTGTATCAAAAAATGATAGTTTAAACTGATATTTGCAGTTTTGATGCGGTTTTAGGTACGATATGAGTCGAAGAAGCCGATTTTGACTGGAATCTGTTTAAAATGACAAAGAAAAACCTATTATCAATTCAAGGAAGTGAATTTTTAAGTAGTTATCTGCAGTTTTAATGTAGATTTCAGTTCGCTAAGTTATAAAAAAGGAATGTTTTGGCTATAATCTTCCGTAAATCAAGGGCGAAAACCAATTATTTGTCCCAAAAGAAGGTGTTTTAAGTATATATCTGCATTTCTAAGGTAGATTTGGGTACAATAAGAGGCGAAAAAGCAGATTCTGACTAAGATTTTATCGAAATCGGCAACTATTTGACTCAGAAAGCTTGCCTTATGTCGAAATCTAATTGTTTATTAAGGTTTTCGTTACTAAAATGCCCAAAGACGCCGATTTTGACTAGAATTTGAAAGATATTGACATGAATATATAACTGTTGGTATCAAAAAATGATAGTTTAAACTGATATTTGCAGTTTTGAAGCGGTTTTAGGTACGATATGAGTCGAAGAAGCCGATTTTGACTGGAATCTGTTTAAAATGACAAAGAAAAACCTATTATCAATTCAAGGAAGTGAATTTTTAAGTAGTTATCTGCAGTTTTAATGTAGATTTCAGTTAGCTAAGTTATGAAAATGCATGTTTTGGCTATAATCTTCCGTAAATCAAGGGCGAAAACCAATTATTTGTCCCAAAAGAAGGTGTTTTAAGTATATATCTGCATTTCTAAGGTAGATTTGGGTACAATAAGAGGCGAAAAAGCAGATTCTGACTAAGATTGTACCCAAATCTACCTTAGAAATGCAGTTATATATTCATGTCAATATCTTTCAAATTCTAGTCAAAATCGGCGTCTTTGGGCATTTTAGTAACGAAAACCTTAATAAACTATTAGATTTCGACGTAAGGCAACCTTTCTGAGTCAAATAGTTGCCGATTTCGATAAAATCTTAGTCAGAATCTGCTTTTTCGCCTCTTATTGTACCCAAATCTACCTTAGAAATGCAGATATATACTTAAAACACCTTCTTTTGGGACAAATAATTGGTTTTCGCCCTTGATTTACGGAAGATTATAGCCAAAACATGCATTTTCATAACTTAGCGAACTGAAATCTACATTAAAACTGCAGATAACTACTTAAAAATTCACATCCTTGAATTGATAATAGGTTTTTCTTTGTCATTTTAAACAGATTCCAGTCACAATCGGCTTCTTCGATTCATATCGTATCTAAAACCGCATCAAAACTGCAAATATCAGTTTAAACTATCATTTTTTGATACAAACAGTTATATATTCATGTCAATATCTTTCAAATTCTAGTCAAAATCGGCGTCTTTGGGCATTTTAGTAACGAAAACCTTAATAAACTATTAGATTTCGACGTAAGGCAACCTTTCTGAGTCAAATAGTTGCCGATTTCGATAAAATCTTAGTCAGAATCTGCTTTTTCGCCTCTTATTGTACCCAAATCTACCTTAGAAATGCAGATATATACTTAAAACACCTTCTTTTGGGACAAATAATTGGTTTTCGCCCTTGATTTACGGAAGATTATAGCCAAAACATGCATTTTCATAACTTAGCGAACTGAAATCTACATTAAAACTGCAGATAACTACTTAAAAATTCACTTCCTTGAATTGATAATAGGTTTTTCTTTGTCATTTTAAACAGATTCCAGTCAAAATCGGCTTCTTCGATTCATATCGTATCTAAAACCGCATCAAAACTGCAAATATCAGTTTAAACTATCATTTTTTGATACAAACAGTTATATATTCATGTCAATATCTTTCAAATTCTAGTCAAAATCGGCGTCTTTGGGCACTTTAGTAACGAAAACCTTAATAAACTATTAGATTTCGACGTAAGGCAACCTTTCTGAGTCAAATAGTTGCCGATTTCGATAAAATCTTATTCAGAATCTGCTTTTTCGCCTCTTATTGTACCCAAATCTACCTTAGAAATGCAGATATATACTTAAAACACCTTCTTTTGTGACAAATAATTGGTTTTCGCCCTTGATTTACGGAAGATTATAGCCAAAACATGCATTTTCATAACTTGGCGAACTGAAATCTACATTAAAACTGCAGATAACTAATTAAAAATTCACTTCCTTGAATTGATAATAGGTTTTTCTTTGTCATTTTAAACAGATTCCAGTCAAAATCGGTTTCTTCGATTCATATCGTATCTAAAACCGCATCAAAACTGCAAATATCAGTTTAAACTATCATTTTTTGATGCAAACAGTTATATATTCATGTCAATATCTTTCAAATTCTAGTCAAAATCGGCGTCTTTGGGCATTTTAGTAACGAAAACCTTAATAAAATATTAGATTTCGACGTAAGGCAACCTTTCTGAGTCAAATACTTGCCGATTTCGATAAAATCTTAGTCAGAATCTGCTTTTTCGCCTCTTATTGTACCCAAATCTACCTTAGAAATGCAGATATATACTTAAAACACCTTCTTTTGGGACAAATAATTGGTTTTCGCCCTTGATTTACGGAAGATTATAGCCAAAACATGCATAAAATGCCCAAAGACGCCGATTTTGACTAGAATTTGAAAGATATTGACATGAATATATAACTGTTTGTATCAAAAAATGATAGTCTAAACTGATATTTGCAGTTTTGATGCGGTTTTAGATACGATATGAATCGAAGAAGCCGATTTTGATTGGAATCTGTTTAAAATGACAAAGAAAAACCTATTATCAATTCAAGGAAGTGAATTTTTAAGTAGTTATCTGCAGTTTTAATGTAGATTTCAGTTCGCTAAGTTATGAAAATGCATGTTTTGGCTACAATCTTCCGTAAATCAAGGGCGAAAACCGATTACTTGTCCCAAAAGAAGGTGTTTTAAGTATATATCTGCATTTCTAAGGTAGATTTGGGTACAATAAGAGGCGAAAAAGCAGATTCCGACTAAGATTTTATCGAAATCGGCAACTATTTGACTCAGAAAGGTTGCCTTACGTCGAAATCTAATAGTTTATTAAGGTTTTCGTTACTAAAATGCCCAAAGACGCCGATTTTGACTAGAATTTGAAAGATATTGACATGAATATATAACTGTTTGTATCAAAAAATGATAGTTTAAACTGATATTTGCAGTTTTGATGCGGTTTTAGATACGATATGAATCGAAGAAGCCCATTTTGACTAGAATCTGTTTAAAATGACAAAGAAAAACCTATTATCAATTCAAGGAAGTGAATTTTTAAGTAGTTATCTGCAGTTTTAATGTAGATTTCAGTTCGCTAAGTTATGAAAATGCATGTTTTGGCTATAATCTTCCGTAAATCAAGGGCGAAAACCAATTACTTGTCCCAAAAGAAGGTGTTTTAAGTATATATCTGCATTTCTAAGGTAGATTTGGGTACAATAAGAGGCGCAAAAGCAGATTCTGACTAAGATTTTATCGAAATCGGCAACTATTTGACTCAGAAAGGTTGCCTTACGTCGAAATCTAATAGTTTATTAAGGTTTTCGTTACTAAAATGCCCAAAGACGCCGATTTTGACTAGAATTTGAAAGATATTGACATGAATATATAACTGTTTGTATCAAAAAATGATAGTTTAAACTGATATTTGCAGTTTTGATGCGGTTTTAGATACGATATGAATCGAAGAAGCCCATTTTGACTAGAATCTGTTTAAAATGACAAAGAAAAACCTATTATCAATTCAAGGAAGTGAATTTTTAAGTAGTTATCTGCAGTTTTAATGTAGATTTCAGTTCGCTAAGTTATGAAAATGCATGTTTGGCTATAATCTTCCGTAAATCAAGGGCGAAAACCAATTATTTGTCCCAAAAGAAGGTGTTTTAAGTATATATCTGCATTTCTAAGGTAGATTTGGGTACAATAAGAGGCGAAAAGGCAGATTCTGACTAAGATTTTATCGAAATCGGCAACTTTTTGACTCAGAAAGGTTGCCTTACGTCGAAAAAAAACAGTTATATATTCATGTCAATATCTTTCAATTTCTAGTCAAAATCGGCGTCTTTGGGCATTTTAGTAACGAAAACCTTAATAAACTATTAGATTTCGACGTAAGGCAACCTTTCTGAGTCAAATAGTTGCCGATTTCGATAAAATCTTAGTCAGAATCTGCTTTTTCGCCTCTTATTGTACCCAAATCTACCTTAGAAATGCAGATATATACTTAAAACACCTTCTTTTGGGACAAATAATTGGTTTTCGCCCTTGATTTAAGGAAGATTATAGCCAAAACATGCATTTTCATAACTTAGCGAACTGAAATCTACATTAAAACTGCAGATAACTACTTAAAAATTCACATCCTTGAATTGATAATAGGTTTTTCTTTGTCATTTTAAACAGATTCCAGTCAAAATCGGCTTCTTCGATTCATATCGTATCTAAAACCGCATCAAAACTGCAAATATCAGTTTAAACTATCATTTTTTGATACAAACAGTTATATATTCATGTCAATATCTTTCAAATTCTAGTCAAAATCGGCGTCTTTGGGCATTTTAGTAACGAAAACCTTAATAAACTATTAGATTTCGACGTAAGGCAACCTTTCTGAGTCAAATAGTTGCCGATTTCGATAAAATCTTAGTCAGAATCTGCTTTTTCGCCTCTTATTGTACCCAAATCTACCTTAGAAATGCAGATATATACTTAAAACACCTTCTTTTGGGACAAATAATTGGTTTTCGCCCTTGATTTACGGAAGATTATAGCCAAAACATGCATTTTCATAACTTAGCGAACTGAAATCTACATTAAAACTGCAGATAACTACTTAAAAATTCACTTCCTTGAATTGATAATAGGTTTTTCTTTGTCATTTTAAACAGATTCCAGTCAAAATCGGCTTCTTCGATTCATATCGTATCTAAAACCGCATCAAAACGGCAAATATCAGTTTAAACTATCTTTTTTTGATACAAACAGTTATATATTCATGTCAATATCTTTCAAATTCTAGTCAAAATCGGCGTCTTTGGGCATTTTAGTAACGAAAACCTTAATAAACTATTAGATTTCGACGTAAGGCAACCTTTCTGAGTCAAATAGTTGCCAATTTCGATAAAATCTTAATCAGAATCTGCTTTTTCGCCTCTTATTGTACCCAGATCTACCTTAGAAATGCAGATATATACTTAAAACACCTTCTTTTGGGACAAATAATTGGTTTTCGCCCTTGATTTACGGAAGATTATAGCCAAAACATGCATTTTCATAACTTAGCGAACTGAAATCTACATTAAATCTGCAGATAACTACTTAAAAATTCACTTCCTTGAATTGATAATAGGTTTTTCTTTGTCATTTTAAAAAGATTCCAGTCAAAATCGGCTTCTTCGATTCATATCGTATCTAAAACCGCATCAAAACTGCAAATATCAGTTTAAACTATCATTTTTTGATACAAACAGTTATATATTCATGTCAATATCTTTCAAATTCTAGTCAAAATCGGCGTCTTTGGGCATTTAAGTAACGAAAACCTTAATAAACTATTAGATTTCGACGTAAGGCAACCTTTCTGAGTCAAATAGTTGCCGATTTCGATAAAATCTTATTCAGAATCTGCTTTTTCGCCTCTTATTGTACCCAAATCTACCTTAGAAATGCAGATATATACTTAAAACACCTTCTTTTGTGACAAATAATTGGTTTTCGCCCTTGATTTACGGAAGATTATAGCCAAAACATGCATTTTCATAACTTGGCGAACTGAAATCTACATTAAAACTGCAGATAACTACTTAAAAATTCACTTCCTTGAATTGATAATAGGTTTTTCTTTGTCATTTTAAACAGATTCCAGTCAAAATCGGCTTCTTCGATTCATATCGTATCTAAAACCGCATCAAAACTGCAAATATCAGTTTAAACTATCATTTTTTGATGCAAACAGATATATATTCATGTCAATATCTTTCAAATTCTAGTCAAAATCGGCGTCTTTGGGCATTTTAGTAACGAAAACCTTAATAAAATATTAGATTTCGACGTAAGGCAACCTTTCTGAGTCAAATACTTGCCGATTTCGATAAAATCTTAGTCAGAATCTGCTTTTTCGCCTCTTATTGTACCCAAATCTACCTTAGAAATGCAGATATATACTTAAAACACCTTCTTTTGGGACAAATAATTGGTTTTCGCCCTTGATTTACGGAAGATTATAGCCAAAACATGCATAAAATGCCCAAAGACGCCGATTTTGACTAGAATTTGAAAGATATTGACATGAATATATAACTGTTTGTATCAAAAAATGATAGTTTAAACTGATATTTGCAGTTTTGATGCGGTTTTAGATACGATATGAATCGAAGAAGCCGATTTTGACTGGAATCTGTTTAAAATGACAAAGAAAAACCTATTATCAATTCAAGGAAGTGAATTTTTAAGTAGTTATCTGCAGTTTTAATGTAGATTTCAGTTCGCTAAGTTATGAAAATGCATGTTTTGGCTACAATCTTCCGTAAATCAAGGGCGAAAACCAATTGCTTGTCCCAAAAGAAGGTGTTTTAAGTATATATCTGCATTTCCAAGGTAGATTTGGGTACAATAAGAGGCGAAAAAGCAGATTCTGACTAAGATTTTATCGAAATCGGCAACTATTTGACTCAGAAAGGTTGCCTTACGTAGAAATCTAATAGTTTATTAAGGTTTTCGTTACTAAAATGCCCAAAGACGCCGATTTTGACTAGAATTTGAAAGATATTGACATGAATATATAACTGTTTGTATCAAAAAATGATAGTTTAAACTGATATTTGCAGTTTTGATGCGGTTTTAGATACGATATGAATCGAAGAAGCCCATTTTGACTAGAATCTGTTTAAAATGACAAAGAAAAACCTATTATCAATTCAAGGAAGTGAATTTTTAAGTAGTTATCTGCAGTTTTAATGTAGATTTCAGTTCGCTAAGTTACGAAAATGCATGTTTTGGCTATAATCTTCCGTAAATCAAGGGCGAAAACCAATTATTTGTCCCAAAAGAAGGTGTTTTAAGTATATATCTGCATTTCTAAGGTAGATTTGGGTACAATAAGAGGCGAAAAGGCAGATTCTGACTAAGATTTTATCGAAATCGGCAACTTTTTGACTCAGAAAGGTTGCCTTACGTCGAAAAAAAACAGTTATATATTCATGTCAATATCTTTCAAATTCTAGTCAAAATCGGCGTCTTTGGGCATTTTAGTAACGAAAACCTTAATAGACTATTAGATTTCGAAGTAAGGCAACCTTTCTGAGTCAAATAGTTGCCGATTTCGATAAAATCTTAGTCAGAATCTGCTTTTTCGCCTCTTATTGTACCCAAATCTACCTCAGAAATGCAGATATATACTTAAAACACCTTCTTTTGGGACAAATAATTGGTTTTCGCCCTTGATTTACGGAAGATTATAGCCAAAACATGCATTTTCATAACTTAGCGAACTGAAATCTACATTAAAACTGCAGATAACTACTTAAAAATTCACTTCCTTGAATTGATAATAGGTTTTTCTTTGTCATTTTAAACAGATTCCAGTCAAAATCGGCTTCTTCGATTCATATCGTATCTAAAACCGCATCAAAACTGCAAATATCAGTTTAAACTATCATTTTTTGATAAAAACAGTTATATATTCATGTCAATATCTTTCAAATTCTAGTCAAAATCGGCGTCTTTGGGCATTTTAGTAGCGAAAACCTTAATAAACTATTAGATTTCGACGTAAGGCAACCTTTCTGAGTCAAATAGTTGCCGATTTCGATAAAATCTTAGTCAGAATCTGCTTTTTCGCCTCTTATTGTACCCAAATCTACCTCAGAAATGCAGATATATACTTAAAACACCTTCTTTTGGGACAAATAATTGGTTTTCGCCCTTGATTTACGGAAGATTATAGCCAAAACATGCATTTTCATAACTTAGCGAACTGAAATCTACATTAAAACTGCAGAAAACTACTTAAAAATTCACTTCCTTGAATTGATAATGGGTTTTTCTTTGTCATTTTAAACAGATTCCAGTCAAAATCGGCTTCTTCGATTCATATCGTATCTAAAACCGCATCAAAACTGCAAATATCAGTTTAAACTATCATTTTTTGATAAAAACAGTTATATATTCATGTCAATATCTTTCAAATTCTAGTCAAAATCGGCATCTTTGGGCATTTTAGTAACGAAAACCTTAATAAACTATTAGATTTCGACGTAAGGCAACCTTTCTGAGTCAAATAGTTGCCGATTTCGATAAAATCTTAGTCAGAATCTGCTTTTTCGCCTCTTATTGTACCCAGATCTACCTTAGAAATGCAGATATATACTTAAAACACCTTCTTTTGGGACAAATAATTGGTTTTCGCCCTTGATTTACGGAAGATTATAGCCAAAACATGCATTTTCATAACTTAGCGAACTGAAATCTACATTAAAACTGCAGATAACTACTTAAAAATTCACTTCCTTGAATTGATAATAGGTTTTTCTTTGTCATTTTAAAAAGATTTCAGTCAAAATCGGCTTCTTCGATTCATATCGTATCTAAAACCGCATCAAAACTGCAAATATCAGTTTAAACTGTCATTTTTTGATACAAACAGTTATATATTCATGTCAATATCTTTCAAATTCTAGTCAAAATCGGCGTCTTTGGGCATTTTAGTAACGAAAACCTTAATAAACTATTAGATTTCGACGTAAGGCAACCTTTCTGAGTCAAATAGTTGCCGATTTCGATAAAATCTTATTCAGAATCTGCTTTTTCGCCTCTTATTGTACCCAAATCTACCTTAGAAATGCAGATATATACTTAAAACACCTTCTTTTGGAACAAATAATTGGTTTTCGCCCTTGATTTACGGAAGATTATAGCCAAAACATGCATTTTCATAACTTGGCGAACTGAAATCTACATTAAAACTGCAGATAACTACTTAAAAATTCACTTCCTTGAATTGATAATAGGTTTTTCTTTGTCATTTTAAACAGATTCCAGTCAAAATCGGCTTCTTCGATTCATATCGTATCTAAAACCGCATCAAAACTGCAAATATCAGTTTAAACTATCATTTTTTGATGCAAACAGTTATATATTCATGACAATATCTTTCAAATTCTAGTCAAAATCGGCGTCTTTGGGCATTTTAGTAACGAAAACCTTAATAAAATATTAGATTTCGACGTAAGGCAACCTTTCTGAGTCAAATACTTGCCGATTTCGATAAAATCTTAGTCAGAATCTGCTTTTTCGCCTCTTATTGTACCCAAATCTACCTTAGAAATGCAGATATATACTTAAAACACCTTCTTTTGGGACAAATAATTGGTTTTCGCCCTTGATTTACGGAAGATTATAGCCAAAACATGCATAAAATGCCCAAAGACGCCGATTTTGACTAGAATTTGAAAGATATTGACATGAATATATAACTGTTTGTATCAAAAAATGATAGTTTAAACTGATATTTGCAGTTTTGATGCGGTTTTAGATACGATATGAATCGAAGAAGCCGATTTTGACTGGAATCTGTTTAAAATGACAAAGAAAAACCTATTATCAATTCAAGGAAGTGAATTTTTAAGTAGTTATCTGCAGTTTTAATGTAGATTTCAGTTCGCTAAGTTATGAAAATGCATGTTTTGGCTATAATCTTCCGTAAATCAAGGGCGAAAACCAATTATTTGTCGAAATCTAATATTTTATTAAGGTTTTCGTTACTAAAATGCCCAAAGACGCCGATTTTGACTAGAATTTGAAAGATATTGACATGAATATATAACTGTTTGTATCAAAAAATGATAGTTTAAACTGATATTTGCAGTTTTGATGCGGTTTTAGATACGATATGAATCGAAGAAGCCGATTTTGACTGGAATCTGTTTAAAATGACAAAGAAAAACCTATTATCAATTCAAGGAAGTGAATTTTTAAGTAGTTATCTGCAGTTTTAATGTAGATTTCAGTTCGCTAAGTTATGAAAATGCATGTTTTGGCTACAATCTCCCGTAAATCAAGGGCGAAAACCAATTACTTGTCCCAAAAGAAGGTGTTTTAAGTATATATCTGCATTTCTAAGGTAGATTTGGGTACAATAAGAGGCGAAAAAGCAGATTCTGACTAAGATTTTATCGAAATCGGCAACTATTTGACTCAGAAAGGTTGCCTTACGTCGAAATCTAATAGTTTATTAAGGTTTTCGTTACTAAAATGCCCAAAGACGCCGATTTTGACTAGAATTTGAAAGATATTGACATGAATATATAACTGTTTGTATCAAAAAATGATAGTTTAAACTGATATTTGCAGTTTTGATGCGGTTTTAGGTACGATATGAGTCGAAGAAGCCGATTTTGACAGGAATCTGTTTAAAATGATAAGGAAAAACCCACTATCAATCCAAGAAAGTGAATTTTGTGTGAAGTTGGTGAAGTTACCTGTAGTGTTAAGAACCTATTAGTTTTCGTTGCTATATGTGAAACCCCGCTATGTGTGAACACGCCAGAGTCACGTGACTATCATGCATCAATCACGGTCCAAGTGCGTGCCAGACCGTTTGTGCAGCCAAAGGGATGCCGCCCAGCGCGCCAGTACCGAACTGACCACCACACAGGAAAGTGCGTTTGACGGTACGAGAGCAAGATACAGTCCACACACGAAGGTGTATAGAGGTTCTATACATTTTTTGGTCCATTCGATCGGATTTTTGGACAGAAACAAGAATTTCTTGGCTATTCATTCGGATTCACGGTTCATTGAACGGATTCGGTTAGTCAATTGGTTTTTTCAAGAGTCTTCACATCCAGCAGCGTATCCTGGACAAGCATTTGAAGTTGTATTCAGTCGGGTGAGAGATTGTTGTCGCAACGATAAAAACAAACTCGCCGTCGGACAGCAAAATCAAGGTAACCTCGTTGCATGCAGAAAACTGTCGCCGTCGGAACTGTTTCATCGCGTTGTGCGTTCGCGTTACGGACAATCGGAAAAAGTGCCAAAGTTTTCCGTTTTCTAAGACAAACTGACGATCGACTGCGTATAGTTATTTGCGTCCATTCATTCATTGTTCATCAACGTTTTCCAAACAAAATTGTACATTTCATCCAAAGATCGTTGAATTTTTTTGTAAAAAGGAGTTCCAATCGTAAAGAAATTTGCCAATTTACATTTGGAAAAACTGCAATTGCAATTTTGGTGTAAATTTAATTCAAAGAGTCATTTACGTTGCATTAGGATCGAGATTTCAGTGCATCTCAGTGATATCGAGTTCGCAAAATTCTGAAAATAATTCATTGTTGATTTGATTTTAAAAATTTCAAAAAATGCCAGCAAAAAGAAAATCAAAAAACCCAAATATGCAAAGCGACTTCCCAGATACCGAAGATGGTGAAGTAAATGCTCGAATTCAAATTTTGGTAAGAAAACGGGCTAGCATAAAAAGCAGGTTAACGCGTTTTTCAAATTATTTTCATGCCGCGAAAACTGAAAATCCTAATCGAGCGACACTACTCGAAATTGAATTACGCTTGAAAGAAATTGAATCGAATTTACTTTCGGAATTTTCTGAAATTCAGTTTGAACTTGAGGGCTTAAATTCGAATGATTTCACGGAATCTGAGTTGGAAAAATTTGAGTTTTCGTATTTTGCTTTAATTTCGGACGCAAAACAGTTCATTTCATCGCACAATGATTTCAACAGAAATTCAACGAAAGATGAAACTCATTCGAGCACATCCATCATTGCCAATGTTCCTCAAAATTCAAATTTTCACCGGAAACCACATGCGAAATTTCCTACTATTGAACTGCCAAAGTTTTCGGGTCAATATGAGCGATGGCAAGAATTTCGAGATACTTTCGTCTCACTTGTACACAAAAGTGAATATCTTGATTCTATCGAAAAATTCCATTACCTGAAAGCTTCACTAGAAGGGCCAGCAGTTCACTGTATCCAATCCATTGATATTTCCTCCGAAAATTATGATGTAGCGTGGGACATTTTATGTCAGCGTTTCGAGAACAAGCCTTTGTTGGTTCACAATCACATTAAGGCTCTTTTCAACATTCATGATATTAAATCTGATTCGTCAAATTCTTTTAGAAATTTAGTCGATATCATTTCAAAAAACATGCGTTCACTTGAAAATTTAGGAATAAAAACTCAGTTTTGGGATCCTTTGATCATATTTTTGATAACGAGCAAATTAGATGTCGATACGATAAGAGAATGGGAACAGCTAGAGTTCAATGAGGAACTGCCCACCTTATCAGAATTAAAATCATTTCTTTCAAATCGCGCTGATTTTCTTGACAAAGTTTCAATGCACAAAGGAAAACCAAAGAAAGCATTTTATTCCTCTCATGAAAAGAAGACATTTGCATGTTATCATTGCAAAGAACAGCATTCCATTTTTCAATGTCCGAAGTTTCTAGCACTGTCCATTGACCAACGGTATAAAACAGTTCAATCTTTAAAATTGTGCCCCAATTGCTTACACAGTGGGCATCCTGTTGAAAAGTGTCGTTCAGGTCACTGCAGGCAGTGTAATCAAAAACACAACTCGCTATTGCATCAAGCTGAATCGGAAAAGGAATCGATTACTTCTTCTGATTCAAAACCCGAATCATCGAAAACTCCTATTGAAGGTAAAGTAACATTACACAATTCCTACCCCGAAAGCCAAGTTTTGCTTGCCACCGCGGTAGTTGAAGTATTTGATTCTGATGGTGAAAAACATTTATGCAGAGCACTTCTTGACAATGCTTCAATGTCCAACTTTATTACTTCAGAATTTGTTAACAAATTAGGTGTCGAAAAACACAAATTCAATTCCTCAATTTTAGGCATTGGTCAAAGCAATTCCAGCATAAAACACTCATGCATTGTCAAATTCAAATCCTGTTATTCCAAGTTTTCAAGACAACTAACTTGTTTAGTTATCCCACAAATTACAGGTGAATTACCGAATTGCTATTTCGATCCCATCCAGTTAGAAATACCATCCCACTGTCAGTTAGCCGATCCTAAATTCCATGAACCAGGTCAAGTGGATCTTCTAATTGGCGCAGATACATTTTGGGATTTACTTGATAATGAAAAGATATCTCTCGGGTCACACAAGCCTATTCTACATAACAGTAGATTAGGATGGTTCATTTCTGGTCCGTTAGGCATTTCCACCCCAAATCATTCTTTCTGTCATCTCTCCACTTTAGATGTTCAAAAGCAGTTAGCCAAGTTTTGGGAAATCGAAGAGTTGTCAAGTGAGCCGATCCTGTCGGATGAGGAATTTCAAGCCGAAAAACACTTCTCTGATAATTTTAAGCGCGGTTCAAATGGTAGATTCACTGTAGCCATTCCACTTAAGAAATCATCAGAAGTTTTAGGGGATTCCAAGTTACAGGCAACAAACCAATTCTTGCAGCTGGAACGCAAACTTTCGAAAAATCCCAAATTAAAGGCCATGTACACAGATTTTATGACCGAATACCACGATCTAGGCCACATGTCAATTTTTGCTTCATCCAATTCCAAACCTAGATACTATTCACCACACCATGGCGTTCTAAAGGAGGATAGCTCTACTACGAAACTTAGAGTAGTCTTTAACAGCTCAGCTCCCTCTTCATCAGGTGTATCCTACAATTCTATCCAGATGGTTGGGCCTGTGGTACAAGATGATCTGGTTTCCATCATGCTAAGATTTCGACAACACCAGTATGTAATTTCTGCAGACATCTGTAAAATGTACCGACAAATATTAGTCCAAGAGGAGTATCATCCTTTGCAGCTTATTCTATGGAGAGCAGATCCCATGGATGAACTTCAAACTTTCTCTCTTAATACTGTGACTTATGGCACGGCAAGTGCTCCGTTTCTAGCCACACGCTGCTTAAAACATTTAGCTATCGAATACGAATCATTGAATCCTCATGCATCTCGAGTCATCAGTAAGGATTTCTACGTCAATGATCTGCTATCTGGAGCTGACAGTTTCGAAGAGGCAGTACGTTTGTGTCAGGACGTTTCATCAATCTTAAAATCATGCAAAACAAAGTCTTCCAAGGGACATCACAAACCTTTAACAATCTTCGAACTCCGTCATGCAAAGGAAGTTTTAACCAAGTTGTCTCAACGCGAAAGTTTTTCAAGGGAAATACATGAACTTTCAAAGTCAAATCAGGTTTCCTTAAAAAGCAGACTTCTTAGTTTGACCCCTTCTCTTGACGATGGTCTAATTCGTGTAGGAGGTAGACTTAAACATTCATTATACCCATTTCATAAAAGGCACAAAGCACTTTTATGTTCAAAACATCATTTTACCTACTTGTTATTTAGGTACGAACACAAAGTCCTTCTGCATTGCGGCCCTCAATTACTTCTCTCCCATATCAGGGAAACTTTCTGGCCAGTCGCAGGTAGAAATCTTGCCAAGCGCATTGTAAGAGAATGCATTGTGTGCTTTCGATTTAATCCCACTATTCCGACTCCAATAATGGGTAATCTTCCAGAGGCGCGAATTTCACCAAGGCCACCTTTTTCAGACACAGGCATTGATTACGCCGGCCCTTTCCAAATAAAAGATCGCAAGGGACGCGGATGTAAAATACAAAAATGCTATCTCGCACTTTTTATTTGTTTGACTAGCAAGGCAGTTCATCTCGAACTTGTCACTGAATTGTCAACACAAGCATTTCTAGAGACATTTCAACGGTTCATAGCTCGCAGGGGTAGACCAACCAACATATATACTGACAATGGTACCAACTTTAAGGGGGCTAGTAATCAGTTGAAAGAATTGGGCGATTTTTTAAGAAACAACTCAGATTCTGTAAAAAATCAGTGCGGATTGGACTTAAATATACAGTGGCATTTTATAGCAGCCTACTCGCCTCACCACGGAGGTCTCTGGGAGGCAGGAGTGAAATCAGCGAAGCATCACATCAAAAGAATACTATCTAATGTCCTTTTAACATTTGAAAGTTTTTACACAGTTCTCACGCAGATAGAGGCCGTAATGAATTCTCGACCTCTAACGCCACTCTCTTCTGACCCAAACGACCTAGGGGTGTTAACTCCAGCTCATCTATTAATTGGTCGTTCACTTCAATCAATTTCCTATCCAAATGTACAGGATATTCCTTTGAATCGTCTTTCTCACTTTGAACAATTGGAAGTCCTTAAACAACACTTTTGGAAAAGATGGACGAAGGAATATATTGGTCAATTACAAGAAAGAGTTAAATGGAAAAAGAATCAGCATAATCTTGTAGTTGGTACAATGGTTTTAGTTCGCGATGACAATTTACCCCCGTTCAAATGGCGGCTAGGGCGTATAATTGAACTTCATCCAGGTAGTGACAATATTGTGCGCGTCGTTTCAGTCAAGACCACATCGGGAGTGATAGAACGCGCTGTCCTAAAGTTGTGTCCGCTTCCAATTACTAACCTTTAAATTACATTTTTCATTTTTCTACCTGTCACTTTGTCATCATGTTTAAGTTTCATTCGACCATTGTAATAAGTGTTTAGTTTGAACTTTCTCATTTTGAAACAACTTACATTCTTTCAAGGCGGGGGGCATGTTAAGAACCTATTAGTTTTCGTTGCTATATGTGAAACCCCGCTATGTGTGAACACGCCAGAGTCACGTGACTATCATGCATCAATCACGGTCCAAGTGCGTGCCAGACCGTTTGTGCAGCCAAAGGGATGCCGCCCAGCGCGCCAGTACCGAACTGACCACCACACAGGAAAGTGCGTTTGACGGTACGAGAGCAAGATACAGTCCACACACGAAGGTGTATAGAGGTTCTATACATGTAGTTTTAATGTAAATTTCATTCCGCTAAGTTATGGCCACGTGGAGACGTCGGGCCAGTTCAAAAACTACCAGAATATCTTGTGGATCTAATATAACAGTTTTTAATTGTTCAATGAAGTGAAAGGAATTAAGTACGAAACTATCAGTTTTCGCTGTAAATGATTTTAATAAGGAAGGTAGATATTGTGCTAGAGAATATGTTGGAGAACCGGTGGTGCTGACAATAGGATTTTAGGGCAATGCGTTCAGGCTTTGCAATATTAGATTTAGGAAGTCTTTTGAAATGGACACTTGAAATGATTTCGTTTTTCGGGATAATACCTGAGGCACTGACGAACTTGGAACCTTTTGAAACAATTGATTTTTATACAGTGACACATTTATTACAGTGTTTGGTAGCTGAGAACAGCTTGATGGTTTTCCTAGTGTTGACGTTAGTTTTTCAATTTTCTGAATGTGATTTTGGGTAGAAGATAAACGAAGATTTAAAGCTTTGTCATGAATCATGTTTGAAAGTGTACCGAACTCGGATGGGGACAAGATGGAAGCAATTTCAAGGTGTACAGACAGAAGTTTCTTTGAAAAATTAAGGAGTTCTAAAATTTCTAGAACAAAAGGGGTGCTACCAGTATTATTTCACTATTTTACACAAATAGGTACCTTTTCAGGAAAGTTCATATAAACAAAATGTTTCATTATTGAGATGGCAAAGGTTAAAAAAAATTTTTTATTATGTCAAAGATAGTTAAAATCCTCAACTATGAACAAGTTGGAGTAAATCGCATTTGGATCACTAAAGGTAAAAAGGAAATAATAGTCCTTTATTGTATATTTTATTTAGAGAAAAAGGAAAATCTGTGAACCCCTTAACTGGTACTTCAAAACTCTTCCCCTAACTCCCAGGCGTGAATAAGTGCGTTTTTACACATTGTATTTTTATGAATATCTATTTTTTGGACTCTTTGATATATATGAATCTAGTTCTAAAAAATTAATCTTTCGGACTTACCTTTTTTAAAAACATATCGAAAGTTGCAAATCGATCGATAATATATTATTATATTATAATGATTTTTTTTAATGTTTGAAAGGAATTTTATCTATTCAGAATCACTTCAAATTCACGACAAACATAAAATAAACTTTTCACAATTAATTGATGAAATGAGCCGTTAAGTAACTTCTAAAAGGCAAAAAAAAATGAATTAGCTTTCTTATGGTGTGCTTAAGAATAATACATTCTACACAACACTAAACTTTACGATAGTTGTGCGACTTTTAAACGTTATCAAATTACTGCTATCGCATTTCATTTAATTGTTGAAAATCATTATTTTTCCAAATTCGATTATAGGAAACAATACCTTTTTACCGCTATCCACATGCTTTAAATCTAAGTTCGTTATTAAACTTATGTTATCGTGCTATCGTCTATAGCTAGTGGCTTATAATATGTAGTTATTGAAGTCAAAACAATCAAATTAAATGTAAAAACAAAAAAAAACTTATTTTGAATTTTTAATGCCTGGTCGTTAATAGTAGATTCATTAGAACCCCACATGTTTAAGTTTATAGCCTCTAACTGCTGACTCTGTATATGTATCAAAAAAAGTGTCAAAGAAAAGTAAGTTGAATAACAACTTATTGTTTTTTTTATGGGATGAATTATAAAAAATTAATCAGTTTTGGTTAGTGCATATTTTATTAAATTTAAGTACTCTTGCACCTTTATATAACGTATACGTTACCGTTTATATTACAATTTTCTTACAATGCAAATTTTATATTAACTCTTTGCAAAATTTTTATTGCATCATTTAACCACAGAAAATGGTCAATTTTGTTTTTAAATTATCCAAAGTACAAAACTTTGGGATTATGAAATTGTATGCACTACTAAAATAAGTAATTATTGAAAATTTTCATGACATTTGGTGACTGCCGCTCGAAAATGAATGCTTTGAACTGCCAATGCTTAATTACATTATTTCCGTCAGAGAAAGTTTTAATTATAATATCAATGGGACTGATAGTAGATTTGTTATTTTGAATTTTGGCGCTACATATCTCGTATCTTCCTAGAATGTTTATAATCATAAGATTTACTAATACCAATTGTGTGGATTGTCTTTGAGCGGATATTTGATTTTCGTTTTAGTCCAGTCAAAATCGGCTTCTTCGATTCATATCGTATCTAAAATCCCATCAAAACTGCAAATATCAGTTTAAACTATCATTTTTTGATACAAACAGTTATATATTCATGTCAATATCTTTCAAATTCTAGTCAAAATCGGCGTCTTTGGGCATTTTAGTAACGAAAACCTTAATAAACTATTAGATTTCGACGTAAGGCAACCTTTCTGAGCCAAATAGTTGCCGATTTCGATAAAATCTTAGTCAGAATCTGCTTTTTCGCCTCTTATTGTACCCAAATCTACCTTAGAAATGCAGATATATACATAAAACACCTTCTTTTGGGACAAATAATTGGTTTTCGCCCTTGATTTATGGAAGATTATAGGCAAAACATGCATTTTCATAACTTAGCGAACTGAAATCTACATTAAAACTGCAGATAACTACTTAAAAATTCACTTCCTTGAATTGATAATAGGTTTTTCTTTGTCATTTTAAACAGATTCTAGTCAAAATCGGCTTCTTCGATTCATATCGTATCTAAAACCGCATCAAAACTGCAAATATCAGTTTAAACTATCATTTTTTGATACAAACAGTTATATATTCATGTCAATATCTTTCAAATTCTAGTCAAAATCGGCGTCTTTGGGCATTTTATGCAAGTTTTGGCTATAATCTTCCGTAAATCAAGGGCGAAAACCAATTATTTGTCCCAAAAGAAGGTGTTTTAAGTATATATCTGCATTTCTAAGGTAGATTTGGGTACAATAAGAGGCGAAAAAGCAGATGCTGACTAAGATTTTATCGAAATCGGCAACTATTTGACTCAGAAAGGTTGCCTTACGTCGAAATCTAATAGTTTATTAAGGTTTTCGTTACTAAAATGCCCAAAGACGCCGATTTTGACTAGAATTTGAAAGATATTGACATGAATATATAACTGTTTGTATCAAAAAATGATAGTTTAAACTGATATTTGCAGTTTTGATGCGGTTTTAGATACGATATGAATCGAAGAAGCCGATTTTGACTGGAATCTGTTTAAAATGACAAAGAAAAACCTATTATCAATTCAAGGAAGTGAATTTTTAAGTAGTTATCTGCAGTTTTAATGTAGATTTCAGTTCGCTAAGTTATGAAAATGCATGTTTTGGCTATAATCCTCCGTAAATCAAGGGCGAAAACCAATTATTTGTCCCAAAAGAAGGTGTTTTAATTATATATCTGCATTTCTAAGGTAGATTTGGGTACAATAAGAGGCGAAAAAGCAGATTCTGACTAAGATTTTATCGAAATCGGCAACTATTTGACTCAAAAAGGTTGCCTTACGTCGAAATCTAATAGTTTATTAAGGTTTTCGCTACTAAAATGCCCAAAGACGCCGATTTTGACTAGAATTTGAAAGATATTGACATGAATATATAACTGTTTGTATCAAAAAATGATAGTTTAAACTGATATTTGCAGTTTTGATGCGGTTTTAGATACGATATGAATCGAAGAAGCCGATTTTGACTGGAATCTGTTAAAAATGACAAAGAAAAACCTATTATCAATTCAAGGAAGTGAATTTTTAAGTAGTTATCTGCAGTTTTAATGTAGATTTCAGTTCGCTAAGTTATGAAAATGCATGTTTTGGCAATAATCTTCCCTAAATCAAGGGCGAAAACCAATTATTTGTCCCAAAAGAAGGTGTTTTAAGTATATATCTGCATTTCTAAGGTAGATTTGGGTACAATAAGAGGCGAAAAAGCAGATTCTGACTAAGATTTTATCGAAATCGGCAACTATTTGACTCAGAAAGGTTGCCTTACGTCGAAATCTAATAGTTTATTAAGGTTTTCGTTACCAAAATGCCCAAAGACGCCGATTTTGACTAGAATTTGAAAGATATTGACATGAATATATAACTGTTTGTATCAAAAAATGATAGTTTAAACTGATATTTGCAGTTTTGATGCGGTTTTAGATACGATATGAATCGAAGAAGCCCATTTTGACTGGAATCTGTTTAAAATGACAAAGAAAAACCTATTATCAATTCAAGGAAGTGAATTTTTAAGTAGTTATCTGCAGTTTTAATGTAGATTTCAGTTCGCTAAGTTATGAAAATGCATGTTTTGGCTATAATCCTCCGTAAATCAAGGGCGAAAACCAATTATTTGTCCCAAAAGAAGGTGTTTTAAGTATATATCTGCATTTCTAAGGTAGATTTGGGTACAATAAGAGGCGAAAAAGCAGATTCTGACTAAGATTTTATCGAAATCGGCAACTATTTGACTCAGAAAGGTTGCCTTTACGTCGAAATCTAATAGTTTATTAAGGTTTTCGTTACTAAAATGCCCAAAGACGCCGATTTTGACTAGAATTTGAAAGATATTGACATAACTGTTTGCATCAAAAAATGATAGTTTAAACTGATATTTGCAGTTTTGATGCGGTTTTAGATACGATATGAATCGAAGAAGCCTAAGAAGCATAAAATGCCCAAAGACGCCGATTTTGACTAGAATTTGAAAGATATTGACATGAATATATAACTGTTTGTATCAAAAAATGATAGTTTAAACTGATATTTGCAGTTTTGATGCGGTTTTAGATAGGATATGAATCGAAGAAGCCGATTTTGACTAGAATCTGTTTAAAATGACAAAGAAAAACCTATTATCAATTCAAGGAAGTGAATTTTTAAGTAGTTATCTGCAGTTTTAATGTAGATTTCAGTTCGCTAAGTTATGAAAATGCATGTTTTGCCTATAATCTTCCATAAATCAAGGGCGAAAACCAATTATTTGTCCCAAGAGAAGGTGTTTTAAGTATATATCTGCATTTCTAAGGTAGATTTGGGTACAATAAGAGGCGAAAAAGCAGATTCTGACTAAGATTTTATCGAAATCGGCAACTATTTGACTCAGAAAGGTTGCCTTACGTCGAAATCTAATAGTTTATTAAGGTTTTCGTTACTAAAATGCCCAAAGACGCCGATTTTGACTAGAATTTGAAAGATATTGACATGAATATATAACTGTTTGTATCAAAAAATGATAGTTTAAACTGATATTTGCAGTTTTGATGCGGTTTTAGATACGATATGAATCGAAAAAGCCGATTTTGACTGGAATCTGTTTAAAATGACAAAGAAAAACCTATTATCAATTCAAGGAAGTGAATTTTTAAGTAGTTATCTGCAGTTTTAATGTAGATTTCAGTTCGCTAAGTTATGAAAATGCATGTTTTGGCTATAATCTTCCGTAAATCAAGGGCGAAAACCAATTATTTGTCCCAAAAGAAGGTGTTTTAAGTATATATCTGCATTTCTAAGGTAGATTTGGGTACAATAAGAGGCGAAAAAGCAGATTCTGACTAAGATTTTATCGAAATCGGCAACTATTTGACTCAAAAAGGTTGCCTTACGTCGAAATCTAATAGTTTATTAAGGTTTTCGCTACTAAAATGCCCAAAGACGCCGATTTTGACTAGAATTTGAAAGATATTGACATGAATATATAACTGTTTGTATCAAAAAATGATAGTTTAAACTGATATTAGCAGTTTTGATGCGGTTTTAGATACGATATGAATCGAAGAAGCCGATTTTGACTGGAATCTGTTTAAAATGACAAAGAAAAACCTATTATCAATTCAAGGAAGTGAATTTTTAAGTAGTTATCTGCAGTTTTAATGTAGATTTCAGTTCGCTAAGTTATGAAAATGCATGTTTTGGCTATAATCTTCCCAAAATCAAGGGCGAAAACCAATTATTTGTCCCAAAAGAAGGTGTTTTAAATATATATCTGCATTTCTAAGGTAGATTTGGGTACAATAAGAGGCGAAAAAGCAGATTCTGACTAAGATTTTATCGAAATCGGCAACTATTTGACTCAGAAAGGTTGCCTTACGTCGAAATCTAATAGTTTATTAAGGTTTTCGTTACTAAAATGCCCAAAGACGCCGATTTTGACTAGAATTTGAAAGATATTGACATGAATATATAACTGTTTGTATCAAAAAATGATAGTTTAAACTGATATTTGCAGTTTTGATGCGGTTTTAGATACGATATGAATCGAAGAAGCCGATTTTGACTGGAATCTGTTTAAAATGACAAAGAAAAACCTATTATCAATTCAAGGAAGTGAATTTTTAAGTAGTTATCTGCAGTTTTAATGTAGATTTCAGTTCGCTAAGTTATGAAAATGCATGTTTTGGCTATAATCCTCCGTAAATCAAGGGCGAAAACCAATTATTTGTCCCAAAAGAAGGTGTTTTAAGTATATATCTGCATTTCTAAGGTAGATTTGGGTACAATAAGAGGCGAAAAAGCAGATTCTGACTAAGATTTTATCGAAATCGGCAACTATTTGACTCAGAAAGGTTGCCTTACGTCGAAATCTAATAGTTTATTAAGGTTTTCGTTACTAAAATGCCCAAAGACGCCGATTTTGACTAGAATTTGAAAGATATTGACATGAATATATAACTGTTTGTATCAAAAAATGCAGATAACTACTTAAAAATTCACTTCCTTGAATTGATAATAGGTTTTTCTTTGTCATTTTAAACAGATTCCAGTCAAAATCGGCTTCTTCGATTCATATCGTATCTAAAACCGCATCAAAACTGCAAATATCAGTTTAAACTATCATTTTTTGATACAAACAGTTATATATTCATGTCAATATCATTAAAATCTAGTTAAAATCGGCGTCTTTGGGCATTTTAGTAACGAAAACCTTAATAAACTATTAGATTTCGACGTAAGGCAACCTTTCTGAGTCAAATAGTTGCCGATTTCGATAAAATCTTAGTCAGAATCTGCTTTTTCGCCTCTTATTGTACCCAAATCTACCTTCTAGTTTGTATCAAAAAATGATAGTTTAAACTGATATTTGCAGTTTTGATGCGGTTTTAGATACGATATGAATCGAAGAAGCCGATTTTGACTGGAATCTGTTTAAAATGACAAAGAAAAACCTATTATCAATTCAAGGAAGTGAATTTTTAAGTAGTTATCTGCAGTTTTAATGTAGATTTCAGTTCGCTAAGTTATGAAAATGCATGTTTTGGCTATAATCTTCCCTAAATCAAGGGCGAAAACCGATTATTTGTCCCAAAAGAAGGTGTTTTAAGTATATATCTGCATTTCTAAGGTAGATTTGGGTACAATAAGAGGCGAAAAAGGAGATTCTGACTAAGATTTTATCGAAATCGGCAACTATTTGACTCAGAAAGGTTGCCTTACGTCGAAATCTAATAGTTTATTAAGGTTTTCGTTACTAAAATGCCCAAAGACGCCGATTTTGACTAGAATTTGAAAGATATTGACATGAATATATAACTGTTTGTATCAAAAAATGATAGTTTAAACTGATATTTGCAGTTTTGATGCGGTTTTAGATACGATATGAATCGAAAAAGCCAATTTTGACTGGAATCTGTTTAAAATGACAAAGAAAAACCTATTATCAATTCAAGGAAGTGAATTTTTAAGTAGTTATCTGCAGTTTTAATGTAGATTTCAGTTCGCTAAGTTATGAAAATGCATGTTTTGGCTATAATCTTCCGTAAATCAAGGGCGAAAACCAATTATTTGTCCCAAAAGAAGGTGTTTTAAGTATATATCTGCATTTCTAAGGTAGATTTGGGTACAATCTTAGTCAGAATCTGCTTTTTTGCCTCTTATTGTACCCAAATCTACCTTAGAAATGCAGATATATACTTAAAACACCTTCTTTTGGGACAAATAATTGGTTTTCGCCCTTGATTTACGGAAGATTATATCCAAAACATGCATTTTCATAACTTAGCGAACTGAAATCTACATTAAAACTGCAGATAACTACTTAAAAATTCACTTCCTTGAATTGATAATAGGTTTTTCTTTGTCATTTTAAACAGATTCCAGTCAAAATCGGCTTCTTCGACTCATATCGTACCTAAAACCGCATCAAAACTGCAAATATCAGTTTAAACTATCATTTTTTGATACAAACAGTTATATATTCATATCAATATCTTTCAAATTCTAGTCAAAATCGGCGTCTTTGGGCATTTTAGTAACGAAAACCTTAATAAACTATTAGATTTCGACGTAAGGCAACCTTTCTGAGTCAAATAGTTGCCGATTTCGATAAAATCTTAGTCAGAATCTGCTTTTTCGCCTCTTATTGTACCCAAATCTACCTTAGAAATGCAGATATATACTTAAAACACCTTCTTTTGGGACAAATAATTGGTTTTCGCAATTGATTTACGGAAGATTATAGCCAAAACATGCATTTTCATAACTTAGCGAATTGAAATCTACATTAAAACTGCAGATAACTACTTAAAAATTCACTTCCTTGAATTGATAATAGGTTTTTCTTTGTCATTTTAAACAGATTCCAGTCAAAATCGGCTTCTTCGATTCATATCGTATCTAAAACCGCATCAAAACTGCAAATATCAGTTTAAACTATCATTTTTTGATACAAACAGTTATATATTCATGTCAATATCTTTCAAATTCTAGTCAAAATCGGCGTCTTTGGGCATTTTAGTAACGAAAACCTTAATAAACTATTAGATTTCGACGTAAGGCAACCTTTCTGAGTCAAATAGTTGCCGATTTCGATAAAATCTTAGTCAGAATCTGCTTTTTCGCCTCTTATTGTACCCAAATCTACCTTAGAAATGCAGATATATACTTAAAACACCTTCTTTTGGGACAAATAATTGGTTTTCGCCCTTGATTTATGGAAGATTATAGGCAACACATGCATTTTCATAACTTAGCGAACTGAAATCTACATTAAAACTGCAGATAACTACTTAAAAATTCACTTCCTTGAATTGATAATAGGTTTTTCTTTGTCATTTTAAACAGATTCTAGTCAAAATCGGCTTCTTCGCTTCATATCGTATCTAAAACCGCATCAAAACTGCAAATATCAGTTTAAACTATCATTTTTTGATACAAACCGTTATATATTCATGTCAATATCTTTCAAATTCTAGTCAAAATCGGCGTCTTTGGGCATTTTATGCATGTTTTGGCTATAATCTTCCGTAAATCAAGGGCGAAAACCAATTATTTGTCCCAAAAGAAGGTGTTTTAAGTATATATCTGCATTTCTAAGGTAGATTTGGGTACAATAAGAGGCGAAAAAGCAGATTCTGACTAAGATTTTATCGAAATCGGCAAGTATTTGACTCAGAAAGGTTGCCTTACGTCGAAATCTAATATTTTATTAAGGTTTTCGTTACTAAAATGCCCAAAGACGCCGATTTTGACTAGAATTTGAAAGATATTGACATGAATATATAACTGTTTGTATCAAAAAATGATAGTTTAAACTGATATTTGCAGTTTTGATGCGGTTTTAGATACGATATGAATCGAAGAAGCCGATTTTGACTGGAATCTGTTTAAAATGACAAAGAAAAACCTATTATCAATTCAAGGAAGTGAATTTTTAAGTAGTTATCTGCAGTTTTAATGTAGATTTCAGTTCGCTAAGTTATGAAAATGCATGTTTTGGCTATAATCCTCCGTAAATCAAGGGCGAAAACCAATTATTTGTCCCAAAAGAAGGTGTTTTAATTATATATCTGCATTTCTAATTTAGATTTGGGTACAATAAGAGGCGAAAAAGCAGATTCTGACTAAGATTTTATCGAAATCGGCAACTATTTGACTCAAAAAGGTTGCCTTACGTCGAAATCTAATAGTTTATTAAGGTTTTCGCTACTAAAATGCCCAAAGACGCCGATTTTGACTAGAATTTGAAAGATATTGACATGAATATATAACTGTTTGTATCAAAAAATGATAGTTTAAACTGATATTTGCAGTTTTGATGCGGTTTTAGATACGATATGAATCGAAGAAGCCGATTTTGACTGGAATCTGTTAAAAATGACAAAGAAAAACCTATTATCAATTCAAGGAAGTGAATTTTTAAGTAGTTATCTGCAGTTTTAATGTAGATTTCAGTTCGCTAAGTTATGAAAATGCATGTTTTGGCAATAATCTTCCCTAAATCAAGGGCGAAAACCAATTATTTGTCCCAAAAGAAGGTGTTTTAAGTATATATCTGCATTTCTAAGGTAGATTTGGGTACAATAAGAGGCGAAAAAGCAGATTCTGACTAAGATTTTATCGAAATCGGCAACTATTTGACTCAGAAAGGTTGCCTTACGTCGAAATCTAATAGTTTATTAAGGTTTTCGTTACTAAAATGCCCAAAGACGCCGATTTTGACTAGAATTTGAAAGATATTGACATGAATATATAACTGTTTGTATCAAAAAATGATAGTTTAAACTGATATTTGCAGTTTTGATGCGGTTTTAGATACGATATGAATCGAAGAAGCCCATTTTGACTGGAATCTGTTTAAAATGACAAAGAAAAACCTATTATCAATTCAAGGAAGTGAATTTTTAAGTAGTTATCTGCAGTTTTAATGTAGATTTCAGTTCGCTAAGTTATGAAAATGCATGTTTTGGCTATAATCCTCCGTAAATCAAGGGCGAAAACCAATTATTTGTCCCAAAAGAAGGTGTTTTAAGTATATATCTGCATTTCTAAGGTAGATTTGGGTACAATAAGAGGCGAAAAAGCAGATTCTGACTAAGATTTTATCGAAATCGGCAACTATTTGACTCAGAAAGGTTGCCTTTACGTCGAAATCTAATAGTTTATTAAGGTTTTCGTTACTAAAATGCCCAAAGACGCCGATTTTGACTAGAATTTGAAAGATATTGACATAACTGTTTGCATCAAAAAATGATAGTTTAAACTGATATTTGCAGTTTTGATGCGGTTTTAGATACGATATGAATCGAAGAAGCCTAAGAAGCATAAAATGCCCAAAGACGCCGATTTTGACTAGAATTTGAAAGATATTGACATGAATATATAACTGTTTGTATCAAAAAATGATAGTTTAAACTGATATTTGCAGTTTTGATGCGGTTTTAGATAGGATATGAATCGAAGAAGCCGATTTTGACTAGAATCTGTTTAAAATGACAAAGAAAAACCTATTATCAATTCAAGGAAGTGAATTTTTAAGTAGTTATCTGCAGTTTTAATGTAGATTTCAGTTCGCTAAGTTATGAAAATGCATGTTTTGCCTATAATCTTCCATAAATCAAGGGCGAAAACCAATTATTTGTCCCAAGAGAAGGTGTTTTAAGTATATATCTGCATTTCTAAGGTAGATTTGGGTACAATAAGAGGCGAAAAAGCAGATTCTGACTAAGATTTTATCGAAATCGGCAACTATTTGACTCAGAAAGGTTGCCTTACGTCGAAATCTAATAGTTTATTAAGGTTTTCGTTACTAAAATGCCCAAAGACGCCGATTTTGACTAGAATTTGAAAGATATTGACATGAATATATAACTGTTTGTATCAAAAAATGATAGTTTAAACTGATATTTGCAGTTTTGATGCGGTTTTAGATACGATATGAATCGAAAAAGCCGATTTTGACTGGAATCTGTTTAAAATGACAAAGAAAAACCTATTATCAATTCAAGGAAGTGAATTTTTAAGTAGTTATCTGCAGTTTTAATGTAGATTTCAGTTCGCTAAGTTATGAAAATGCATGTTTTGGCTATAATCTTCCGTAAATCAAGGGCGAAAACCAATTATTTGTCCCAAAAGAAGGTGTTTTAAGTATATATCTGCATTTCTAAGGTAGATTTGGGTACAATAAGAGGCGAAAAAGCAGATTCTGACTAAGATTTTATCGAAATCGGCAACTATTTGACTCAAAAAGGTTGCCTTACGTCGAAATCTAATAGTTTATTAAGGTTTTCGCTACTAAAATGCCCAAAGACGCCGATTTTGACTAGAATTTGAAAGATATTGACATGAATATATAACTGTTTGTATCAAAAAATGATAGTTTAAACTGATATTAGCAGTTTTGATGCGGTTTTAGATACGATATGAATCGAAGAAGCCGATTTTGACTGGAATCTGTTTAAAATGACAAAGAAAAACCTATTATCAATTCAAGGAAGTGAATTTTTAAGTAGTTATCTGCAGTTTTAATGTAGATTTCAGTTCGCTAAGTTATGAAAATGCATGTTTTGGCTATAATCTTCCCAAAATCAAGGGCGAAAACCAATTATTTGTCCCAAAAGAAGGTGTTTTAAATATATATCTGCATTTCTAAGGTAGATTTGGGTACAATAAGAGGCGAAAAAGCAGATTCTGACTAAGATTTTATCGAAATCGGCAACTATTTGACTCAGAAAGGTTGCCTTACGTCGAAATCTAATAGTTTATTAAGGTTTTCGTTACTAAAATGCCCAAAGACGCCGATTTTGACTAGAATTTGAAAGATATTGACATGAATATATAACTGTTTGTATCAAAAAATGATAGTTTAAACTGATATTTGCAGTTTTGATGCGGTTTTAGATACGATATGAATCGAAGAAGCCGATTTTGACTGGAATCTGTTTAAAATGACAAAGAAAAACCTATTATCAATTCAAGGAAGTGAATTTTTAAGTAGTTATCTGCAGTTTTAATGTAGATTTCAGTTCGCTAAGTTATGAAAATGCATGTTTTGGCTATAATCCTCCGTAAATCAAGGGCGAAAACCAATTATTTGTCCCAAAAGAAGGTGTTTTAAGTATATATCTGCATTTCTAAGGTAGATTTGGGTACAATAAGAGGCGAAAAAGCAGATTCTGACTAAGATTTTATCGAAATCGGCAACTATTTGACTCAGAAAGGTTGCCTTACGTCGAAATCTAATAGTTTATTAAGGTTTTCGTTACTAAAATGCCCAAAGACGCCGATTTTGACTAGAATTTGAAAGATATTGACATGAATATATAACTGTTTGTATCAAAAAATGCAGATAACTACTTAAAAATTCACTTCCTTGAATTGATAATAGGTTTTTCTTTGTCATTTTAAACAGATTCCAGTCAAAATCGGCTTCTTCGATTCATATCGTATCTAAAACCGCATCAAAACTGCAAATATCAGTTTAAACTATCATTTTTTGATACAAACAGTTATATATTCATGTCAATATCATTAAAATCTAGTTAAAATCGGCGTCTTTGGGCATTTTAGTAACGAAAACCTTAATAAACTATTAGATTTCGACGTAAGGCAACCTTTCTGAGTCAAATAGTTGCCGATTTCGATAAAATCTTAGTCAGAATCTGCTTTTTCGCCTCTTATTGTACCCAAATCTACCTTCTAGTTTGTATCAAAAAATGATAGTTTAAACTGATATTTGCAGTTTTGATGCGGTTTTAGATACGATATGAATCGAAGAAGCCGATTTTGACTGGAATCTGTTTAAAATGACAAAGAAAAACCTATTATCAATTCAAGGAAGTGAATTTTTAAGTAGTTATCTGCAGTTTTAATGTAGATTTCAGTTCGCTAAGTTATGAAAATGCATGTTTTGGCTATAATCTTCCCTAAATCAAGGGCGAAAACCGATTATTTGTCCCAAAAGAAGGTGTTTTAAGTATATATCTGCATTTCTAAGGTAGATTTGGGTACAATAAGAGGCGAAAAAGGAGATTCTGACTAAGATTTTATCGAAATCGGCAACTATTTGACTCAGAAAGGTTGCCTTACGTCGAAATCTAATAGTTTATTAAGGTTTTCGTTACTAAAATGCCCAAAGACGCCGATTTTGACTAGAATTTGAAAGATATTGACATGAATATATAACTGTTTGTATCAAAAAATGATAGTTTAAACTGATATTTGCAGTTTTGATGCGGTTTTAGATACGATATGAATCGAAAAAGCCAATTTTGACTGGAATCTGTTTAAAATGACAAAGAAAAACCTATTATCAATTCAAGGAAGTGAATTTTTAAGTAGTTATCTGCAGTTTTAATGTAGATTTCAGTTCGCTAAGTTATGAAAATGCATGTTTTGGCTATAATCTTCCGTAAATCAAGGGCGAAAACCAATTATTTGTCCCAAAAGAAGGTGTTTTAAGTATATATCTGCATTTCTAAGGTAGATTTGGGTACAATCTTAGTCAGAATCTGCTTTTTTGCCTCTTATTGTACCCAAATCTACCTTAGAAATGCAGATATATACTTAAAACACCTTCTTATGGGACAAATAATTGGTTTTCGCCCTTGATTTACGGAAGATTATATCCAAAACATGCATTTTCATAACTTAGCGAACTGAAATCTACATTAAAACTGCAGATAACTACTTAAAAATTCACTTCCTTGAATTGATAATAGGTTTTTCTTTGTCATTTTAAACAGATTCCAGTCAAAATCGGCTTCTTCGACTCATATCGTACCTAAAACCGCATCAAAACTGCAAATATCAGTTTAAACTATCATTTTTTGATACAAACAGTTATATATTCATATCAATATCTTTCAAATTCTAGTCAAAATCGGCGTCTTTGGGCATTTTAGTAACGAAAACCTTAATAAACTATTAGATTTCGACGTAAGGCAACCTTTCTGAGTCAAATAGTTGCCGATTTCGATAAAATCTTAGTCAGAATCTGCTTTTTCGCCTCTTATTGTACCCAAATATACCTTAGAAATGCAGATATATACTTAAAACACCTTCTTTTGGGACAAATAATTGGTTTTCGCAATTGATTTACGGAAGATTATAGCCAAAACATGCATTTTCATAACTTAGCGAATTGAAATCTACATTAAAACTGCAGATAACTACTTAAAAATTCACTTCCTTGAATTGATAATAGGTTTTTCTTTGTCATTTTAAACAGATTCCAGTCAAAATCGGCTTCTTCGATTCATATCGTATCTAAAACCGCATCAAAACTGCAAATATCAGTTTAAACTATCATTTTTTGATACAAACAGTTATATATTCATGTCAATATCTTTCAAATTCTAGTCAAAATCGGCGTCTTTGGGCATTTTAGTAACGAAAACCTTAATAAACTATTAGATTTCGACGTAAGGCAACCTTTCTGAGTCAAATAGTTGCCGATTTCGATAAAATCTTAGTCAGAATCTGCTTTTTCGCCTCTTATTGTACCCAAATCTACCTTAGAAATGCAGATATATACTTAAAACACCTTCTTTTGGGACAAATAATTGGTTTTCGCCCTTGATTTATGGAAGATTATAGGCAACACATGCATTTTCATAACTTAGCGAACTGAAATCTACATTAAAACTGCAGATAACTACTTAAAAATTCACTTCCTTGAATTGATAATAGGTTTTTCTTTGTCATTTTAAACAGATTCTAGTCAAAATCGGCTTCTTCGCTTCATATCGTATCTAAAACCGCATCAAAACTGCAAATATCAGTTTAAACTATCATTTTTTGATACAAACAGTTATATATTCATGTCAATATCTTTCAAATTCTAGTCAAAATCGGCGTCTTTGGGCATTTTAGTAACGAAAACCTTAATAAACTATTAGATTTCGACGTAAGGCAACCTTTCTGAGTCAAATAGTTGCCGATTTCGATAAAATCTTAGTCAGAATCTGCTTTTTCGCCTCTTATTGTACCCAAATCTACCTTAGAAATGCAGATATATACTTAAAACAACTTCTTTTGGGACAAATAATTGGTTTTCGCCCTTTATTTACGGAAGATTATAGCCAAAACATGCATTTTCATAACTTAGCGAACTGAAATCTACATTAAAACTGCAGATAACTACTTAAAAATTCACTTCCTTGAATTGATAATAGGTTTTTCTTTGTCATTTTAAACAGATTCCAGTCAAAATCGGCTTCTTCGATTCATATCGTATCTAAAACCGCATCAAAACTGCAAATATCAGTTTAAACTATCATTTTTTGATACAAACAGTTATATATTCATGTCAATATCTTTCAAATTCTAGTCAAAATCGGCGTCTCTGGGCATTTTAGTAACGAAAACCATAATAAACTATTAGATTTCGATGTAAGGCAACCTTTCTGAGTCAAATAGTTGCCGATTTCGATAAGATCTTAGTCAGAATCTGCTTTTTCGCCTCTTATTGTACCCAAATCTACCTTAGAAATGCAGATATATACTTAAAACACCTTCTTTTGAGACAAATAATTGGTTTTCGCCCTTGATTTACGGAAGATTATAACCAAAACATGCATTTTCATAACTTAGCGAACTGAAATCTACATTAAAACTGCAGATAACTACTTAAAAATTCACTTCCTTGAATTGATAATAGGTTTTTCTTTGTCATTTTAAACAGATTCCAGTCAAAATCGGCTTCTTCGATTCATATCGTATCTAAAACCGCATCAAAACTGCAAATATCAGTTTAAACTATCATTTTTTGATACAAACAGTTATATATTCATGTCAATATCTTTCAAATTCTAGTCAAAATCGGCGTCTTTGGGCATTTTAGTAACGAAAACCTTAATAAACTATTAGATTTCGACGTAAGGCAACCTTTCTGAGTCAAATAGTTGCCGATTTCGATAAAGTCTTAGTCAGAATCTGCTTTTTCGCCTCTTAATGTACCCAAATCTACCTTAGAAATGCAGATATATACTTAAAACACCTCCTGTTGGGACAAATAATTGGTTTTCGCCCTTGATTTACGGAAGATTATAGCCAAAACATGCATTTTCATAACTTAGCGAACTGAAATCTACATTAAAACTGCAGATAACTACTTAAAAATTCACTTCCTTGAATTGATAATAGGTTTTTCTTTGTCATTTTAAACAGATTCCAGTCAAAATCGGCTTCTTCGATTCATATCGTATCTAATACCGCATCAAAACTGCAAATATCAGTTTAAACTATCATTTTTTGATACAAACAGTTATATATTCATGTCAATATCTTTCAAATTCTAGTCAAAATCGGCGTCTTTGGGCATTTTAGGTACGAAAACCTTAATAAGCTATTAGATTTCGACGTAAGGCAACCTTTCTGAGTCAAATAGTTGCCGATTTCGATAAAACTTACTCAGAATCTGCTTTTTCGCATCTTATTGTACCCAAATCTACCTTAGAAATGCAGATATATACTTAAAACACCTTCTTTTGGGACAAATAATTGGTTTTCGCCCTTGATTTACGTAAGATTATAGCCAAAACATGCATTTTCATAACTTAGCGAACTGAAATCTACATTAAAACTGCAGATAACTACTTAAAAATTCACTTCCTTGAATTGATAATAGGTTTTTCTTTGTCATTTTAAACAGATTCCAGTCAAAATCGGCTTCTTCGATTCATATCGTATCTAAAACCGCATCAAAACTGCAAATATCAGTTTAAACTATCATTTTTTGATACAAACAGTTATATATTCATGTCAATATCTTTCAAATTCTAGTCAAAATCGGCGTCTTTGGGCATTTTAGTAACGAAAACCTTAATAAACTATTAGATTTCGACGTAAGGCAACCTTTCTGAGTCAAATAGTTGCCGATTTCGATAAAATCTTAGTCAGAATCTGCTTTTTCGCCTCTTATTGTACCCAAATCTACCTTAGAAATGCAGATATATACTTAAAACACCTTCTTTTGGGACAAATAATTGGTTTTCGCCCTTGATTTACGGAAGATTATAGCCAAAACATGCATAAAATGCCCAATGACGCCGATTTTGACTAGAATTTGAAAGATACTGACATGAATATATAACTGTTTGTATCAAAAAATGATAGTTTAAACTGATATTTGCAGTTTTGATGCGGTTTTAGGTACGATATGAGTCGAAGAAGCCGATTTTGACTGGAATCTGTTTAAAATGACAAAGAAAAACCTATTATCAATTCAGGGAAGTGAATTTTTAAGTAGTTATCTGCAGTTTTAATGTAGATTTCAGTTCGCTAAGTTATGAAAATTCATGTTTTGGCTATAATCTTCCGTAAATCAAGGGCGAAAACCAATTATTTGTCTCAAAAGAAGGTGTTTTAACTACATATCTGCATTTCTAAGGTAGATTTTGGTACAATAAGAGGCGAAAAAGCAGATTCTGACTAAGATTGTACCCAAATCTACCTTAGAAATGCAGATATATACTTAAAACACCTTCTTTTGGGACAAATAATTGGTTTTCGCCCTTGATTTACGTAAGATTATAGCCAAAACATGCATTTTCATAACTTAGCGAACTGAAATCTACATTAAAACTGCAGATAACTACTTAAAAATTCACTTCCTTGAATTGATAATAGGTTTTTCTTTGTCATTTTAAACAGATTCCAGTCAAAATCGGCTTCTTCGATTCATATCGTATTTAAAACCGCATCAAAACTGCAAATATCAGTTTAAACTATCATTTTTTGATACAAACAGTTATATATTCATGTCAATATCTTTCAAATTCTAGTCAAAATCGGCGTCTTTGGGCATTTTAGTAACGAAAACCTTAATAAACTATTAGATTTCGACGTAAGGCAACCTTTCTGAGTCAAATAGTTGCCGATTTCGATAAAATCTTAGTCAGAATCTGCTTTTTCGCCTCTTATTGTACCCAAATCTACCTTAGAAATGCAGATATATACTTAAAACACCTTCTTTTGGGACAAATAATTGGTTTTCGCCCTTGATTTACGGAAGATTATAGCCAAAACATGCATTTTCATAACTTAGCGAACTGAAATCTACATTAAAACTGCAGATAACTACTTAAAAATTCACTTCCTTGAATTGATAATAGGTTTTTCTTTGTCATTTTAAACAGATTCCAGTCAAAATCGACTTCTTCGACTCATATCGTACATAAAACCGCACCAACACTGCAAATATCAGTTTAAACTATCATTTTTTGATACAAACAGTTATATATTCATGTCAATATCTTTCAAATTCTAGTCAAAATCAGCGTCTTTGGGCATTTTAGTAGCGAAATCCTTAATAAACTATTAGATTTCGACGTAAGGCAACCTTTCTGAGTCAAATAGTTGCCGATTTCGATAAAATCTTAGTCAGAATCTGCTTTTTCGCCTCTTATTGTACCCAAATCTACCTTAGAAATGCAGATATATACTTAAAACACCTTCTTTTGGGACAAATAATTTGTTTTCGCCCTTGATTTACGGAAGATTATAGCCAAAACATGCATTTTCATAACTTAGCGAACTGAAATCTACATTAAAACTGCAGATAACTACTTAAAAATTCACTTCCTTGAATTGATAATAGGTTTTTCTTTGTCATTTTAAACAGATTCCAGTCAAAATCGGCTTCTTCGATTCATATCGTATCTAAAACCGCATCAAAACTGCAAATATCAGTTTAAACTATCATTTTTTGATACAAACAGTTATATATTCATGTCAATATCTTTCAAATTCTAGTCAAAATCGGCGTCTTTGGGCATTTTAGTAACGAAAACCTTAATAAACTATTAGATTTCGACGTAAGGCAACCTTTCTGAGTCAAATAGTTGCCGATTTCGATAAAATCTTAGTCAGAATCTGCTTTTTCGCCTCTTATTGTACCCAAATCTACCTTAGAAATGCAGATATATACTTAAAACACCTTCTTTTGGGACAAATAATTGGTTTTCGCCCTTGATTTAAGGAAGATTATAGCCAAAACATGCATTTTCATAACTTAGC
The DNA here is from genome assembly GCF_029955315.1 of Cylas formicarius. Taxonomy (NCBI): domain Eukaryota; kingdom Metazoa; phylum Arthropoda; class Insecta; order Coleoptera; family Brentidae; genus Cylas; species Cylas formicarius. The sequence goes on along the minus strand of NW_026844352.1, from coordinate 20,741,671 downwards.
GAACTGAAATCTACATTAAAACTGCAGATAACTACTTAAAAATTCACTTCCTTGAATTGATAATAGGTTTTTCTTTGTCATTTTAAACAGATTCCAGTCAAAATCGGCTTCTTCGATTCATATCGTATCTAAAACCGCATCAAAACTGCAAATATCAGTTTAAACTATCATTTTTTGATACAAACAGTTATATATTCATGTCAATATCTTTCAAATTCTAGTCAAAATCGGCGTCTTTGGGCATTTTAGTAACGAAAACCTTAATAAACTATTAGATTTCGACGTAAGGCAACCTTTCTGAGTCAAATAGTTGCCGATTTCGATAAAATCTTAGTCAGAATCTGCTTTTTCGCCTCTTATTGTACCCAAATCTACCTTAGAAATGCAGATATATACTTAAAACACCTTCTTTTGAGACAAATAATTGGTTTTCGCCCTTGATTTACGGAAGATTATAGCCAAAACATGCATAAAATGCCCAAAGACGCCGATTTTGACTAGAATTTGAAAGATATTGACATGAATATATAACTGTTTGTATCAAAAAATGATAGTTGAAACTGATATTTGCAGTTTTGGTGCGGTTTTAGATACGATATGAATCGAAGAAGCCGATTTTGACTAGAATCTGTTTAAAATGACAAAGAAAAACCTATTATCAATTCAAGGAAGTGAATTTTTAAGTAGTTATCTGCAGTTTTAATGTAGATTTCAGTTCGCTAAGTTATGAAAATGCATGTTTTGCCTATAATCTTCCATAAATCAATGGCGAAAACCAATTATTTGTCCCCAAAGAAGGTGTTTTAAGTATATATCTGCATTTCTAAGGTAGATTTGGGTACAATAAGAGGCGAAAAAGCAGATTCTGACTAAGATTTTATCGAAATCGGCAACTATTTGACTCAGAAAGGTTGCCTTACGTCGAAATCTAATAGTTTATTAAGGTTTTCGTTACTAAAATGCCCAAAGACGCCGATTTTGACTAGAATTTAAAAGATATTGACATGAATATATAACCGTTTGTATCAAAAAATGATAGTTTAGACTGATATTTGCAGTTTTGGTGCGGTTTTAGATACGATATGAATCGAAGAAGCCGATTTTGACTAGAATCTGTTTAAAATGACAAAGAAAAACCTACTATCAATTCAAGGAAGTGAATTTTTAAGTAGTTATCTGCAGTTTTAATGTAGATTTCAGTTCGCTAAGTTATGAAAATGCATGTTTTGCCTATAATCTTCCATAAATCAATCTCGAAAACCAATTATTTGTCCCCAAAGCAGGTGTTTTAAGTATATATCTGCATTTCTAAGGTAGATTTGGGTACAATAAGAGGCGAAAAAGCAGATTCTGACTAAGATTTTATCGAAATCGGCAACTATTTGACTCAGAAAGGTTGCCTTACGTCGAAATCTAATAATTTATTAAGGTTTTCGTGACTAAAATGCCCAATGACGCCGATTTTGACTAGAATTTGAAAGATACTGACATGAATATATAACTGTTTGTATCAAAAAATGATAGTTTAAACTGATATTTGCAGTTTTGATGCGGTTTTAGGTACGATATGAGTCGAAGAAGCCGATTTTGACTGTAATCTGTTTAAAATGACAAAGAAAAACCTATTATCAATTCAAGGAAGTGAATTTTTAAGTAGTTATCTGCAGTTTTAATGTAGATTTCAGTTCGCTAAGTTATGAAAATTCATGTTTTGGCTATAATCTTCCGTAAATAAAGGGCGAAAACCAATTATTTGTCTCAAAAGAAGGTGTTTTAACTATATATCTGCATTTCTAAGGTAGATTTTGGTACAATAAGAGGCGAAAAAGCAGATTCTGACTAAGATTGTACCCAAATCTACCTTAGAAATGCAGCTATATACTTAAAACACCTTCTTTTGGGACAAATAATTGGTTTTCGCCCTTGATTTACGGAAGATTATAGCCAAAACATGCATTTTCATAACTTAGCGAACTGAAATCTACATTAAAACTGCAGATAGCTACTTAAAAATTCACTTCCTTGAATTGATAATAGGTTTTTCTTTGTCATTTTAAACAGATTCCAGTCAAAATCGGCTTCTTCGATTCATATCGTATTTAAAACCGCATCAAAACTGCAAATATCAGTTTAAACTATCATTTTTTGATACAAACAGTTATATATTCATGTCAATATCTTTCAAATTCTAGTCAAAATCGGCGTCTTTGGGCATTTTAGTAACGAAAACCTTAATAAACTATTAGATTTCGACGTAAGGCAACCTTTCTGAGTCAAATAGTTGCCGATTTCGATAAAATCTTAGTCAGAATCTGCTTTTTCGCCTCTTATTGTACCCAAATCTACCTTAGAAATGCAGATATATACTTAAAACACCTTCTTTTGGGACAAATAATTGGTTTTCGCCCTTGATTTACGGAAGATTATAGCCAAAACATGCATTTTCATAACTTAGCGAACTGAAATCTACATTAAAACTGCAGATAACTACTTAAAAATTCACTTCCTTGAATTGATAATAGGTTTTTCTTTGTCATTTTAAACAGATTCCAGTCAAAATCGGCTTCTTCGACTCATATCGTACATAAAACCGCATCAACACTGCAAATATCAGTTTAAACTATCATTTTTTGATACAAACAGTTATATATTCATGTCAATATCTTTCAAATTCTAGTCAAAATCGGCGTCTTTGGGCATTTTAGTAAAGAAAACCTTAATAAACTATTAGATTTCGACGTAAGGCAACCTTTCTGAGTCAAATAGTTGCCGATTTCGATAAAATCTTAGTCAGAATCTGCTTTTTCGCCTCTTATTGTACCCAAATCTACCTTAGAAATGCAGATATATACTTAAATCACCTTCTTTTGGGACAAATAATTGGTTTTCGCCCTTGATTTACGGAAGATTATAGCCAAAACATGCATTTTCATAACTTAGCGAACTGAAATCTACATTAAAACTGCAGATAACTACTTAAAAATTCACTTCCTTGAATTGATAATAGGTTTTTCTTTGTCATTTTAAACAGATTCCAGTCAAAATCGGCTTCTTCGATTCATATCGTATCTAAAACCGCATCAAAACTGCAAATATCAGTTTAAACTATCATTTTTTGATACAAACAGTTATATATTCATGTCAATATCTTTCAAATTCTAGTCAAAATCGGCGTCTTTGGGCATTTTAGTAACGAAAACCTTAATAAACTATTAGATTTCGACGTAAGGCAACCTTTCTGAGTCAAATAGTTGCCGATTTCGATAAAATCTTAGTCAGAATCTGCTTTTTCGCCTCTTATTGTACCCAAATCTACCTTAGAAATGCAGATATATACTTAAAACACCTTCTTTTGGGACAAATAATTGGTTTTCGCCCTTGATTTACGGAAGATTATAGCCAAAACATGCATTTTCATAACTTAGCGAACTGAAATCTACATTAAAACTGCAGATAACTACTTAAAAATTCACTTCCTTGAATTGATAATAGGTTTTTCTTTGTCATTTTAAACAGATTCCAGTCAAAATCGGCTTCTTCGACTCATATCGTACATAAAACCGCATCAACACTGCAAATATCAGTTTAAACTATCATTTTTTGATACAAACAGTTATATATTCATGTCAATATCTTTCAAATTCTAGTCAAAATCGGCGTCTTTGGGCATTTTAGTAAAGAAAACCTTAATAAACTATTAGATTTCGACGTAAGGCAACCTTTCTGAGTCAAATAGTTGCCGATTTCGATAAAATCTTAGTCAGAATCTGCTTTTTCGCCTCTTATTGTACCCAAATCTACCTTAGAAATGCAGATATATACTTAAAACACCTTCTTTTGGGACAAATAATTGGTTTTCGCCCTTGATTTACGGAAGATTATAGCCAAAACATGCATTTTCATAACTTAGCGAACTGAAATCTACATTAAAACTGCAGATAACTACTTAAAAATTCACTTCCTTGAATTGATAATAGGTTTTTCTTTGTCATTTTAAACAGATTCCAGTCAAAATCGGCTTCTTCGATTCATATCGTATCTAAAACCGCATCAAAACTGCAAATATCAGTTTAAACTATCATTTTTTGATACAAACAGTTATATATTCATGTCAATATCTTTCAAATTCTAGTCAAAATCGGCGTCTTTGGGCATTTTAGTAACGAAAACCTTAATAAACTATTAGATTTCGACGTAAGGCAACCTTTCTGAGTCAAATAGTTGCCGATTTCGATAAAATCTTAGTCAGAATCTGCTTTTTCGCCTCTTATTGTACCCAAATCTACCTTAGAAATGCAGATATATACTTAAAACACCTTCTTTTGGGACAAATAATTGGTTTTCGCGCTTGATTTACGGAAGATTATAGCCAAAACATGCATAAAATGCCCAAAGACGCCGATTTTGACTAGAATTTGAAAGATATTGACATGAATATATAACTGTTTGTATCAAAAAATGATAGCTGAAACTGATATTTGCAGTTTTGATGCGGTTTTAGATACGATATGAATCGAAGAAGCCGATTTTAACTAGAATCTGTTTAAAATGACAAAGAAAAACCTATTATCAATGCAAGGAAGTGAATTTTTAAGTAGTTATCTGCAGTTTTAATGTAGATTTCAGTTCGCTAAGTTATGAAAATTCCCTTTTTTGGCTATAATCTTCCGTAAATCAAGGGCGAAAACCAATTATTTGTCCCAAAAGAAGGTGTTTTAAGTATATATCTGCATTTCTAAGGTAGATTTGGGTACAATAAGAGGCGAAAAAGAAGATTCTGACTAAGATTTTATCGAAATCGGCAACTATTTGACTCAGAAAGGTTGCCTTACGTCGAAATCTAATAGTTTATTAAGGTTTTCGTTACTAAAATGCCCAAAGACGCCGATTTTGACTAGAATTTGAAAGATATTGACATGAATATATAACTGTTTGTATCAAAAAATGATAGTTTAAACTGATATTTGCAGTTTTGATGCGGTTTTAGATACGATATGAATCGAAGAAGCCGATTTTGACTGGAATCTGTTTACAATGACAAAGAAAAACCTATTATCAATTCAAGGAAGAGAAATCTTAAGTAGTTATCTGCAGTTTTAATGTAGATTTCAGTTCGCTAAGTTATGAAAATGCACGTTTTGGCTATAATCTTCCGTAAATCAAGGGCGAAAACCAATTATTTGTCCCAAAAGAAGGTGTTTTAAGTATATATCTGCATTTCTAAGGTAGATTTGGGTACAATAAGAGGCGAAAAAGCAGATTCTGACTAAGATTTTATCGAAATCGGCAACTATTTGACTCAGAAAGGTTGATTACGTCGAAATCTAATAGTTTATTAAGGATTTCGTTACTAAAATGCCCAAAGCCGCCGATTTGGACTAGAATTTGAAAGATATTGACATGAATATATAACTGTTTGTATCAAAAAATGATAGTTTAAACTGATATTTGCAGTTTTGATGCGGTTTTAGATACGATATGAATCGAAGAAGCCGATTTTGACTGGAATCTGTTTAAAATGACAAAGAAAAACCTATTATCAATTCAAGGAAGTGAATTTTTAAGTAGTTATCTGCATTTTTTGATACAAACAGTTATATATTCATGTCAATATCTTTCAAATTCTAGTCAAAATCGGCGTCTTTGGGCATTTTAGTAAAGAAAACCTTAATAAACTATTAGATTTCGACGTAAGGCAACCTTTCTGAGTCAAATAGTTGCCGATTTCGATAAAATCTTAGTCAGAATCTGCTTTTTCGCCTCTTATTGTACCCAAATCTACCTTAGAAATTCAGATATATTCTTAAAACACCTTCTTTTGGGACAAATAATTGGTTTTCGCCCTTGATTTACTTAAGATTATAGCCAAAACATGCATTTTCATAACTTAGCGAACTGAAATCTACATTAAAATTGCAGATAACTACTTAAAAATTCACTTCCTTGAATTGATAATAGGTTTTTCTTTGTCATTTTAAACAGATTCCAGTCAAAATCGGCTTCTTCGATTCATATCGTATCTAAAACCGCATCAAAACTGCAAATATCAGTTTAAACTATCATTTTTTGATGCAAACAGTTATATATTCATGTCAATATCTTTCAAATTCTAGTCAAAATCGGCGTCTTTGGGCATTTTAGTAACGAAAACCTTAATAAACTATTAGATTTCGACGTAAGGCAACGTTTCTGAGTCAAATAGTTGCCGATTTCGATAAAATCTTAGTCAGAATCTGCTTTTTCGCCTCTTATTGTACCCAAATCTACCTTAGAAATGCAGATATATACTTAAAACACCTTCTTTTGGGACAGATAACTGGTTTTCGCCCTTGATTTACGGAAGATTATAGCCAAAACATGCATTTTCATAACTTAGCGAACTGAAATCTACATTAAAACTGCAGATAACTACTTAAAAATTCACTTCCTTGAATTGATAATAGGTTTTCCTTTGTCATTTTAAAAAGATTCCAGTCAAAATCGGCTTCTTCGATTCATATCGTATCTAAAACCGCATCAAAACTGCAAATATCAGTTTAAACTATCATTTTTTGATACAGTTATATATTCATGTCAATATCTTTCAAATTCTAGTCAAAATCGGCGTCTTTGGGCATTTAAGTAAAGAAAACCTTAATAAACTATTAGATTTCGACGTAAGGCAACCTTTCTGAGTCAAATAGTTGCCGATTTCGATAAAATCTTAGTTAGAATCTGCTTTTTCGCCTCTTATTGTACCCAAATCTACCTTAGAAATGCAGATATATACTTAAAACACCTTCTTTTGGGACAAATAATTGGTTTTCGCCCTTGATTTACAGAAGATTATAGCCAAAACATGCATAAAATGCCCAAAGACGCCGATTTTGACTAGAATTTGAAAGATATTGACATGAATATATAACTGTTTGTATCAAAAAATGATAGTTTAAACTGATATTTGCAGTTTTGATGCGGTTTTAGATACGATATGAATCGAAGAAGCCGATTTTGACTAGAATCTGTTTAAAATGACAAAGAAAAACCTATTATCAATTCAAGGAAGTGAATTTTTAAGTAGTTATCTGCAGTTTTAATGTAGATTTCAGTTCGCTAAGTTATGAAAATGCATGTTTTGCCTATAATCTTCCATAAATCAAGGGCGAAAACCAATTATTTGTCCCAAAAGAAGGTGTTTTAAGTATATATCTGCATTTCTAAGGTAGATTTGGGTACAATAAGAGGCGAAAAAGCAGATTCTGACTAAGATTTTATCGAAATCGGCAACTATTTGACTCAGAAAGGTTGCCTTACGTCGAAATCTAATAGTTTATTAAGGTTTTCGTTACTAAAATGCCCAAAGTCGCCGATTTTGACTAGAATTTGAAAGATATTGACATGAATATATGACTGTTTGTATCAAAAAATTATAGTTTAAACTGATATTTGCAGTTTTGATGCGATTTTAGATACGATATGAATCGAAGAAGCCGATTTTGACTGGAATCTGTTTAAAATGACAAAGAAAAACCTATTATCAATTCAAGGAAGTGAATTTTTAAGTAGTTATCTGCAGTTTTAATGTAGATTTCAATTCGCTAAGTTATGAAAATGCATGTTTTGGCTATAATCTTCCGTAAATCAAGGGCGAAAACCAATTATTTGTCCCAAAAGAAGGTGTTTTAAGTATATATCTGCATTTCTAAGGTAGATTTGGGTACAATAAGAGGCGAAAAAGCAGATTCTGACTAAGATTTTATCGAAATCGGCAACTATTTGACTCAGAAAGGTTGCCTTACGTCGAAATCTAATAGTTTATTAAGGTTTTCGTTACTAAAATGCCCAAAGACGCCGATTTTGACTAGAATTTGAAAGATATTGACATGAATATATAACTGTTTGTATCAAAAAATGATAGTTTAAACTGATATTTGCAGTTTTGATGCGGTTTTAGATACGATATGAATCGAAGAAGCCGATTTTGACTGGAATCTGTTTAAAATGACAAAGAAAAACCTATTATCAATTCAAGGAAGTGAATTTTTAAGTAGTTATCTGCAGTTTTAATGTAGATTTCAGTTCGCTAAGTTATGAAAATGCATGTTTTGGCTACAATCTTCCGTAAATCAAGGGCGAAAACCAATTACTTGTCCCAAAAGAAGGTGTTTTAAGTATATATCTGCATTTCTAAGGTAGATTTGGGTACAATAAGAGGCGAAAAAGAAGATTCTGACTAAGATTTTATCGAAATCGGCAACTATTTGACTCAGAAAGGTTGCCTTACGTCGAAATCTAATAGTTTATTAAGGTTTTCGTTACTAAAATGCCCAAAGACGCCGATTTTGACTAGAATTTGAAAGATATTGACATGAATATATAACTGTTTGTATCAAAAAATGATAGTTTAAACTGATATTTGCAGTTTTGATGCGGTTTTAGATACGATATGAATCGAAGAAGCCGATTTTGACTGGAATCTGTTTACAATGACAAAGAAAAACCTATTATCAATTCAAGGAAGAGAAATCTTAAGTAGTTATCTGCAGTTTTAATGTAGATTTCAGTTCGCTAAGTTATGAAAATGCACGTTTTGGCTATAATCTTCCGTAAATCAAGGGCGAAAACCAATTATTTGTCCCAAACGAAGGTGTTTTAAGTATATATCTGCATTTCTAAGGTAGATTTGGGTACAATAAGAGGCGAAAAAGCAGATTCTGACTAAGATTTTATCGAAATCGGCAACTATTTGACTCAGAAAGGTTGATTACGTCGAAATCTAATAGTTTATTAAGGATTTCGTTACTAAAATGCCCAAAGCCGCCGATTTGGACTAGAATTTGAAAGATATTGACATGAATATATAACTGTTTGTATCAAAAAATGATAGTTTAAACTGATATTTGCAGTTTTGATGCGGTTTTAGATACGATATGAATCGAAGAAGCCGATTTTGACTGGAATCTGTTTAAAATGACAAAGAAAAACCTATTATCAATTCAAGGAAGTGAATTTTTAAGTAGTTATCTGCATTTTTTGATACAAACAGTTATATATTCATGTCAATATCTTTCAAATTCTAGTCAAAATCGGCGTCTTTGGGCATTTTAGTAAAGAAAACCTTAATAAACTATTAGATTTCGACGTAAGGCAACCTTTCTGAGTCAAATAGTTGCCGATTTCGATAAAATCTTAGTCAGAATCTGCTTTTTCGCCTCTTATTGTACCCAAATCTACCTTAGAAATGCAGATATATTCTTAAAACACCTTCTTTTGGGACAAATAATTGGTTTTCGCCCTTGATTTACGGAAGATTATAGCCAAAACATGCATTTTCATAACTTAGCGAACTGAAATCTACATTAAAATTGCAGATAACTACTTAAAAATTCACTTCCTTGAATTGATAATAGGTTTTTCTTTGTCATTTTAAACAGATTCCAGTCAAAATCGGCTTCTTCGATTCATATCGTATCTAAAACCGCATCAAAACTGCAAATATCAGTTTAAACTATCATTTTTTGATGCAAACAGTTATATATTCATGTCAATATCTTTCAAATTCTAGTCAAAATCGGCGTCTTTGGGCATTTTAGTAACGAAAACCTTAATAAACTATTAGATTTCGACGTAAGGCAACTTTTCTGAGTCAAATAGTTGCCGATTTCGATAAAATCTTAGTCAGAATCTGCTTTTTCGCCTCTTATTGTACCCAAATCTACCTTAGAAATGCAGATATATACTTAAAACACCTTCTTTTGGGACAAATAATTGGTTTTCGCCCTTGATTTACGGAAGATTATAGCCAAAACATGCATTTTCATAACTTAGCGAACTGAAATCTACATTAAAACTGCAGATAACTACTTAAAAATTCACTTCCTTGAATTGATAATAGGTTTTTCTTTGTCATTTTAAACAGATTCCAGTCAAAATCGGCTTCTTCGATTCATATCGTATCTAAAACCGCATCAAAACTGCAAATATCAGTTTAAACTATCATTTTTTGATACAAACAGTTATATATTAATGTCAATATCTTTCAAATTCTAGTCAAAATCGGCGTCTTTGGGCATTTTAGTAAAGAAAACCTTAATAAACTATTAGATTTCGACGTAAGGCAACCTTTCTGAGTCAAATAGTTGCCGATTTCGATAAAATCTTAGTTAGAATCTGCTTTTTCGCCTCTTATTGTACCCAAATCTACCTTAGAAATGCAGATATATACTTAAAACACCTTCTTTTGGGACAGATAATTGGTTTTCGCCCTTGATTTACGGAAGATTATAGCCAAAACATGCATTTTCATAACTTAGCGAACTGAAATCTACATTAAAACTGCAGATAACTACTTAAAAATTCACTTCCTTGAATTGATAATAGGTTTTCCTTTGTCATTTTAAAAAGATTCCAGTCAAAATCGGCTTCTTCGATTCATATCGTATCTAAAACCGCATCAAAACTGCAAATATCAGTTTAAACTATCATTTTTTGATACAGTTATATATTCATGTCAATATCTTTCAAATTCTAGTCAAAATCGGCGTCTTTGGGCATTTAAGTAAAGAAAACCTTAATAAACTATTAGATTTCGACGTAAGGCAACCTTTCTGAGTCAAATAGTTGCCGATTTCGATAAAATCTTAGTTAGAATCTGCTTTTTCGCCTCTTATTGTACCCAAATCTACCTTAGAAATGCAGATATATACTTAAAACACCTTCTTTTGGGACAAATAATTGGTTTTCGCCCTTGATTTACAGAAGATTATAGCCAAAACATGCATAAAATGCCCAAAGACGCCGATTTTGACTAGAATTTGAAAGATATTGACATGAATATATAACTGTTTGTATCAAAAAATGATAGTTTAAACTGATATTTGCAGTTTTGATGCGGTTTTAGATACGATATGAATCGAAGAAGCCGATTTTGACTAGAATCTGTTTAAAATGACAAAGAAAAACCTATTATCAATTCAAGGAAGTGAATTTTTAAGTAGTTATCTGCAGTTTTAATGTAGATTTCAGTTCGCTAAGTTATGAAAATGCATGTTTTGCCTATAATCTTCCATAAATCAAGGGCGAAAACCAATTATTTGTCCCAAAAGAAGGTGTTTTAAGTATATATCTGCATTTCTAAGGTAGATTTGGGTACAATAAGAGGCGAAAAAGCAGATTCTGACTAAGATTTTATCGAAATCGGCAACTATTTGACTCAGAAAGGTTGCCTTACGTCGAAATCTAATAGTTTATTAAGGTTTTCGTTACTAAAATGCCCAAAGTCGCCGATTTTGACTAGAATTTGAAAGATATTGACATGAATATATGACTGTTTGTATCAAAAAATTATAGTTTAAACTGATATTTGCAGTTTTGATGCGATTTTAGATACGATATGAATCGAAGAAGCCGATTTTGACTGGAATCTGTTTAAAATGACAAAGAAAAACCTATTATCAATTCAAGGAAGTGAATTTTTAAGTAGTTATCTGCAGTTTTAATGTAGATTTCAATTCGCTAAGTTATGAAAATGCATGTTTTGGCTATAATCTTCCGTAAATCAAGGGCGAAAACCAATTATTTGTCCCAAAAGAAGGTGTTTTAAGTATATATCTGCATTTCTAAGGTAGATTTGGGTACAATAAGAGGCGAAAAAGCAGATTCTGACTAAGATTTTATCGAAATCGGCAACTATTTGACTCAGAAAGGTTGCCTTACGTCGAAATCTAATAGTTTATTAAGGTTTTCGTTACTAAAATGCCCAAAGACGCCGATTTTGACTAGAATTTGAAAGATATTGACATGAATATATAACTGTTTGTATCAAAAAATGATAGTTTAAACTGATATTTGCAGTTTTGATGCGGTTTTAGATACGATATGAATCGAAGAAGCCGATTTTGACTGGAATCTGTTTAAAATGACAAAGAAAAACCTATTATCAATTCAAGGAAGTGAATTTTTAAGTAGTTATCTGCAGTTTTAATGTAGATTTCAGTTCGCTAAGTTATGAAAATGCATGTTTTGGCTACAATCTTCCGTAAATCAAGGGCGAAAACCAATTACTTGTCCCAAAAGAAGGTGTTTTAAGTATATATCTGCATTTCTAAGGTAGATTTGGGTACAATAAGAGGCGAAAAAGCAGATTCTGACTAAGATTTTATCGAAATCGGCAACTATTTGACTCAGAAAGGTTGCGTTACGTCGAAATCTAATAGTTTATTAAGGTTTTCGTTACTAAAATGCCCAAAGACGCCGATTTTGACTAGAATTTGAAAGATATTGACATGAATATATAACTGTTTGTATCAAAAAATGATAGTTTAAACTGATATTTGCAGTTTTGATGCGGTTTTAGGTACGATATGAGTCGAAGAAGCCGATTTTGACAGGAATCTGTTTAAAATGATAAGGAAAAACCTACTATCAATCCAAGAAAGTGAATTTTGTGTGAAGTTGGTGAAGTTACCTGTAGTGTTAAGAACCTATTAGTTTTCGTTGCTATATGTGAAACCCCGCTATGTGTGAACACGCCAGAGTCACGTGACTATCATGCATCAATCACGGTCCAAGTGCGTGCCAGACCGTTTGTGCAGCCAAAGGGATGCCGCCCAGCGCGCCAGTACCGAACTGACCACCACACAGGAAAGTGCGTTTGACGGTACGAGAGCAAGATTCAGTCCACACACGAAGGTGTATAGAGGTTCTATACATTTTTTGGTCCATTCGATCGGATTTTTGGACAGAAACAAGAATTTCTTGGCTATTCATTCGGATTCACGGTTCATTGAACGGATTCGGTTAGTCAATTGGTTTTTTCAAGAGTCTTCACATCCAGCAGCGTATCCTGGACAAGCATTTGAAGTTGTATTCAGTCGGGTGAGAGATTGTTGTCGCAACGATAAAAACAAACTCGCCGTCGGACAGCAAAATCAAGGTAACCTCGTTGCATGCAGAAAACTGTCGCCGTCGGAACTGTTTCATCGCGTTGTGCGTTCGCGTTACGGACAATCGGAAAAAGTGCCAAAGTTTTCCGTTTTCTAAGACAAACTGACGATCGACTGCGTATAGTTATTTGCGTCCATTCATTCATTGTTCATCAACGTTTTCCAAACAAAATTGTACATTTCATCCAAAGATCGTTGAATTTTTTTGTAAAAAGGAGTTCCAATCGTAAAGAAATTTGCCAATTTACATTTGGAAAAACTGCAATTGCAATTTTGGTGTAAATTTAATTCAAAGAGTCATTTACGTTGCATTAGGATCGAGATTTCAGTGCATCTCAGTGATATCGAGTTCGCAAAATTCTGAAAATAATTCATTGTTGATTTGATTTTAAAAATTTCAAAAAATGCCAGCAAAAAGAAAATCAAAAAACCCAAATATGCAAAGCGACTTCCCAGATACCGAAGATGGTGAAGTAAATGCTCGAATTCAAATTTTGGTAAGAAAACGGGCTAGCATAAAAAGCAGGTTAACGCGTTTTTCAAATTATTTTCATGCCGCGAAAACTGAAAATCCTAATCGAGCGACACTACTCGAAATTGAATTACGCTTGAAAGAAATTGAATCGAATTTACTTTCGGAATTTTCTGAAATTCAGTTTGAACTTGAGGGCTTAAATTCGAATGATTTCACGGAATCTGAGTTGGAAAAATTTGAGTTTTCGTATTTTGCTTTAATTTCGGACGCAAAACAGTTCATTTCATCGCACAATGATTTCAACAGAAATTCAACGAAAGATGAAACTCATTCGAGCACATCCATCATTGCCAATGTTCCTCAAAATTCAAATTTTCACCGGAAACCACATGCGAAATTTCCTACTATTGAACTGCCAAAGTTTTCGGGTCAATATGAGCGATGGCAAGAATTTCGAGATACTTTCGTCTCACTTGTACACAAAAGTGAATATCTTGATTCTATCGAAAAATTCCATTACCTGAAAGCTTCACTAGAAGGGCCAGCAGTTCACTGTATCCAATCCATTGATATTTCCTCCGAAAATTATGATGTAGCGTGGGACATTTTATGTCAGCGTTTCGAGAACAAGCCTTTGTTGGTTCACAATCACATTAAGGCTCTTTTCAACATTCATGATATTAAATCTGATTCGTCAAATTCTTTTAGAAATTTAGTCGATATCATTTCAAAAAACATGCGTTCACTTGAAAATTTAGGAATAAAAACTCAGTTTTGGGATCCTTTGATCATATTTTTGATAACGAGCAAATTAGATGTCGATACGATAAGAGAATGGGAACAGCTAGAGTTCAATGAGGAACTGCCCACCTTATCAGAATTAAAATCATTTCTTTCAAATCGCGCTGATTTTCTTGACAAAGTTTCAATGCACAAAGGAAAACCAAAGAAAGCATTTTATTCCTCTCATGAAAAGAAGACATTTGCATGTTATCATTGCAAAGAACAGCATTCCATTTTTCAATGTCCGAAGTTTCTAGCACTGTCCATTGACCAACGGTATAAAACAGTTCAATCTTTAAAATTGTGCCCCAATTGCTTACACAGTGGGCATCCTGTTGAAAAGTGTCGTTCAGGTCACTGCAGGCAGTGTAATCAAAAACACAACTCGCTATTGCATCAAGCTGAATCGGAAAAGGAATCGATTACTTCTTCTGATTCAAAACCCGAATCATCGAAAACTCCTATTGAAGGTAAAGTAACATTACACAATTCCTACCCCGAAAGCCAAGTTTTGCTTGCCACCGCGGTAGTTGAAGTATTTGATTCTGATGGTGAAAAACATTTATGCAGAGCACTTCTTGACAATGCTTCAATGTCCAACTTCATTACTTCAGAATTTGTTAACAAATTAGGTGTCGAAAAACACAAATTCAATTCCTCAATTTTAGGCATTGGTCAAAGCAATTCCAGCATAAAACACTCATGCATTGTCAAATTCAAATCCTGTTATTCCAAGTTTTCAAGACAACTAACTTGTTTAGTTATCCCACAAATTACAGGTGAATTACCGAATTGCTATTTCGATCCCATCCAGTTAGAAATACCATCCCACTGTCAGTTAGCCGATCCTAAATTCCATGAACAAGGTCAAGTGGATCTTCTAATTGGCGCAGATACATTTTGGGATTTACTTGATAATGAAAAGATCTCTCGGGTCACACAAGCCTATTCTACATAACAGTAGATTAGGATGGTTCATTTCTGGTCCGTTAGGCATTTCCACCCCAAATCATTCTTTCTGTCATCTCTCCACTTTAGATGTTCAAAAGCAGTTAGCCAAGTTTTGGGAAATCGAAGAGTTGTCAAGTGAGCCGATCCTGTCGGATGAGGAATTTCAAGCCGAAAAACACTTCTCTGATAATTTTAAGCGCGGTTCAAATGGTAGATTCACTGTAGCCATTCCACTTAAGAAATCATCAGAAGTTTTAGGGGATTCCAAGTTACAGGCAACAAACCAATTCTTGCAGCTGGAACGCAAACTTTCGAAAAATCCCAAATTAAAGGCCATGTACACAGATTTTATGACCGAATACCACGATCTAGGCCACATGTCAATTTTTGCTTCATCCAATTCCAAACCTAGATACTATTCACCACACCATGGCGTTCTAAAGGAGGATAGCTCTACTACGAAACTTAGAGTAGTCTTTAACAGCTCAGCTCCCTCTTCATCAGGTGTATCCTACAATTCTATCCAGATGGTTGGGCCTGTGGTACAAGATGATCTGGTTTCCATCATGCTAAGATTTCGACAACACCAGTATGTAATTTCTGCAGACATCTGTAAAATGTACCGACAAATATTAGTCCAAGAGGAGTATCATCCTTTGCAGCTTATTCTATGGAGAGCAGATCCCATGGATGAACTTCAAACTTTCTCTCTTAATACTGTGACTTATGGCACGGCAAGTGCTCCGTTTCTAGCCACACGCTGCTTAAAACATTTAGCTATCGAATACGAATCATTGAATCCTCATGCATCTCGAGTCATCAGTAAGGATTTCTACGTCAATGATCTGCTATCTGGAGCTGACAGTTTCGAAGAGGCAGTACGTTTGTGTCAGGACGTTTCATCAATCTTAAAATCATGCAAAACAAAGTCTTCCAAGGGACATCACAAACCTTTAACAATCTTCGAACTCCGTCATGCAAAGGAAGTTTTAACCAAGTTGTCTCAACGCGAAAGTTTTTCAAGGGAAATACATGAACTTTCAAAGTCAAATCAGGTTTCCTTAAAAAGCAGACTTCTTAGTTTGACCCCTTCTCTTGACGATGGTCTAATTCGTGTAGGAGGTAGACTTAAACATTCATTATACCCATTTCATAAAAGGCACCCAGCACTTTTATGTTCAAAACATCATTTTACCTACTTGTTATTTAGGTACGAACACAAAGTCCTTCTGCATTGCGGCCCTCAATTACTTCTCTCCCATATCAGGGAAACTTTCTGGCCAGTCGCAGGTAGAAATCTTGCCAAGCGCATTGTAAGAGAATGCATTGTGTGCTTTCGATTTAATCCCACTATTCCGACTCCAATAATGGGTAATCTTCCAGAGGCGCGAATTTCACCAAGGCCACCTTTTTCAGACACAGGCATTGATTACGCCGGCCCTTTCCAAATAAAAGATCGCAAGGGACGCGGATGTAAAATACAAAAATGCTATCTCGCACTTTTTATTTGTTTGACTAGCAAGGCAGTTCATCTCGAACTTGTCACTGAATTGTCAACACAAGCATTTCTAGAGACATTTCAACGGTTCATAGCTCGCAGGGGTAGACCAACCAACATATATACTGACAATGGTACCAACTTTAAGGGGGCTAGTAATCAGTTGAAAGAATTGGGCGATTTTTTAAGAAACAACTCAGATTCTGTAAAAAATCAGTGCGGATTGGACTTAAATATACAGTGGCATTTTATAGCAGCCTACTCGCCTCACCACGGAGGTCTCTGGGAGGCAGGAGTGAAATCAGCGAAGCATCACATCAAAAGAATACTATCTAATGTCCTTTTAACATTTGAAAGTTTTTACACAGTTCTCACGCAGATAGAGGCCGTAATGAATTCTCGACCTCTAACGCCACTCTCTTCTGACCCAAACGACCTAGGGGTGTTAACTCCAGCTCATCTATTAATTGGTCGTTCACTTCAATCAATTTCCTATCCAAATGTACAGGATATTCCTTTGAATCGTCTTTCTCACTTTGAACAATTGGAAGTCCTTAAACAACACTTTTGGAAAAGATGGACGAAGGAATATATTGGTCAATTACAAGAAAGAGTTAAATGGAAAAAGAATCAGCATAATCTTGTAGTTGGTACAATGGTTTTAGTTCGCGATGACAATTTACCCCCGTTCAAATGGCGGCTAGGGCGTATAATTGAACTTCATCCAGGTAGTGACAATATTGTGCGCGTCGTTTCAGTCAAGACCACATCGGGAGTGATAGAACGCGCTGTCCTAAAGTTGTGTCCGCTTCCAATTACTAACCTTTAAATTACATTTTTCATTTTTCTACCTGTCACTTTGTCATCATGTTTAAGTTTCATTCGACCATTGTAATAAGTGTTTAGTTTGAACTTTCTCATTTTGAAACAACTTACATTCTTTCAAGGCGGGGGGCATGTTAAGAACCTATTAGTTTTCGTTGCTATATGTGAAACCCCGCTATGTGTGAACACGCCAGAGTCACGTGACTATCATGCATCAATCACGGTCCAAGTGCGTGCCAGACCGTTTGTGCAGCCAAAGGGATGCCGCCCAGCGCGCCAGTACCGAACTGACCACCACACAGGAAAGTGCGTTTGACGGTACGAGAGCAAGATACAGTCCACACACGAAGGTGTATAGAGGTTCTATACATGTAGTTTTAATGTAAATTTCATTCCGCTAAGTTATGGCCACGTGGAGACGTCGGGCCAGTTCAAAAACTACCAGAATATCTTGTGGATCTAATATAACAGTTTTTAATTGTTCAATGAAGTGAAAGGAATTAAGTACGAAACTATCAGTTTTCGCTGTAAATGATTTTAATAAGGAAGGTAGATATTGTGCTAGAGAATATGTTGGAGAACCGGTGGTGCTGACAATAGGATTTTAGATTTAGGAAGTTTTTTGAAATGGACACTTGAAATGATTTCGTTTTTCGGGATAATACCTGAGGCACTGACGAACTTGGAACCTTTTGAAACAATTGATTTTTATACAGTGACACATTTATTACAGTGTTTGGTAGCTGAGAACAGCTTGATGGTTTTCCTAGTGTTGACGTTAGTTTTTCAATTTTCTGAATGTGATTTTGGGTAGAAGATAAACGAAGATTTAAAGCTTTGTCATGAATCATGTTTGAAAGTGTACCGAACTCGGATGGGGACAAGATGGAAGCAATTTCAAGGTGTAGAGACAGAAGTTTCTTTGAAAAATTAAGGAGTTCTAAAATTTCTAGAACAAAAGGGGTGCTACCAGTATTATTTCACTATTTTACACAAATAGGTACCTTTTCAGGAAAGTTCATATAAACAAAATGTTTCATTATTGAGATGGCAAAGGTTAAAAAAAATTTTTTATTATGTCAAAGATAGTTAAAAGGTTGCCTTACGTCGAAAAAAAACAGTTATATATTCATGTCAATATCTTTCAAATTCTAGTCAAAATCGGCGTCTTTGGGCATTTTAGTAACGAAAACCTTAATAGACTATTAGATTTCGACGTAAGGCAACCTTTCTGAGTCAAATAGTTGCCGATTTCGATAAAATCTTAGTCAGAATCTGCTTTTTCGCCTCTTATTGTACCCAAATCTACCTCAGAAATGCAGATATATACTTAAAACACCTTCTTTTGGGACAAATAATTGGTTTTCGCCCTTGATTTACGGAAGATTATAGCCAAAACATGCATTTTCATAACTTAGCGAACTGAAATCTACATTAAAACTGCAGATAACTACTTAAAAATTCACTTCCTTGAATTGATAATAGGTTTTTCTTTGTCATTTTAAACAGATTCCAGTCAAAATCGGCTTCTTCGATTCATATCGTATCTAAAACCGCATCAAAACTGCAAATATCAGTTTAAACTATCATTTTTTGATAAAAACAGTTATATATTCATGTCAATATCTTTCAAATTCTAGTCAAAATCGGCGTCTTTGGGCATTTTAGTAGCGAAAACCTTAATAAACTATTAGATTTCGACGTAAGGCAACCTTTCTGAGTCAAATAGTTGCCGATTTCGATAAAATCTTAGTCAGAATCTGCTTTTTCGCCTCTTATTGTACCCAAATCTACCTCAGAAATGCAGATATATACTTAAAACACCTTCTTTTGGGACAAATAATTGGTTTTCGCCCTTGATTTACGGAAGATTATAGCCAAAACATGCATTTTCATAACTTAGCGAACTGAAATCTACATTAAAACTGCAGAAAACTACTTAAAAATTCACTTCCTTGAATTGATAATGGGTTTTTCTTTGTCATTTTAAACAGATTCCAGTCAAAATCGGCTTCTTCGATTCATATCGTATCTAAAACCGCATCAAAACTGCAAATATCAGTTTAAACTATCATTTTTTGATAAAAACAGTTATATATTCATGTCAATATCTTTCAAATTCTAGTCAAAATCGGCATCTTTGGGCATTTTAGTAACGAAAACCTTAATAAACTATTAGATTTCGACGTAAGGCAACCTTTCTGAGTCAAATAGTTGCCGATTTCGATAAAATCTTAGTCAGAATCTGCTTTTTCGCCTCTTATTGTACCCAAATCTACCTTAGAAATGCAGATATATACTTAAAACACCTTCTTTTGGGACATATAATTGGTTTTCGCCCTTGATTTACGGAAGATTATAGCCAAAACATGCATTTTCATAACTTAGCGAACTGAAATCTACATTAAAACTGCAGATAACTACTTAAAAATTCACATCCTTGAATTGATAATAGGTTTTTCTTTGTCATTTTAAACAGATTCCAGTCAAAATCGGCTTCTTCGATTCATATCGTATCTAAAACCGCATCAAAACTGCAAATATCAGTTTAAACTATCATTTTTTGATACAAACAGTTATATATTCATGTCAATATCTTTCAAATTCTAGTCAAAATCGGCGTCTTTGGGCATTTTAGTAACGAAAACCTTAATAAACTATTAGATTTCGACGTAAGGCAACCTTTCTGAGTCAAATAGTTGCCGATTTCGATAAAATCTTAGTCAGAATCTGCTTTTTCGCCTCTTATTGTACCCAAATCTACCTTAGAAATGCAGATATATACTTAAAACACCTTCTTTTGGGACAAATAATTGGTTTTCGCCCTTGATTTACGGAAGGTTATAGCCAAAACATGCATTTTCATAACTTAGCGAACTGAAATCTACATTAAAACTGCAGATAACTACTTAAAAATTCACTTCCTTGAATTGATAATAGGTTTTTCTTTGTCATTTTAAACAGATTCCAGTCAAAATCGGCTTCTTCGATTCATATCGTATCTAAAACCGCATCAAAACGGCAAATATCAGTTTAAACTATCTTTTTTTGATACAAACAGTTATATATTCATGTCAATATCTTTCAAATTCTAGTCAAAATCGGCGTCTTTGGGCATTTTCGTAACGAAAACCTTAATAAACTATTAGATTTCGACGTAAGGCAACCTTTCTGAGTCAAATAGTTGCCGATTTCGATAAAATCTTAATCAGAATCTGCTTTTTCGCCTCTTATTGTACCCAGATCTACCTTAGAAATGCAGATATATACTTAAAACACCTTCTTTTGGGACAAATAATTGGTTTTCGCCCTTGATTTACGGAAGATTATAGCCAAAACATGCATTTTCATAACTTAGCGAACTGAAATCTACATTAAAACTGCAGATAACTACTTAAAAATTCACTTCCTTGAATTGATAATAGGTTTTTCTTTGTCATTTTAAAAAGATTTCAGTCAAAATCGGCTTCTTCGATTCATATCGTATCTAAAACCGCATCAAAACTGCAAATATCAGTTTAAACTATCATTTTTTGATACAAACAGTTATATATTCATGTCAATATCTTTCAAATTCTAGTCAAAATCGGCGTCTTTGGGCATTTTAGTAACGAAAACCTTAATAAACTATTAGATTTCGACGTAAGGCAACCTTTCTGAGTCAAATAGTTGCCGATTTCGATAAAATCTTATTCAGAATCTGCTTTTTCGCCTCTTATTGTACCCAAATCTACCTTAGAAATGCAGATATATACTTAAAACACCTTCTTTTGGAACAAATAATTGGTTTTCGCCCTTGATTTACGGAAGATTATAGCCAAAACATGCATTTTCATAACTTGGCGAACTGAAATCTACATTAAAACTGCAGATAACTACTTAAAAATTCACTTCCTTGAATTGATAATAGGTTTTTCTTTGTCATTTTAAACAGATTCCAGTCAAAATCGGCTTCTTCGATTCATATCGTATCTAAAACCGCATCAAAACTGCAAATATCAGTTTAAACTATCATTTTTTGATGCAAACAGTTATATATTCATGACAATATCTTTCAAATTCTAGTCAAAATCGGCGTCTTTGGGCATTTTAGTAACGAAAACCTTAATAAAATATTAGATTTCGACGTAAGGCAACCTTTCTGAGTCAAATACTTGCCGATTTCGATAAAATCTTAGTCAGAATCTGCTTTTTCGCCTCTTATTGTACCCAAATCTACCTTAGAAATGCAGATATATACTTAAAACACCTTCTTTTGGGACAAATAATTGGTTTTCGCCCTTGATTTACGGAAGATTATAGCCAAAACATGCATAAAATGCCCAAAGACGCCGATTTTGACTAGAATTTGAAAGATATTGACATGAATATATAACTGTTTGTATCAAAAAATGATAGTATAAACTGATATTTGCAGTTTTGATGCGGTTTTAGATACGATATGAATCGAAGAAGCCGATTTTGACTGGAATCTGTTTAAAATGACAAAGAAAAACCTATTATCAATTCAAGGAAGTGAATTTTTAAGTAGTTATCTGCAGTTTTAATGTAGATTTCAGTTCGCTAAGTTATGAAAATGCATGTTTTGGCTATAATCTTCCGTAAATCAAGGGCGAAAACCAATTATTTGTCGAAATCTAATATTTTATTAAGGTTTTCGTTACTAAAATGCCCAAAGACGCCGATTTTGACTAGAATTTGAAAGATATTGACATGAATATATAACTGTTTGTATCAAAAAATGATAGTTTAAACTGATATTTGCAGTTTTGATGCGGTTTTAGATACGATATGAATCGAAGAAGCCGATTTTGACTGGAATCTGTTTAAAATGACAAAGAAAAACCTATTATCAATTCAAGGAAGTGAATTTTTAAGTAGTTATCTGCAGTTTTAATGTAGATTTCAGTTCGCTAAGTTATGAAAATGCATGTTTTGGCTACAATCTTCCGTAAATCAAGGGCGAAAACCAATTACTTGTCCCAAAAGAAGGTGTTTTAAGTATATATCTGCATTTCTAAGGTAGATTTGGGTACAATAAGAGGCGAAAAAGCAGATTCTGACTAAGATTTTATCGAAATCGGCAACTATTTGACTCAGAAAGGTTGCGTTACGTCGAAATCTAATAGTTTATTAAGGTTTTCGTTACTAAAATGCCCAAAGACGCCGATTTTGACTAGAATTTGAAAGATATTGACATGAATATATAACTGTTTGTATCAAAAAATGATAGTTTAAACTGATATTTGCAGTTTTGATGCGGTTTTAGGTACGATATGAGTCGAAGAAGCCGATTTTGACAGGAATCTGTTTAAAATGATAAGGAAAAACCTACTATCAATCCAAGAAAGTGAATTTTGTGTGAAGTTGGTGAAGTTACCTGTAGTGTTAAGAACCTATTAGTTTTCGTTGCTATATGTGAAACCCCGCTATGTGTGAACACGCCAGAGTCACGTGACTATCATGCATCAATCACGGTCCAAGTGCGTGCCAGACCGTTTGTGCAGCCAAAGGGATGCCGCCCAGCGCGCCAGTACCGAACTGACCACCACACAGGAAAGTGCGTTTGACGGTACGAGAGCAAGATTCAGTCCACACACGAAGGTGTATAGAGGTTCTATACATTTTTTGGTCCATTCGATCGGATTTTTGGACAGAAACAAGAATTTCTTGGCTATTCATTCGGATTCACGGTTCATTGAACGGATTCGGTTAGTCAATTGGTTTTTTCAAGAGTCTTCACATCCAGCAGCGTATCCTGGACAAGCATTTGAAGTTGTATTCAGTCGGGTGAGAGATTGTTGTCGCAACGATAAAAACAAACTCGCCGTCGGACAGCAAAATCAAGGTAACCTCGTTGCATGCAGAAAACTGTCGCCGTCGGAACTGTTTCATCGCGTTGTGCGTTCGCGTTACGGACAATCGGAAAAAGTGCCAAAGTTTTCCGTTTTCTAAGACAAACTGACGATCGACTGCGTATAGTTATTTGCGTCCATTCATTCATTGTTCATCAACGTTTTCCAAACAAAATTGTACATTTCATCCAAAGATCGTTGAATTTTTTTGTAAAAAGGAGTTCCAATCGTAAAGAAATTTGCCAATTTACATTTGGAAAAACTGCAATTGCAATTTTGGTGTAAATTTAATTCAAAGAGTCATTTACGTTGCATTAGGATCGAGATTTCAGTGCATCTCAGTGATATCGAGTTCGCAAAATTCTGAAAATAATTCATTGTTGATTTGATTTTAAAAATTTCAAAAAATGCCAGCAAAAAGAAAATCAAAAAACCCAAATATGCAAAGCGACTTCCCAGATACCGAAGATGGTGAAGTAAATGCTCGAATTCAAATTTTGGTAAGAAAACGGGCTAGCATAAAAAGCAGGTTAACGCGTTTTTCAAATTATTTTCATGCCGCGAAAACTGAAAATCCTAATCGAGCGACACTACTCGAAATTGAATTACGCTTGAAAGAAATTGAATCGAATTTACTTTCGGAATTTTCTGAAATTCAGTTTGAACTTGAGGGCTTAAATTCGAATGATTTCACGGAATCTGAGTTGGAAAAATTTGAGTTTTCGTATTTTGCTTTAATTTCGGACGCAAAACAGTTCATTTCATCGCACAATGATTTCAACAGAAATTCAACGAAAGATGAAACTCATTCGAGCACATCCATCATTGCCAATGTTCCTCAAAATTCAAATTTTCACCGGAAACCACATGCGAAATTTCCTACTATTGAACTGCCAAAGTTTTCGGGTCAATATGAGCGATGGCAAGAATTTCGAGATACTTTCGTCTCACTTGTACACAAAAGTGAATATCTTGATTCTATCGAAAAATTCCATTACCTGAAAGCTTCACTAGAAGGGCCAGCAGTTCACTGTATCCAATCCATTGATATTTCCTCCGAAAATTATGATGTAGCGTGGGACATTTTATGTCAGCGTTTCGAGAACAAGCCTTTGTTGGTTCACAATCACATTAAGGCTCTTTTCAACATTCATGATATTAAATCTGATTCGTCAAATTCTTTTAGAAATTTAGTCGATATCATTTCAAAAAACATGCGTTCACTTGAAAATTTAGGAATAAAAACTCAGTTTTGGGATCCTTTGATCATATTTTTGATAACGAGCAAATTAGATGTCGATACGATAAGAGAATGGGAACAGCTAGAGTTCAATGAGGAACTGCCCACCTTATCAGAATTAAAATCATTTCTTTCAAATCGCGCTGATTTTCTTGACAAAGTTTCAATGCACAAAGGAAAACCAAAGAAAGCATTTTATTCCTCTCATGAAAAGAAGACATTTGCATGTTATCATTGCAAAGAACAGCATTCCATTTTTCAATGTCCGAAGTTTCTAGCACTGTCCATTGACCAACGGTATAAAACAGTTCAATCTTTAAAATTGTGCCCCAATTGCTTACACAGTGGGCATCCTGTTGAAAAGTGTCGTTCAGGTCACTGCAGGCAGTGTAATCAAAAACACAACTCGCTATTGCATCAAGCTGAATCGGAAAAGGAATCGATTACTTCTTCTGATTCAAAACCCGAATCATCGAAAACTCCTATTGAAGGTAAAGTAACATTACACAATTCCTACCCCGAAAGCCAAGTTTTGCTTGCCACCGCGGTAGTTGAAGTATTTGATTCTGATGGTGAAAAACATTTATGCAGAGCACTTCTTGACAATGCTTCAATGTCCAACTTTATTACTTCAGAATTTGTTAACAAATTAGGTGTCGAAAAACACAAATTCAATTCCTCAATTTTAGGCATTGGTCAAAGCAATTCCAGCATAAAACACTCATGCATTGTCAAATTCAAATCCTGTTATTCCAAGTTTTCAAGACAACTAACTTGTTTAGTTATCCCACAAATTACAGGTGAATTACCGAATTGCTATTTCGATCCCATCCAGTTAGAAATACCATCCCACTGTCAGTTAGCCGATCCTAAATTCCATGAACCAGGTCAAGTGGATCTTCTAATTGGCGCAGATACATTTTGGGATTTACTTGATAATGAAAAGATATCTCTCGGGTCACACAAGCCTATTCTAC
Organism: Cylas formicarius; assembly: GCF_029955315.1. Classification (NCBI taxonomy): domain Eukaryota; kingdom Metazoa; phylum Arthropoda; class Insecta; order Coleoptera; family Brentidae; genus Cylas; species Cylas formicarius. The sequence goes on along the minus strand of NW_026844352.1, from coordinate 20,716,144 downwards.
ATAACAGTAGATTAGGATGGTTCATTTCTGGTCCGTTAGGCATTTCCACCCCAAATCATTCTTTCTGTCATCTCTCCACTTTAGATGTTCAAAAGCAGTTAGCCAAGTTTTGGGAAATCGAAGAGTTGTCAAGTGAGCCGATCCTGTCGGATGAGGAATTTCAAGCCGAAAAACACTTCTCTGATAATTTTAAGCGCGGTTCAAATGGTAGATTCACTGTAGCCATTCCACTTAAGAAATCATCAGAAGTTTTAGGGGATTCCAAGTTACAGGCAACAAACCAATTCTTGCAGCTGGAACGCAAACTTTCGAAAAATCCCAAATTAAAGGCCATGTACACAGATTTTATGACCGAATACCACGATCTAGGCCACATGTCAATTTTTGCTTCATCCAATTCCAAACCTAGATACTATTCACCACACCATGGCGTTCTAAAGGAGGATAGCTCTACTACGAAACTTAGAGTAGTCTTTAACAGCTCAGCTCCCTCTTCATCAGGTGTATCCTACAATTCTATCCAGATGGTTGGGCCTGTGGTACAAGATGATCTGGTTTCCATCATGCTAAGATTTCGACAACACCAGTATGTAATTTCTGCAGACATCTGTAAAATGTACCGACAAATATTAGTCCAAGAGGAGTATCATCCTTTGCAGCTTATTCTATGGAGAGCAGATCCCATGGATGAACTTCAAACTTTCTCTCTTAATACTGTGACTTATGGCACGGCAAGTGCTCCGTTTCTAGCCACACGCTGCTTAAAACATTTAGCTATCGAATACGAATCATTGAATCCTCATGCATCTCGAGTCATCAGTAAGGATTTCTACGTCAATGATCTGCTATCTGGAGCTGACAGTTTCGAAGAGGCAGTACGTTTGTGTCAGGACGTTTCATCAATCTTAAAATCATGCAAAACAAAGTCTTCCAAGGGACATCACAAACCTTTAACAATCTTCGAACTCCGTCATGCAAAGGAAGTTTTAACCAAGTTGTCTCAACGCGAAAGTTTTTCAAGGGAAATACATGAACTTTCAAAGTCAAATCAGGTTTCCTTAAAAAGCAGACTTCTTAGTTTGACCCCTTCTCTTGACGATGGTCTAATTCGTGTAGGAGGTAGACTTAAACATTCATTATACCCATTTCATAAAAGGCACAAAGCACTTTTATGTTCAAAACATCATTTTACCTACTTGTTATTTAGGTACGAACACAAAGTCCTTCTGCATTGCGGCCCTCAATTACTTCTCTCCCATATCAGGGAAACTTTCTGGCCAGTCGCAGGTAGAAATCTTGCCAAGCGCATTGTAAGAGAATGCATTGTGTGCTTTCGATTTAATCCCACTATTCCGACTCCAATAATGGGTAATCTTCCAGAGGCGCGAATTTCACCAAGGCCACCTTTTTCAGACACAGGCATTGATTACGCCGGCCCTTTCCAAATAAAAGATCGCAAGGGACGCGGATGTAAAATACAAAAATGCTATCTCGCACTTTTTATTTGTTTGACTAGCAAGGCAGTTCATCTCGAACTTGTCACTGAATTGTCAACACAAGCATTTCTAGAGACATTTCAACGGTTCATAGCTCGCAGGGGTAGACCAACCAACATATATACTGACAATGGTACCAACTTTAAGGGGGCTAGTAATCAGTTGAAAGAATTGGGCGATTTTTTAAGAAACAACTCAGATTCTGTAAAAAATCAGTGCGGATTGGACTTAAATATACAGTGGCATTTTATAGCAGCCTACTCGCCTCACCACGGAGGTCTCTGGGAGGCAGGAGTGAAATCAGCGAAGCATCACATCAAAAGAATACTATCTAATGTCCTTTTAACATTTGAAAGTTTTTACACAGTTCTCACGCAGATAGAGGCCGTAATGAATTCTCGACCTCTAACGCCACTCTCTTCTGACCCAAACGACCTAGGGGTGTTAACTCCAGCTCATCTATTAATTGGTCGTTCACTTCAATCAATTTCCTATCCAAATGTACAGGATATTCCTTTGAATCGTCTTTCTCACTTTGAACAATTGGAAGTCCTTAAACAACACTTTTGGAAAAGATGGACGAAGGAATATATTGGTCAATTACAAGAAAGAGTTAAATGGAAAAAGAATCAGCATAATCTTGTAGTTGGTACAATGGTTTTAGTTCGCGATGACAATTTACCCCCGTTCAAATGGCGGCTAGGGCGTATAATTGAACTTCATCCAGGTAGTGACAATATTGTGCGCGTCGTTTCAGTCAAGACCACATCGGGAGTGATAGAACGCGCTGTCCTAAAGTTGTGTCCGCTTCCAATTACTAACCTTTAAATTACATTTTTCATTTTTCTACCTGTCACTTTGTCATCATGTTTAAGTTTCATTCGACCATTGTAATAAGTGTTTAGTTTGAACTTTCTCATTTTGAAACAACTTACATTCTTTCAAGGCGGGGGGCATGTTAAGAACCTATTAGTTTTCGTTGCTATATGTGAAACCCCGCTATGTGTGAACACGCCAGAGTCACGTGACTATCATGCATCAATCACGGTCCAAGTGCGTGCCAGACCGTTTGTGCAGCCAAAGGGATGCCGCCCAGCGCGCCAGTACCGAACTGACCACCACACAGGAAAGTGCGTTTGACGGTACGAGAGCAAGATACAGTCCACACACGAAGGTGTATAGAGGTTCTATACATGTAGTTTTAATGTAAATTTCATTCCGCTAAGTTATGGCCACGTGGAGACGTCGGGCCAGTTCAAAAACTACCAGAATATCTTGTGGATCTAATATAACAGTTTTTAATTGTTCAATGAAGTGAAAGGAATTAAGTACGAAACTATCAGTTTTCGCTGTAAATGATTTTAATAAGGAAGGTAGATATTGTGCTAGAGAATATGTTGGAGAACCGGTGGTGCTGACAATAGGATTTTAGGGCAATGCGTTCAGGCTTTGCAATATTAGATTTAGGAAGTCTTTTGAAATGGACACTTGAAATGATTTCGTTTTTCGGGATAATACCTGAGGCACTGACGAACTTGGAACCTTTTGAAACAATTGATTTTTATACAGTGACACATTTATTACAGTGTTTGGTAGCTGAGAACAGCTTGATGGTTTTCCTAGTGTTGACGTTAGTTTTTCAATTTTCTGAATGTGATTTTGGGTAGAAGATAAACGAAGATTTAAAGCTTTGTCATGAATCATGTTTGAAAGTGTACCGAACTCGGATGGGGACAAGATGGAAGCAATTTCAAGGTGTACAGACAGAAGTTTCTTTGAAAAATTAAGGAGTTCTAAAATTTCTAGAACAAAAGGGGTGCTACCAGTATTATTTCACTATTTTACACAAATAGGTACCTTTTCAGGAAAGTTCATATAAACAAAATGTTTCATTATTGAGATGGCAAAGGTTAAAAAAAATTTTTTATTATGTCAAAGATAGTTAAAATCCTCAACTATGAACAAGTTGGAGTAAATCGCATTTGGATCACTAAAGGTAAAAAGGAAATAATAGTCCTTTATTGTATATTTTATTTAGAGAAAAAGGAAAATCTGTGAACCCCTTAACTGGTACTTCAAAACTCTTCCCCTAACTCCCAGGCGTGAATAAGTGCGTTTTTACACATTGTATTTTTATGAATATCTATTTTTTGGACTCTTTGATATATATGAATCTAGTTCTAAAAAATTAATCTTTCGGACTTACCTTTTTTAAAAACATATCGAAAGTTGCAAATCGATCGATAATATATTATTATATTATAATGATTTTTTTTAATGTTTGAAAGGAATTTTATCTATTCAGAATCACTTCAAATTCACGACAAACATAAAATAAACTTTTCACAATTAATTGATGAAATGAGCCGTTAAGTAACTTCTAAAAGGCAAAAAAAAATGAATTAGCTTTCTTATGGTGTGCTTAAGAATAATACATTCTACACAACACTAAACTTTACGATAGTTGTGCGACTTTTAAACGTTATCAAATTACTGCTATCGCATTTCATTTAATTGTTGAAAATCATTATTTTTCCAAATTCGATTATAGGAAACAATACCTTTTTACCGCTATCCACATGCTTTAAATCTAAGTTCGTTATTAAACTTATGTTATCGTGCTATCGTCTATAGCTAGTGGCTTATAATATGTAGTTATTGAAGTCAAAACAATCAAATTAAATGTAAAAACAAAAAAAAACTTATTTTGAATTTTTAATGCCTGGTCGTTAATAGTAGATTCATTAGAACCCCACATGTTTAAGTTTATAGCCTCTAACTGCTGACTCTGTATATGTATCAAAAAAAGTGTCAAAGAAAAGTAAGTTGAATAACAACTTATTGTTTTTTTTATGGGATGAATTATAAAAAATTAATCAGTTTTGGTTAGTGCATATTTTATTAAATTTAAGTACTCTTGCACCTTTATATAACGTATACGTTACCGTTTATATTACAATTTTCTTACAATGCAAATTTTATATTAACTCTTTGCAAAATTTTTATTGCATCATTTAACCACAGAAAATGGTCAATTTTGTTTTTAAATTATCCAAAGTACAAAACTTTGGGATTATGAAATTGTATGCACTACTAAAATAAGTAATTATTGAAAATTTTCATGACATTTGGTGACTGCCGCTCGAAAATGAATGCTTTGAACTGCCAATGCTTAATTACATTATTTCCGTCAGAGAAAGTTTTAATTATAATATCAATGGGACTGATAGTAGATTTGTTATTTTGAATTTTGGCGCTACATATCTCGTATCTTCCTAGAATGTTTATAATCATAAGATTTACTAATACCAATTGTGTGGATTGTCTTTGAGCGGATATTTGATTTTCGTTTTAGTCCAGTCAAAATCGGCTTCTTCGATTCATATCGTATCTAAAATCCCATCAAAACTGCAAATATCAGTTTAAACTATCATTTTTTGATACAAACAGTTATATATTCATGTCAATATCTTTCAAATTCTAGTCAAAATCGGCGTCTTTGGGCATTTTAGTAACGAAAACCTTAATAAACTATTAGATTTCGACGTAAGGCAACCTTTCTGAGCCAAATAGTTGCCGATTTCGATAAAATCTTAGTCAGAATCTGCTTTTTCGCCTCTTATTGTACCCAAATCTACCTTAGAAATGCAGATATATACATAAAACACCTTCTTTTGGGACAAATAATTGGTTTTCGCCCTTGATTTATGGAAGATTATAGGCAAAACATGCATTTTCATAACTTAGCGAACTGAAATCTACATTAAAACTGCAGATAACTACTTAAAAATTCACTTCCTTGAATTGATAATAGGTTTTTCTTTGTCATTTTAAACAGATTCTAGTCAAAATCGGCTTCTTCGATTCATATCGTATCTAAAACCGCATCAAAACTGCAAATATCAGTTTAAACTATCATTTTTTGATACAAACAGTTATATATTCATGTCAATATCTTTCAAATTCTAGTCAAAATCGGCGTCTTTGGGCATTTTATGCAAGTTTTGGCTATAATCTTCCGTAAATCAAGGGCGAAAACCAATTATTTGTCCCAAAAGAAGGTGTTTTAAGTATATATCTGCATTTCTAAGGTAGATTTGGGTACAATAAGAGGCGAAAAAGCAGATGCTGACTAAGATTTTATCGAAATCGGCAACTATTTGACTCAGAAAGGTTGCCTTACGTCGAAATCTAATAGTTTATTAAGGTTTTCGTTACTAAAATGCCCAAAGACGCCGATTTTGACTAGAATTTGAAAGATATTGACATGAATATATAACTGTTTGTATCAAAAAATGATAGTTTAAACTGATATTTGCAGTTTTGATGCGGTTTTAGATACGATATGAATCGAAGAAGCCGATTTTGACTGGAATCTGTTTAAAATGACAAAGAAAAACCTATTATCAATTCAAGGAAGTGAATTTTTAAGTAGTTATCTGCAGTTTTAATGTAGATTTCAGTTCGCTAAGTTATGAAAATGCATGTTTTGGCTATAATCCTCCGTAAATCAAGGGCGAAAACCAATTATTTGTCCCAAAAGAAGGTGTTTTAATTATATATCTGCATTTCTAAGGTAGATTTGGGTACAATAAGAGGCGAAAAAGCAGATTCTGACTAAGATTTTATCGAAATCGGCAACTATTTGACTCAAAAAGGTTGCCTTACGTCGAAATCTAATAGTTTATTAAGGTTTTCGCTACTAAAATGCCCAAAGACGCCGATTTTGACTAGAATTTGAAAGATATTGACATGAATATATAACTGTTTGTATCAAAAAATGATAGTTTAAACTGATATTTGCAGTTTTGATGCGGTTTTAGATACGATATGAATCGAAGAAGCCGATTTTGACTGGAATCTGTTAAAAATGACAAAGAAAAACCTATTATCAATTCAAGGAAGTGAATTTTTAAGTAGTTATCTGCAGTTTTAATGTAGATTTCAGTTCGCTAAGTTATGAAAATGCATGTTTTGGCAATAATCTTCCCTAAATCAAGGGCGAAAACCAATTATTTGTCCCAAAAGAAGGTGTTTTAAGTATATATCTGCATTTCTAAGGTAGATTTGGGTACAATAAGAGGCGAAAAAGCAGATTCTGACTAAGATTTTATCGAAATCGGCAACTATTTGACTCAGAAAGGTTGGCTTACGTCGAAATCTAATAGTTTATTAAGGTTTTCGTTACTAAAATGCCCAAAGACGCCGATTTTGACTAGAATTTGAAAGATATTGACATGAATATATAACTGTTTGTATCAAAAAATGATAGTTTAAACTGATATTTGCAGTTTTGATGCGGTTTTAGATACGATATGAATCGAAGAAGCCCATTTTGACTGGAATCTGTTTAAAATGACAAAGAAAAACCTATTATCAATTCAAGGAAGTGAATTTTTAAGTAGTTATCTGCAGTTTTAATGTAGATTTCAGTTCGCTAAGTTATGAAAATGCATGTTTTGGCTATAATCCTCCGTAAATCAAGGGCGAAAACCAATTATTTGTCCCAAAAGAAGGTGTTTTAAGTATATATCTGCATTTCTAAGGTAGATTTGGGTACAATAAGAGGCGAAAAAGCAGATTCTGACTAAGATTTTATCGAAATCGGCAACTATTTGACTCAGAAAGGTTGCCTTTACGTCGAAATCTAATAGTTTATTAAGGTTTTCGTTACTAAAATGCCCAAAGACGCCGATTTTGACTAGAATTTGAAAGATATTGACATAACTGTTTGCATCAAAAAATGATAGTTTAAACTGATATTTGCAGTTTTGATGCGGTTTTAGATACGATATGAATCGAAGAAGCCTAAGAAGCATAAAATGCCCAAAGACGCCGATTTTGACTAGAATTTGAAAGATATTGACATGAATATATAACTGTTTGTATCAAAAAATGATAGTTTAAACTGATATTTGCAGTTTTGATGCGGTTTTAGATAGGATATGAATCGAAGAAGCCGATTTTGACTAGAATCTGTTTAAAATGACAAAAAAAAACCTATTATCAATTCAAGGAAGTGAATTTTTAAGTAGTTATCTGCAGTTTTAATGTAGATTTCAGTTCGCTAAGTTATGAAAATGCATGTTTTGCCTATAATCTTCCATAAATCAAGGGCGAAAACCAATTATTTGTCCCAAGAGAAGGTGTTTTAAGTATATATCTGCATTTCTAAGGTAGATTTGGGTACAATAAGAGGCGAAAAAGCAGATTCTGACTAAGATTTTATCGAAATCGGCAACTATTTGACTCAGAAAGGTTGCCTTACGTCGAAATCTAATAGTTTATTAAGGTTTTCGTTACTAAAATGCCCAAAGACGCCGATTTTGACTAGAATTTGAAAGATATTGACATGAATATATAACTGTTTGTATCAAAAAATGATAGTTTAAACTGATATTTGCAGTTTTGATGCGGTTTTAGATACGATATGAATCGAAAAAGCCGATTTTGACTGGAATCTGTTTAAAATGACAAAGAAAAACCTATTATCAATTCAAGGAAGTGAATTTTTAAGTAGTTATCTGCAGTTTTAATGTAGATTTCAGTTCGCTAAGTTATGAAAATGCATGTTTTGGCTATAATCTTCCGTAAATCAAGGGCGAAAACCAATTATTTGTCCCAAAAGAAGGTGTTTTAAGTATATATCTGCATTTCTAAGGTAGATTTGGGTACAATAAGAGGCGAAAAAGCAGATTCTGACTAAGATTTTATCGAAATCGGCAACTATTTGACTCAAAAAGGTTGCCTTACGTCGAAATCTAATAGTTTATTAAGGTTTTCGCTACTAAAATGCCCAAAGACGCCGATTTTGACTAGAATTTGAAAGATATTGACATGAATATATAACTGTTTGTATCAAAAAATGATAGTTTAAACTGATATTAGCAGTTTTGATGCGGTTTTAGATACGATATGAATCGAAGAAGCCGATTTTGACTGGAATCTGTTTAAAATGACAAAGAAAAACCTATTATCAATTCAAGGAAGTGAATTTTTAAGTAGTTATCTGCAGTTTTAATGTAGATTTCAGTTCGCTAAGTTATGAAAATGCATGTTTTGGCTATAATCTTCCCAAAATCAAGGGCGAAAACCAATTATTTGTCCCAAAAGAAGGTGTTTTAAATATATATCTGCATTTCTAAGGTAGATTTGGGTACAATAAGAGGCGAAAAAGCAGATTCTGACTAAGATTTTATCGAAATCGGCAAGTATTTGACTCAGAAAGGTTGCCTTACGTCGAAATCTAATAGTTTATTAAGGTTTTCGTTACTAAAATGCCCAAAGACGCCGATTTTGACTAGAATTTGAAAGATATTGACATGAATATATAACTGTTTGTATCAAAAAATGATAGTTTAAACTGATATTTGCAGTTTTGATGCGGTTTTAGATACGATATGAATCGAAGAAGCCGATTTTGACTGGAATCTGTTTAAAATGACAAAGAAAAACCTATTATCAATTCAAGGAAGTGAATTTTTAAGTAGTTATCTGCAGTTTTAATGTAGATTTCAGTTCGCTAAGTTATGAAAATGCATGTTTTGGCTATAATCCTCCGTAAATCAAGGGCGAAAACCAATTATTTGTCCCAAAAGAAGGTGTTTTAAGTATATATCTGCATTTCTAAGGTAGATTTGGGTACAATAAGAGGCGAAAAAGCAGATTCTGACTAAGATTTTATCGAAATCGGCAACTATTTGACTCAGAAAGGTTGCCTTACGTCGAAATCTAATAGTTTATTAAGGTTTTCGTTACTAAAATGCCCAAAGACGCCGATTTTGACTAGAATTTGAAAGATATTGACATGAATATATAACTGTTTGTATCAAAAAATGCAGATAACTACTTAAAAATTCACTTCCTTGAATTGATAATAGGTTTTTCTTTGTCATTTTAAACAGATTCCAGTCAAAATCGGCTTCTTCGATTCATATCGTATCTAAAACCGCATCAAAACTGCAAATATCAGTTTAAACTATCATTTTTTGATACAAACAGTTATATATTCATGTCAATATCATTAAAATCTAGTTAAAATCGGCGTCTTTGGGCATTTTAGTAACGAAAACCTTAATAAACTATTAGATTTCGACGTAAGGCAACCTTTCTGAGTCAAATAGTTGCCGATTTCGATAAAATCTTAGTCAGAATCTGCTTTTTCGCCTCTTATTGTACCCAAATCTACCTTCTAGTTTGTATCAAAAAATGATAGTTTAAACTGATATTTGCAGTTTTGATGCGGTTTTAGATACGATATGAATCGAAGAAGCCGATTTTGACTGGAATCTGTTTAAAATGACAAAGAAAAACCTATTATCAATTCAAGGAAGTGAATTTTTAAGTAGTTATCTGCAGTTTTAATGTAGATTTCAGTTCGCTAAGTTATGAAAATGCATGTTTTGGCTATAATCTTCCCTAAATCAAGGGCGAAAACCGATTATTTGTCCCAAAAGAAGGTGTTTTAAGTATATATCTGCATTTCTAAGGTAGATTTGGGTACAATAAGAGGCGAAAAAGGAGATTCTGACTAAGATTTTATCGAAATCGGCAACTATTTGACTCAGAAAGGTTGCCTTACGTCGAAATCTAATAGTTTATTAAGGTTTTCGTTACTAAAATGCCCAAAGACGCCGATTTTGACTAGAATTTGAAAGATATTGACATGAATATATAACTGTTTGTATCAAAAAATGATAGTTTAAACTGATATTTGCAGTTTTGATGCGGTTTTAGATACGATATGAATCGAAAAAGCCAATTTTGACTGGAATCTGTTTAAAATGACAAAGAAAAACCTATTATCAATTCAAGGAAGTGAATTTTTAAGTAGTTATCTGCAGTTTTAATGTAGATTTCAGTTCGCTAAGTTATGAAAATGCATGTTTTGGCTATAATCTTCCGTAAATCAAGGGCGAAAACCAATTATTTGTCCCAAAAGAAGGTGTTTTAAGTATATATCTGCATTTCTAAGGTAGATTTGGGTACAATCTTAGTCAGAATCTGCTTTTTTGCCTCTTATTGTACCCAAATCTACCTTAGAAATGCAGATATATACTTAAAACACCTTCTTTTGGGACAAATAATTGGTTTTCGCCCTTGATTTACGGAAGATTATATCCAAAACATGCATTTTCATAACTTAGCGAACTGAAATCTACATTAAAACTGCAGATAACTACTTAAAAATTCACTTCCTTGAATTGATAATAGGTTTTTCTTTGTCATTTTAAACAGATTCCAGTCAAAATCGGCTTCTTCGACTCATATCGTACCTAAAACCGCATCAAAACTGCAAATATCAGTTTAAACTATCATTTTTTGATACAAACAGTTATATATTCATATCAATATCTTTCAAATTCTAGTCAAAATCGGCGTCTTTGGGCATTTTAGTAACGAAAACCTTAATAAACTATTAGATTTCGACGTAAGGCAACCTTTCTGAGTCAAATAGTTGCCGATTTCGATAAAATCTTAGTCAGAATCTGCTTTTTCGCCTCTTATTGTACCCAAATCTACCTTAGAAATGCAGATATATACTTAAAACACCTTCTTTTGGGACAAATAATTGGTTTTCGCAATTGATTTACGGAAGATTATAGCCAAAACATGCATTTTCATAACTTAGCGAATTGAAATCTACATTAAAACTGCAGATAACTACTTAAAAATTCACTTCCTTGAATTGATAATAGGTTTTTCTTTGTCATTTTAAACAGATTCCAGTCAAAATCGGCTTCTTCGATTCATATCGTATCTAAAACCGCATCAAAACTGCAAATATCAGTTTAAACTATCATTTTTTGATACAAACAGTTATATATTCATGTCAATATCTTTCAAATTCTAGTCAAAATCGGCGTCTTTGGGCATTTTAGTAACGAAAACCTTAATAAACTATTAGATTTCGACGTAAGGCAACCTTTCTGAGTCAAATAGTTGCCGATTTCGATAAAATCTTAGTCAGAATCTGCTTTTTCGCCTCTTATTGTACCCAAATCTACCTTAGAAATGCAGATATATACTTAAAACACCTTCTTTTGGGACAAATAATTGGTTTTCGCCCTTGATTTATGGAAGATTATAGGCAACACATGCATTTTCATAACTTAGCGAACTGAAATCTACATTAAAACTGCAGATAACTACTTAAAAATTCACTTCCTTGAATTGATAATAGGTTTTTCTTTGTCATTTTAAACAGATTCTAGTCAAAATCGGCTTCTTCGCTTCATATCGTATCTAAAACCGCATCAAAACTGCAAATATCAGTTTAAACTATCATTTTTTGATACAAACAGTTATATATTCATGTCAATATCTTTCAAATTCTAGTCAAAATCGGCGTCTTTGGGCATTTTAGTAACGAAAACCTTAATAAACTATTAGATTTCGACGTAAGGCAACCTTTCTGAGTCAAATAGTTGCCGATTTCGATAAAATCTTAGTCAGAATCTGCTTTTTCGCCTCTTATTGTACCCAAATCTACCTTAGAAATGCAGATATATACTTAAAACAACTTCTTTTGGGACAAATAATTGGTTTTCGCCCTTTATTTACGGAAGATTATAGCCAAAACATGCATTTTCATAACTTAGCGAACTGAAATCTACATTAAAACTGCAGATAACTACTTAAAAATTCACTTCCTTGAATTGATAATAGGTTTTTCTTTGTCATTTTAAACAGATTCCAGTCAAAATCGGCTTCTTCGATTCATATCGTATCTAAAACCGCATCAAAACTGCAAATATCAGTTTAAACTATCATTTTTTGATACAAACAGTTATATATTCATGTCAATATCTTTCAAATTCTAGTCAAAATCAGCGTCTCTGGGCATTTTAGTAACGAAAACCATAATAAACTATTAGATTTCGATGTAAGGCAACCTTTCTGAGTCAAATAGTTGCCGATTTCGATAAGATCTTAGTCAGAATCTGCTTTTTCGCCTCTTATTGTACCCAAATCTACCTTAGAAATGCAGATATATACTTAAAACACCTTCTTTTGAGACAAATAATTGGTTTTCGCCCTTGATTTACGGAAGATTATAACCAAAACATGCATTTTCATAACTTAGCGAACTGAAATCTACATTAAAACTGCAGATAACTACTTAAAAATTCACTTCCTTGAATTGATAATAGGTTTTTCTTTGTCATTTTAAACAGATTCCAGTCAAAATCGGCTTCTTCGATTCATATCGTATCTAAAACCGCATCAAAACTGCAAATATCAGTTTAAACTATCATTTTTTGATACAAACAGTTATATATTCATGTCAATATCTTTCAAATTCTAGTCAAAATCGGCGTCTTTGGGCATTTTAGTAACGAAAACCTTAATAAACTATTAGATTTCGACGTAAGGCAACCTTTCTGAGTCAAATAGTTGCCGATTTCGATAAAGTCTTAGTCAGAATCTGCTTTTTCGCCTCTTAATGTACCCAAATCTACCTTAGAAATGCAGATATATACTTAAAACACCTCCTGTTGGGACAAATAATTGGTTTTCGCCCTTGATTTACGGAAGATTATAGCCAAAACATGCATTTTCATAACTTAGCGAACTGAAATCTACATTAAAACTGCAGATAACTACTTAAAAATTCACTTCCTTGAATTGATAATAGGTTTTTCTTTGTCATTTTAAACAGATTCCAGTCAAAATCGGCTTCTTCGATTCATATCGTATCTAATACCGCATCAAAACTGCAAATATCAGTTTAAACTATCATTTTTTGATACAAACAGTTATATATTCATGTCAATATCTTTCAAATTCTAGTCAAAATCGGCGTCTTTGGGCATTTTAGGTACGAAAACCTTAATAAGCTATTAGATTTCGACGTAAGGCAACCTTTCTGAGTCAAATAGTTGCCGATTTCGATAAAATCTTAGTCAGAATCTGCTTTTTCGCCTCTTATTGTACCCAAATCTACCTTAGAAATGCAGATATATACTTAAAACACCTTCTTTTGGGACAAATAATTGGTTTTCGCCCTTGATTTACGGAAGATTATAGCCAAAACATGCATAAAATGCCCAATGACGCCGATTTTGACTAGAATTTGAAAGATACTGACATGAATATATAACTGTTTGTATCAAAAAATGATAGTTTAAACTGATATTTGCAGTTTTGATGCGGTTTTAGGTACGATATGAGTCGAAGAAGCCGATTTTGACTGGAATCTGTTTAAAATGACAAAGAAAAACCTATTATCAATTCAGGGAAGTGAATTTTTAAGTAGTTATCTGCAGTTTTAATGTAGATTTCAGTTCGCTAAGTTATGAAAATTCATGTTTTGGCTATAATCTTCCGTAAATCAAGGGCGAAAACCAATTATTTGTCTCAAAAGAAGGTGTTTTAACTACACATCTGCATTTCTAAGGTAGATTTTGGTACAATAAGAGGCGAAAAAGCAGATTCTGACTAAGATTGTACCCAAATCTACCTTAGAAATGCAGATATATACTTAAAACACCTTCTTTTGGGACAAATAATTGGTTTTCGCCCTTGATTTACGTAAGATTATAGCCAAAACATGCATTTTCATAACTTAGCGAACTGAAATCTACATTAAAACTGCAGATAACTACTTAAAAATTCACTTCCTTGAATTGATAATAGGTTTTTCTTTGTCATTTTAAACAGATTCCAGTCAAAATCGGCTTCTTCGATTCATATCGTATTTAAAACCGCATCAAAACTGCAAATATCAGTTTAAACTATCATTTTTTGATACAAACAGTTATATATTCATGTCAATATCTTTCAAATTCTAGTCAAAATCGGCGTCTTTGGGCATTTTAGTAACGAAAACCTTAATAAACTATTAGATTTCGACGTAAGGCAACCTTTCTGAGTCAAATAGTTGCCGATTTCGATAAAATCTTAGTCAGAATCTGCTTTTTCGCCTCTTATTGTACCCAAATCTACCTTAGAAATGCAGATATATACTTAAAACACCTTCTTTTGGGACAAATAATTGGTTTTCGCCCTTGATTTACGGAAGATTATAGCCAAAACATGCATTTTCATAACTTAGCGAACTGAAATCTACATTAAAACTGCAGATAACTACTTAAAAATTCACTTCCTTGAATTGATAATAGGTTTTTCTTTGTCATTTTAAACAGATTCCAGTCAAAATCGACTTCTTCGACTCATATCGTACATAAAACCGCACCAACACTGCAAATATCAGTTTAAACTATCATTTTTTGATACAAACAGTTATATATTCATGTCAATATCTTTCAAATTCTAGTCAAAATCAGCGTCTTTGGGCATTTTAGTAGCGAAATCCTTAATAAACTATTAGATTTCGACGTAAGGCAACCTTTCTGAGTCAAATAGTTGCCGATTTCGATAAAATCTTAGTCAGAATCTGCTTTTTCGCCTCTTATTGTACCCAAATCTACCTTAGAAATGCAGATATATACTTAAAACACCTTCTTTTGGGACAAATAATTTGTTTTCGCCCTTGATTTACGGAAGATTATAGCCAAAACATGCATTTTCATAACTTAGCGA